>NC_135756.1:34770000-35085000 GCF_041903045.1 Epinephelus lanceolatus | reverse complement strand
TTCGCGATTTTTATTGAGCCCCTTAGTCAGTGGATTATTCAGAATAAAGACATTAAAGGAATATGTATGAAAGAAGGAGAACAAAAGATTTCCTTGTTTGCCGATGATATATTGTTACAGTTATCCAGCCCAGAACAATCTCTTGTACAGTTGTTTTCACTTTTGGAACAATACGGATCTTTTTCAGGATATAAGTTGAATGTTTCAAAAACACATATTCTTACTTTTAATTACAGTCCCTCAGAAAATGTGAAGAAAAGGTATAACTTGAGATGGGAAGCTGAATCCATGAGATATCTGGGGGTAAATATACCTACAGACCTGTCAAAATTGTTTTCACTCAACTTTATCCCCCTGAACAACAAAATTAGGGAAGACATAAGGAGATGGGATTCAATACCTTTTCTTAATTTTGGATCTCGTATTGAATCAGTTAAAATGAGTATTCTGCCGAGAATGTTGTATCTCTTTCAATCCCTTCCACTAGATATATCTGATCAACAGTTTCAGGAGATAAACTTATTTTGAGATATATTTGGGAGGGGCGAAGACCAATAATTAAATATCAGAGTTTACAATTAGCAAAAGATGTGTGTGTTGGGGGGGGGGGGGGGGGGGTGTCATGCTCCCGTGTCTAAAAGATTATTATACTGCTGCTCAACTGAGACCGTTAATATGTTGGTGTAATTCAGAATACAGGGCTAGATGGAGGGAGATCGAGGGGGATATGACAGGGGAGTTTCCAATTCAAGCGGCAACAGGGGATAAGGGGTTGATGAATAAGTTAATGGATCTGGGAAACCCGTGGATTGTTTTGCCACTTAAGCTGTGGAACAGGGTTATAGCTCGAGTTATAGTTATTAGTTAGTTATAGCTAAAAATTGGGATGCGAGGTTTAAGGGATGGGTAAGGGGTCAGTGAACAATTTTCAAAACCTAAAGGGACAATTCAGTTTGAATAATGATGATTTCTATAGATTTCTACAGGCCCGTCATTACATTGAGCAAATTAGGAAGATCACACAAGAGCAATGGGATAACATTTTATTAAAAGTCTTTATAGATGCTTATGCTTTGGGCCCAAACCAAAAAACCATCTCAAAACTTTATAGGGGCTTACAACAAATGAAAGGTAGCTCACTGCATGTGAAACAGAAATGGGAGAAGGAAGGGAACCTAGTTCTAAATGCAGAAGACTGGGAACAGTTATGTGGGATACAATGGAAAATTTCAAATTCAACACTTTGGAGAGAGTTCTGCTGGAAAAATCTTATTAGATTCTTTATAACGCCAGCTCAAAAAAGACACTACACCAACTCATCTGCATGTTGGAGACAGTGTGGATGCCTTGAGGCAAATCACTTTCACATATTCTGGTCTTGTCCAGTATTGTTACCTTTTTGGCAGGAGGTCTATCAAATTTTGAGAAAAATATTTCTGACAGACATTCCATTTAAGTTTGTTTCTTTATATCTAGGGGCTCTACCACCAGATAATTTTTCCTCTAATGATAAATATCTATTTCAGATCCTTAGTGCTGCCTGTAAGAAAGCCATTACAAGGAAGTGGTTAAAACTAGAAAAATCTAAGGTGGATGAGTGGATTGACATTATTTATGACATTTTTAAGATGTAAAGAATTACATTTGCCATAAGACTGCAACAAAGTGTGTTTTTGAAAAGATGGGAAAGATGGATCATGTATGTTACACCGGTGCAACCATCTTTTGTCTAATGCTAAATTGTATGTCCCTTTTCTCCTATTCTTCCCCTTTTTACTTCATTGTTAAAGTTTAAAGTTTGTTTTTGTTTTTGTTTTTTTTAAATATCGTGGAGGTGCACCCCAGCGTTCCTGTTCTACGAAGTTCAGTTCTTATATTGTATTAACAGATTGCCTTATAATACGGTGGAGGGACCAATCATTCATCTCTGTATTATTTAGATAGACTTGGATATACTGTGGAGATTCAACTGTAATTTACGGATGAATGGATGAGAATGGTGAAATGTTATGTCAATGAACATGTGAACCATGTAAAATCCTAATAAAAGGAGAATTGAAAAAAAAAAGAAATGACAGTTCGTAAGTGTGCAGAAATTATTTCTAGTTTTAGAAAAAAGCTGTCTAAATCAAATTTTTATACAACCTACCTCCAACCTTGATTCTAACATCTGATACATGAATTAGCCTCACTGGATTAGTTAAAAGATAAAAAAGCATATAGAAGACATAATGGCTAAAAGGTCATGAATTTTTGTCAGCAAAAAACTATAAATGATGAAAGTGACTAAAATGTAACTGCGACTAATAAACATTTTCGTCTCAAGACCAAGACTAAATCTAAAATAGCTGTCAAAATTAACACTGCGTATCAGTCCAGTTGGAATTTCGGCATTACAATTTTATTGAATAAAATTTGCTGACGGGCGGCACGGTGGTGTGGTGGTTAGCACTCTCGCCTCACAGCAAGAGGGTTGCCGGTTCGATCCTGGGCGTGGGAGCCCTTCTGTGCGGAGTTTGCATGTTCTCCCCGTGTCAGCGTGGGTTCTCTCCGGGCACTCCGGCTTCCTCCCACAGTCCAAAGACATGCAGACTGGGGACTAGGTTAACTGATAACTCTAAATTGTCCGTAGATGTGAATGTGAGCGTGAATGGTTGTCTGTCTCTATGTGTCAGCCCTGCGATAGTCTGGCGACCTGTCCAGGGTGTACCCTGCCTCTCGTCCGATGTCAGCTGGGATAGGCTCCAGCCCCCCCGCGACCCTCAAGAGGATGAAGCGGTTAGAAGATGAATGAATGAAAATTTGCTGACATCTAGTCTTAGATGACAAAGACAATATACAATCAGCACATTTTCAAGGTGGACACCCAAGATTAGTGTCACCAACGTAGTATCTGACCAAATGTCTCCCCTTCTGTCCCTGAGAATATAACACTGAATAATGGCCAGAAAACTTTTATGCAGATTATTATGATGTCACAGTGAAGTTGACCTTTGACCTTTTGGATATAAAATGTCATCACATCATTCCTTTATCCTATTAGACATTTGTGTGAAGTTTTGTCATAATTAGCGGAAGAATTCTTGAGTAATGGCCCCCAAAAAAACATGTTTTGTGAGGTCACACTTACCTTTGACCACCAAATTCTATTCTGTTTATTCTTCAGTCCAAGTGGACGTTTGTGTCAAATTTGAAAGGATGGCGGAGGAGATACTCGCATACCAATGTAACGGGGTAGAAAGCCACAAAAAGGTCCGCAGGCTGAGATCAATGTAAAAATATGTCTATTACTGTATACTGGTGTGCTGGAATCTCCTCTGCCATTCTTTCTTGTTTGTCTATTGTACCTCCACACCCTAGACAAACTTTTGTTGTCCCAAGTTGGCATAGTTCCACAGTTGCCCCAAGACTCTGTAGTGTGTCAAATCTGAAAAATTCCCTCAAGCTGATCTCGAGATATCACATTCATCAGAATGAAATGGATGCAAGGTCACAGTGACCTTGATCTTCAAAATCTGATCAGTTCATTGTTGAGTCCAACTGGACATTCTTACCATTTGAGGTTGAAATTCCCTCAAGGCGTTCATGAGATATTGCTTTCACAAGAATGAGACAGACAAGGTCATAGTGACCTTGACATTTGGCTGATGACCAGGTCATTGTTGAGTCCAAGGGGACATTTGCGCTAACTCCCCTCAAGGCGCTCTTGAGATACCACATTCACAAGAATGGGACAGATGAACAGATGTATGTATGGATGTACATTCATACGAACAGACCAACCAAAACAATAATGCCTCTGACTACAGCTATTGCAGGCGTGATGGCATAAAAAGACAACAGTATTTTCAAAATAGATTATATGGAGGTACAGAGAAAATGTGAAGTGATATTTTTTTTACTGGTGTAACAGCAAAAGTTGTTCCAGAGACAGTGGCTAAGAAAAGAAAAGAACATTTCACAGCTGTGCAAAAGTATACTAACAAGAGTAATTTGAAACACAAATATCAATAAAGCTGATGGATCCGAACAATCCCAAACCCAAAGATATTCAATTTAAAATTAAATAAAACTGAGAGTAACAGCAGGTCCACACTGGAGAAACTGGGGCCAGAAAATGTTAAACCTATTGATTCAGCATGTACGCATCAATCAATAAATGAATCAATGCAATTCAGACCATTTTTGGCTCCTCTTCTACTGTAGCCTGCTAATGAATAGATTTCTATACATGAGTTTAAAAGAAAGAAAATTTTAAAGACTGCAATGGCAAACTGACAACTCCTTTTATAAGGTTTTCAAGGTGAATGTTTAAAATAATAGTGCATAAATGTGTAGAAAAATGGCTAAACATCTACATAATCAAACACTCTATCTACTAAGTTAAAAACAAGCACTGAGTAGTTGCTATGGTTACCATGCAGAGCATCTAGGGCTGTCACTTTTTCAAAAACTGAAGGTCGAACGAATTTGAAATGACCCTTCATTTGTTCAAATAAATTTGATGATAGTGAATTCTTAGAGCGCCCTCTGTTGGATCACAAGGCAAGCTACATCAAATTGTCTGATGCACCTATAGAGACTGCAGCCGACATTTTAAACAGGTAATTACAGCTCGAACATGAACTTTTCACCCCATGTCCAAACGAATGTCCGAAACTTGAATAAAAAGTGACAGCCCTAAGAGCGTCTGAATGTGTCTTTACTGAGCAGTGTTCCCACTACATTCATTTAGCAGCAGCGGCACACCGCTGCTAAATGCTCCTTCAAAACATTTATTTTGCAAATGCACCACCACTGCTCTGAGACATCTGTGCACTTGCACAGCGCAGCAGCCAGTGTAGTGAGGAGAGCAGCGGAGGGGGGAGGGGGGAGTGGGGGAAGGCTCCTATTTAGGGATGCACCGAATATATTCGGCCGAATACTGCAAAAAAACACATTCGGTATTCGGTGGAATAAGTGAAAAGCAAGGCCGAATAATAGCGGCGTGTTTTGATAACGCAATCAAACAGCGTGCGGTGAAGGACAGAGTAAAATGTCGGCAGTGTGGCGATATTTTACTCCGTCCGTCAACGCACTCGCATTTGCGACTAAAAATAGTTTTATGCGGGCAAAATGAATCATTCAGCACGCTGTGTGAGTATAGATTTCAACCAGCAGCAGAAACGAAACGGCGAATCCCGCCGGTTGTGGGTTGAACGGGGGTCACAGACACGGACAGGAATACGTATTCCTGTCAAATACGGCGGTGCATTATAACCGCTTACCAGCAACGGAGAAGTCCAGCTCCAGGTAAATAACTTGTTGTCATGACTGCCCAGAAGTACCTGAACAGCCAAGCCATAGCGGCACACAGTATGTGGCGTATCAGAGGAGAAACGAGCCGTTCACATTTCTCTCTTTGTGTCCACACACCTCACCGCACTTTAGGGACTGTTCTTTACTTATGAAGGGACTTGTCAGGGGAGGAGGGTGGCTGGTTGATTTTTATTTCATTTATTTATTTTATTTTGATCCCCCCCATGTTAATCACTTATTGATGCTGTTTTTGAAGTATGAATAAGTCAATAAGTAATTTATTCCAATGAAATATCATTGATGTATTATAGAAAATTGATTTATCTTTTAATAAATGACAAAAGGCACATCTGCCTCATTTTTGCTGTGGTATCGTGATACTACTCAGAACCGTGATACTTTCACGGGTATTGTTTCGTGGGTCCCAATTTTGGTACCATGACAACTCTAATCTGGAGGGGGTTCATCTGCAAAGACTAATGAAAAACTAAAAAACGGCATTCGGTATTCGGTACTCGGTATTCAGCCAAGGGATGCCTCTCACCCCCGCCACCCCCGCTGCTGAAAAAAATCCTAGAGGAAACACTGCTGAGAATACCTAAAGTGACTCTCATTGTATGTTTAAGCACCAAAAGACTGTCACTGTAATAAAACAAATTGCACTGACTGAAAGCTGGAGGAATGTCACTATGAAAAGGTAGTGATGTGTTGTTATAGGTCCTACAGTCTAACTTTCTTCAACCCTATTTGTTCTAAGCTTAAAGCAGCCACTCAACCCCCAAGCTAAAAACATTAGCATAGCTAACTAGTTTCTTTGCAGCCATCCCAACACAGCCAAAGAGACATTCTCTACACATTTAAACTGTAACTGGAAATGAATAGGCAGGCCACTGTTCAATTGAATTTGGTCTGGTGTCAAAGTTCTTTTCAGACTTTCCACCTGCACAACCACATGGATCTGCAGGAACTGACTGTGCTCCAAGTGTGAGTAGACAGGAAGATCAGTGCTCAGGAGTAAACACCAGGTGCTCTATGCATGGTAACCAGTGTCAGACTATGGAATCGGTATCGGTATTGAGCCATACCAATACCAATATACCCAGTACTGGAACCCAATACCGATACTGGATCAGAATGGTCCCAACTCTACCATCCAACATGGGTGGCAGAAAAAATTGATTCAGCATAGGATCACGATATTTTGCATAGCGATACTGTATCAATACACATACACCAAGTATCAATCACATTATTATTTTTTGCAAATATATATTTTAATATATTTTTTGGTACTAGATGGTGCTGATGTTTTTTTTTCCTGGTGAGGTCAGCAGAGGTCTCAGTCTGCGGTATTTGGCAGAAAGTTCATCAAAACAAAGATGGAGGCACCAGTGAAAGAATGCGCCGTCAACATTTAAATCAAACGTCTGGACTTATATTGGATTTTTTAACAAAACGTTGTTTTTTTTTTTATTATTTCAAGGTCAGCAGATTCACATGTGACTATACCGGCACATTATCTCACAGAGGACTGGAAACTGCTGTCTTATGTTCTCCAAACTAGAGCAGTATATGTTAGTCACACCGGAGCAAACTTCCTATGGGGGAATAATGTGCAGTTAGGAAAAAAAGGCAATAAATCACAATATATTTTATCCCAATACTCAGTATATCGCAATAATATTGTATCGTGACCTAAGTATCATAAAAATATCATAACATGGGTCCTCTGGCAATTCCCACCCCTAATTTCTAGCAATGCTCCCAGATCTCGGCCACCACTGTATAATGTGTGTGTGAATGGTGAATGGCAGCTTGTGTTGTAAAGAGCTTTGAGTGGTCCCTAGAAAAGCAGAATGAAAATGCAGTCCATTTATTACTTCCGTTACTACTTTGTGGAGTACTATGTTTATTATTACAGGTATATAGGATTGCCAAGACTATGAAAATTGGTTAATACAGAATAGGCAGGCTATACTGTTAGTTTAGAATGATAAAAGTCTGGTGTTAAAATGTTAAATAACATGGCTAATAGTAAACCTCTGAAACTATTTCAACTTCATTTGACAAACTGCATCAGCAAATAATTACAGTAGCCATTAGTAAGAACTAAGCAATAGGGAACATGTCTGTGTGTGTGTGTGTGTGTGTGTGTGTGTGTGTGTGTGTGTATGCGCGTGCGCGCATCGGGGCCGAACTCCTCCCTGCGCGATACAGAGAGCAGAGGAGACCAGGAGACATGAGGAGACATGCGTGACCATGTAGAGACAGAAATGACATGCCGTTACGTAAACAATATGTCATCACGTGCTCCACATAATCATTTGCGTAATCGTGATTTCAATTTTGACCAAAATAATCGTGATTATGATTTTTTCCATATTCAAGCAGCCCTACACGGATACAAGTATAAATGCGCACAACAGTGTAAGGCACATGCGTAGGCTACATCAGGCTCTGCATAGAGCTGCCACACAAGTATAAATCCACCTTTGACCTCAACCTCATCAGTCCCTCAGGCAGGTTAATGTCTTTTACAAGTACAGTACAGGCCAAAAGTTTGGACACACCTTCTCATTCAATGCGTTTTCTTTATTTTCATGACTATTTACATTGTAGATTCTCACTGAAGGCATCAAAACTATGAATGAACACATGTGGAGTTATGTACTTAACAAAAAAAGGTGAAATAACTGAAAACATGTTTTATATTCTAGTTTCTTCAAAATAGCCACCCTTTGCTCTGATTACTGCTTTGCACACTCTTGGCATTCTCTCCATGAGCTTCAAGAGGTAGTCACCTGAAATGGTTTTCCAACAGTCTTGAAGGAGTTCCCAGAGGTGTTTAGCACTTGTTGGCCCCTTTGCCTTCACTCTGCGGTCCAGCTCACCCCAAACCATCTCGATTGGGTTCAGGTCCGGTGACTGTGGAGGCCAGGTCATCTGCCGCAGCACTCCATCACTCTCCTTCTTGGTCAAATAGCCCTTACACAGCCTGGAGGTGTGTTTGGGGTCATTGTCCTGTTGAAAAATAAATGATCGTCCAACTAAACGCAAACCGGATGGGATGGCATGTCACTGCTGGATGCTGTGGTAGCCATGCTGGTTCAGTGTGCCTTCAATTTTGAATAAATCCCCAACAGTGTCACCAGCAAAACACCCCCACACCATCACACCTCCTCCTCCATGCTTCACAGTGGGAACCAGGCATGTGGAATCCATCCATTCACCTTTTCTGCGTCTCACAAAGACATGGCGGTTGGAACCAAAGATCTAAAATTTGGACTCATCAGACCAAAGCACAGATTTCCACTGGTCTAATGTCCATTCCTTGTGTTTCTTGGCCCAAACAAATCTCTTCTGCTTGTTGCCTCTCCTTAGCAGTGGTTTCCTAGCAGCTATTTGACCATGAAGGCCTGATTGGCGCAGTCTCCTCTTAACAGTTGTTCTAGAGATGGGTCTGCTGCTAGAACTCTGTGTGGCATTCATCTGGTCTCTGATCTGAGCTGCTGTTAACTTGCGATTTCTGAGGCTGGTGACTCGGATGAACTTATCCTCAGAAGCAGAGGTGACTCTTGGTCTTCCTTTCCTGGGTCGGTCCTCATGTGTGCCAGTTTCCTTGTAGCGCTTGATGGTTTTTGCGACTCCACTTGGGGACACATTTAAAGTTTTTGCAATTTTCTAGACTGACTGACCTTCATTTCTTAAAGTAATGATGGACACTCGTTTTTCTTTAGTTAGCTGATTGGTTCTTGCCTCTTGAAGCTCATGGAGAGAATGCCAAGAGTGTGCAAAGCAGTAATCAGAGCAAAGGGTGGCTATTTTGAAGAAACTAGAATATAAAACATGTTTTCAGTTATTTCACTTTTTTTTGTTAAGTACATAACTCCACATGTGTTCATTCATAGTTTTGATGCCTTCAGTGAGAATCTACAATGTAAATAGTCATGAAAATAAAGAAAACGCATTGAATGAGAAGGTGTGTCCAAACTTTTGGCCTGTACTGTATATATATATATATATATATATATATACACAGTGGTGGAAAAAAGTTTTTGGACACCCCATGCATTTGTGAAATATTGCATTAAGAATCACTCTTAGGTCTTCAAGTGCAATTTCTTTTAGTACAGTCACAGCCAAAATACTAAATAAATCCTAAAAAAGCCATTAAAAACTTAAAATTGATTGGTTCCATAAAAATACATAAGAAATTTTGAGTATTGGGTCATTTTGGTACCAGTGATGAAGTCACCTGAAATGGTTTCCACTTCACAGGTGTGCCTTATCAGGGTTAATTAGTGGAATTTCTTGCTTTATCAATGGGGTTGGGACCATCAGTTGTGTTGTGCAGAAGTCAGGTTAATACACAGCCGACAGCCCTACTGGACAACTGTTAAAATCAGCTAACTAAAGAAAAACGAGTGGCCATCATTACTTTAAGAAATGAAGGTCAGTCAGTCTGGAAAATTGCAAAAACTTTAAATGTGTCCCCAAGTGGAGTCGCAAAAAACATCAAGCGCTACAACGAAACTGGCACACATGAGGACCGACCCAGGAAAGGAAGACCAAGAGTCACCTCTGCTTCTGAGGATAAGTTCATGCGAGTCACCAGCCTCAGAAATCGCAAGTTAACAGCAGCTCAGATCAGAGACCAGATGAATGCCACACAGAGTTCTAGCAGCAGACCCATCTCTAGAACAACTGTTAAGAGGAGACTGCGCCAATCAGGCCTTCATGGTCAAATAGCTGCTAGGAAACCACTGCTAAGGAGAGGCAACAAGCAGAAGAGATTTGTTTGGGCCAAGAAACACAAGGAATGGACATTAGACCAGTGGAAATCTGTGCTTTGGTCTGATGAGTCCAAATTTGAGATCTTTGGTTCCAACCGCCGTGTCTTTGTGAGACGCAGAAAAGGTGAACGGATGGATTCCACATGCCTGGTTCCCACTGTGAAGCATGGAGGAGGAGGTGTGATGGTGTGGGGGTGTTTTGCTGGTGACACTGTTGGGGATTTATTCAAAATTGAAGGCACACTGAACCAGCATGGCTACCACAGCATCCTGCAGCGACATGCCATCCCATCCGGTTTGCGTTTAGTTGGATGATCATTTATTTTTCAACAGGACAATGACCCCAAACACACCTCCAGGCTGTGTAAGGACTATTTGACCAAGAAGGAGAGTGATGGAGTGCTGCGGCAGATGACCTGGCCTCCACAGTCACCGGACCTGAACCCAATCGAGATGGTTTGGGGTGAGCTGGACCGCAGAGTGAAGGCAAAGGGGCCAACAAGTGCTAAACACCTCTGGGAACTCCTTCAAGACTGTTGGAAAACCATTTCAGGTGACAACCTCTTGAAGCTCATGGAGAGAATGCCAAGAGTGTGCAAAGCAGTAATCAGAGCAAAGGGTGGCTATTTTGAAGAAACTAGAATATAAAACATGTTTTCAGTTATTTCACCTTTTTTTGTTAAGTACATAACTCCACATGTGTTCATTCATAGTTTTGATGCCTTCAGTGAGAATCTACAATGTAAATAGTCATGAAAATAAAGAAAACGCATTTAATGAGAAGGTGTGTCCAAACTTTTGGCCTGTACTGTATATATATATATACATACATACATATATATATATATATATATATATATATATATATATATATATATATATATATATATATGTATGTGAGTGTGTGTGGCGTGTATGAAGTCTGGGAGTCATCTTACCTGATGTAGGAGAGGAACGTCAGCAAGAACAGCAGACACGCCAAGACATCAGCTCTGCCCACTATACCAGACACCTACAACATGCACAAACACACACATTTTAGAAATGACTCATGTGTCGGATAGCTCCAGTGAGGAAAAAGTGCTGGATGTCCACGTGGAGCCCATCATGTTGCTGCACAACTTGACCTGTTGATAAGGTGACCAGATTTCTGAGATGAAAATTGGGGATATTTTCAGTGCAGCGGTGAAAAATCATTAAATATTATCATTATGAAATAAAAAACGGGGACAAGTAATTTTTCATGTATTTTGACCAGCTTTTATTACTCAAAAGGTTGCAATCAAACAAATGAGTGACATCACCAACCATACATCCACTGAGGAAGACAAAAATATCTTAATCTTATTAGCTTGAGTTACGATGGATTTTTTTGGTCAAAGGATTCAACTCATAAATTAATACTGAACTGATATTTATGACACAAAAGGTGGCAATCAAAAAATGGGTGACATCACCATGATCTCCTCATTCATCCACCTCCGAAGCCTCCGCCTCAGGAGCCTGGGTAGAATAAGAGCAGAGGAGAACATGAGAAAAACTGCAAGAACAGATCCAATAGTAAGTGAATCGTTTCTTAAAGAAATAGCAGTTTTGGTAATATAATACCTATATATTTTGGTCATTACAGATTACTACAGTGATTGGTTACCCACACAGCACTGTCTGGTGCCAGCTCGACACAAAATACAGCAGTTAACACACACAACTATTAACCATTTACTTATTATTTATTTATTTATTATTTTAACACAGTCTCAGGTCCCTATGCCTCCAGGAAAATCCTATGCTACCAAAGCAGTCTTCCACCTCCTCCCTTTCTAAAACAGGGCCACAACAATGTCATCACCTGGTAATCTCATGCTAATGTTACAGCTTCACCAATGACAGATATAAAAACAGTGACATAATGTTAACGTTCACTGACTCTTATAACCTTACGTTAGGTCTTCAGATTAAACAGACGCACTGAATGTTACCTCACTTCACACACACACACACACAGTCAAATCTACTGCCAACTCACACAAAATAAATAAGTTCATACACAACATACCATTTAACACAGCCGCTGGTCTTCTTTTCTCTCCTTTTTGCTGCTTCTCGATTGTTGTTGTTGATGCTGCTGTGTCTGGTCGTGCTTCTTGATAACGTCTGTACATCTTACGACGCCTTCTCTGGCGATGCATTTACTGACTACCGTAATAACCGGTGTTTGAGTCTGCGCGCATTTTTCCCCCATTCAATGTCAAAATCGGGGACGGCTTTTACCAGGGACAGGTCAGCCAAATTGGGGGCTGTCCCCGGAAATCAGGGACGTCTGGTCACCGTACCTGTTTCTGTGGAATCTGGCTCTGTCCATATCAAAACCTGAAAGCAGAGTGACTGCGATTATGGCTTAAACAGGTGCCAATTATCACTACACTTGCACCGATTACAATTTTTTGGGTCGATACCGATTTCCGATTTGCAGAGCGTTTGGATGGCCGATTCCGATTTTGGCCGATTCCGATTTCATTTTTTTCAAACCACTTTACAGCACACAAGTTATTGCAATATTCTCTATCTTAAGTAAAAAAGGCATACATAATTAAAAACATCGATAAATAAAATATAATTCTTGGTGTATAGCATTTGTGGGTAATTTCTTGAATAGACAAAAAAGTAAAAATATTTCCTGTGGAAAATTCACACAGGTCTTCAGGACATGCCCGCCAGTCAGCACGCGGACACGTGCATCTTCGGCATGCGGACACACGCCTCGTCAGTTCAGTTTTACACGGACAATCAACAACTTTCTCCTTCTCTCTTTTGATGTGTGTGCGTGAATGATTAAGGTGAGAAGCCGCCCATGTTTAACTTCCTCACATCGCCCAAGCCGTGAGTTGCACATGTGTGTGCGCTGCTGATTTTACACAATGTTAATTATGCGGCGCGCCGGGAATTTGACCGCTGTTTTAAATCGGCATATTTTAGACTAACCCGGTCATGGCCAATCATGTGAAAACCGGCCCGATTCCGAGCACTGCTGATAAATTGGTGCAAGTCTAATTATCACAAGCAAGAAACCGCAGTTAAGCAATACAATTAACATACAGAATTGAAATCAAGCTTGTTTCCCCAGCAGTTAAAAAATCAACTGAACTCAGCATGCAACTACAGTTTCTTGTAACCACAATTCCAATTCAGAGTATGGGCAAAACCTGCTTTTTTCCTGGCTCCATTCCCGCTCTTTCAAAATGCACTTAGTGTTGAAGCCTTCTTGATAGCCTGCATGAATGGCTAAAAACTGTCTGCAGTGGAAACATAGCATTCGGTTACATTGTAACCTTCGTTCTCTGAGTGAGGAGATTATCTCCCCACTCAATAGCTCTATCATAACTTTGGAAATGATCCCCATCTGGGGTAATCGACGTGGAAAATTAATAACCTTGAAGATATACCACTTTACGTGGCTGGCATGCGCTGGGCTATAAAAGCCCCACCTTGCACATGCACCCACTGATTAACATTGATTGGAACGAGTACCGAGCAGCCTTGAGCCTGGAGAGATAATCTCCTCACTCAGAGAACCATGCTTACAATGTAACCAAATGTTCTCTATTGTATCGAAATTATCCCCCCCCCCCCCCCCCCCATTCAAATGAGACGTTCCCTGCATTATCAACAGAAAATGGCCAATAGGTGTGTATGTATATATATACAGTACAGGCCAAAAGTTTGGACACACCTTCTCATTCAATGCATTTTCTTTATTTTCATGACTATTTACATTGTAGATTCTCACTGAAGGCATCAAAACTATGAATGAACACATGTGGAGTTATGTACTTAACAAAAAAAGGTGAAATAACTGAAAACACGTTTTATATTCTAGTTTCTTCAAAATAGCCACCCTTTGCTCTGATTACTGCTTTGCACACTCTTGGCATTCTCTCCATGAGCTTCAAGAGGTAGTCACCTGAAATGGTTTTCCAACAGTCTTGAAGGAGTTCCCAGAAGTGTTTAGCACTTGTTGGCCCCTTTGCCTTCACTCTGCGGTCCAGCTCACCCCAAACCATCTCGATTGGGTTCAGGTCCGGTGACTGTGGAGGCCAGGTCATCTGCCGCAGCACTCCATCACTCTCCTTCTTGGTCAAATAGTCCTTACACAGCCTGGAAGTGTGTTTGGGGTCATTGTCCTGTTGAAAAATAAATGATCGTCCAACTAAACGCAAACCGGATGGGATGGCATGTCGCTGCAGGATGCTGTGGTAGCCATGCTGGTTCAGTGTGCCTTCAATTTTGAATAAATCCCCAACAGTGTCACCAGCAAAACACCCCCACACCATCACACCTCCTCCTCCATGCTTCACAGTGGGAACCAGGCATGTGGAATCCATCCGTTCACCTTTTCTGCGTCTCACAAAGACACGGCGGTTGGAACCAAAGATCTCAAATTTGGACTCATCAGACCAAAGCACAGATTTCCACTGGTCTAATGTCCATTCCTTGTGTTTCTTGGCCCAAGCAAATCTCTTCTACTTGTTGCCTCTCCTTAGCAGTGGTTTCCTAGCAGCTATTTGACCATGAAGGCCTGATTGGCGCAGTCTCCTCTTAACAGTTGTTCTAGAGATGGGTCTGCTGCTAGAACTCTGTGTGGCATTCATCTGGTCTCTGATCTGAGCTGCTGTTAACTTGCCATTTCTGAGGCTGGTGACTCGGATGAACTTATCCTCAGAAGCAGAGGTGACTCTTGGTCTTCCTTTCCTGGGTCGGTCCTCATGTGTGCCAGTTTCGTTGTAGCGCTTGATGGTTTTTGCGACTCCACTTGGGGACACATTTAAAGTTTTTGCAAAGGGTGGCTATTTTGAAGAAACTAGAATATAAAACATGTTTTCAGTTATTTCACCTTTTTTTGTTAAGTACATAACTCCACATGTGTTCATTCATAGTTTTGATGCCTTCAGTGAGAATCTACAATGTAAATAGTCATGAAAATAAAGAAAATGCATTGAATGAGAAGGTGTGTCCAAACTTTTGGCCTGTACTGTATATATATATATATACATGTGTAACTATTAACAAATGTACAACATCTTGCGCATTCAGCGGTCTGTGACATCACCAAATGCTGTGTGCCGCATGTTCTGATGCCCAGCCCAACCATAAGCACGATCCGCCCCGCCAGACACAGGGGTTGGGTGCAGGAAGACCACTCAGTTGGCCAGCCTGCTGCCAGGCCACTGACAATAATATACGACATTACCCCGGCTGGGTAAGGCCCCAGCTCAGGGGCATGGAATTACATGGCCGACTGTGTGGTGGCACTCAGCACACACTCCCGAAAGGAGGTGCCAGCGGCCACACTCAGGCAGTAAAATCTGGCAAATGTGGATAGCATTGACCATGCAGCAGCTGCACAGACCTCCCAGAGGATGGCACCCTGACACAAGGCCCATGAGGTAGCTACACCTTGTGTTGAGCTCAAGGGCATGGAATTACATGGCCAACTGTGTGGTGGCACTCAGCACATGTTCCCGAAAGGAGGTGCCAGCGGCCACATTCAGGCAGTAAAATCTGGCAAATGTGGATGGCATTGACCATGTAGCAGCTGCACAGACCTCCCAGAGGGTTGCACCCTGCCACAAGGCCCACGAGATAGCTACATCTCGTGTTGAGTGTGCCCTCACACCCACCAGTACTGGCAGGCCAGCGCTTCAGCAATTTGTGTCTTTTTAACCCTCACTACCCTACTTGGAGGAGTTGTAGGATCACAACTCCACGAACTGATTCAAATGAAAGTCTGTGGGTACTTTTGGCAGGAATGCAGGGTTCGGACGCAACATGACACCAGCGTCATCCGGCAGGAAACCAAAACAGCTCTTATCCACTGACAGAGCATGCAGTTCCCCCACTCTTTTGGCTGATGTCACTGCCAAGAGAAAAAACACTTTCAGAGACAGCCACTTAATGCTGAGTGACTCCAGAGGCTCAAAAGGTTCCTACTGCAACACCTGACCCAGGTCCCACGGTGGAATGGCCAGCCTCCTGGTGCACAGTGCAAGCCTCTGTGCACCCTTCAAGAACTGAGAGATGAGGCTGCAATCACCATCTGCAAACCTATAGTCCCCTGTACGAGCAGCCTTGATAGCTGTCACCATGCCAAGGGTTGAAGGTGAGTAGGTCTGCCCCTTGGTTCATCAATCTAGGCACGTGTATGGCCCTGAGGGACAGGAACCGTGTCCATGTCCAGGTCCACAGCCTGTATGCTATTCCGTAGAGGTTTGGGGAGCCCAGGCCCCCTTGCCTGTTCACATATGCTGCTGCCGCTAAGGGGCCTATGGGACAGCAACCGTGAAGGTAAAAAAGAATTGCTAAGGGCCTACAGGATGGCGATCTAAGTAAAACACAGAGTTGCAGCGCGCGTTGCTAAGGGGCCTACGGGCTGGCAACAACGATCAATCAAAGTGTATAAACCTGTAAATATTGTAAAGCGAAAGATAAAATGTGTTCTTAATATATCAAGAAAGAAAGGAAAATGTACAAATGTATAAGGACTGACCACACATCAGATCTAGTGGAGTGAAACGAGTGGTGTATAGAAATAGAGTAAAGTAAGCATTTGAAGAAGCAGAATTCAAGGCCTGGAGCTGGGCCCGAAAGCTCGCGAACTCGTTCCCTACTTCCTGAACAAACATTCTTTGTTTTCTATTAAATATTAAAAACTCAAATACTCAGAGGTCAAAAAATCACTGCAGACACGTAGAATCAAGTGCAACTGAATTTAATGTGCACGCAGGCATCAGCACAACTCGTGAGTCAAGCTCCGGAGCAGGACTGAAGTTTTCCCTTCTGTGCAACCCTTTTTAAGGCTGGTGAAGATTCTGTTGAGTCTCCACCTTTTTTCTTTAATCCTACCCACTTGGGCTGAACATAACAGTGTCACGGCTCTCCGTTCTTCCCTTGAAGCCAGCCTACTCACTGGAGCTTGTACATAATGGTATCCCAGCTTTCTCTTTTTCCCTTGGAGCCAGTTTCACCATGAAATGCTTTCCTAGGCAGTCTAGGCCCGCCTCCTATTACCAGGGTCATATCAGGCCAAGCTGGAATTCCCCTAACTTTCCACCAATATTTCTGAGCCCATCCTCATGCTATTTTTAAAAAAAAATGATGCACAGTGAATCCTAGATACTTTTCCACCACAAAGCTTAAGTGTTCAATGAGTGTATGCATGTGTCATAGAAATACATGAAATAATAAACCAGTGTGTGACTGTAAGTGCACAGAGTACATTGCTTTAACACGTATCTTTAAAGGTCAACTTAAAGGTACAGTATAAACATTACAGTAAATTAGTACATTACGCTACACAGTAAAACAAATATATAGGAAATAATAAAACAAAAAGACAAAAATAGAATGAAAAGGGGGTAAAGGTGTATCAGACAAAGTTAGATGGAAGAGGAGGGTAGTAGTGAAGATGAAATTTGGACTGAAGAACATTGCACAAAGGAAGGCTCTGTGGAAACCCAAGGCACAAGAACACACTTCTGGTTAGAAAGAACATACATAGACGAAAAGGATGTGGAGCAGTGGCAAGGTGAGCAGCTAATTCGAATTAGACTTTGGCAAATCACGAAATTTGTAAATTTGGGGCAAGTGCTGGAGGAATTTCTAGGCGTACTGTGGGAGACAATACTGCGCAGATTGTGGGTTCCCTACTCACTGGACCAAATATTACAATTCTTGTGCGACAAGTACAAGAGCGGACCAGTAGCTTCGCTTCCTTTGAACCAAGTGAGATTACCAGGGGGTTTAGAACAGGGGGTAGTGTTTGCCCCACAGTTACAGATCGTTGTCAAGCCCAGAAAGGTTGAGTGGGAGACAGGAAAATTTGGCTACCTAACCAAAACCCCTCAAAAAGACAGGTCAGAGAAACTAGAATATAACCCATGGAGAGAAAAGAAATATAAAACAGCTATCATGGTAGGAAAAATAATAGTGCTAATATGCACAAAAGAAACAGAAGAACAGCCGGAGATCCCAAGGGCAGGTGAAGTTAAACAGGGCTTCATGAGGGCCAATCAGGGAAAGATGGAAAAAGGGGACCTAACCCCCGTGGAGGTAGTTATGCAGCAACACCCTGGTCGAAAGAACTGGATACGACACTGTGTGGCTAAGTGGCACAAAAGAACAGGAAAAAATCGCTGGACCAAAGATGGCACCTTCAATCTGTCATGCTGTGATGAAGTAGAGACGGAATTAAGGCACGTTGAGGCTAAAGACACAAAAGCTAGCTATAAGAAAAGAAACAAAAGAGCTAAGGAGAAGGAAGTGTTGGGGTGGTTTAGACAGGTAGGGAGTAGGAGATAAATGGTGCAGCTGGAAGACAGGGAGCGCCCAGAGGACCCACAGACACACAAAGGCGTAGTTTCCACAGCACCACCATTATCAACAGCACCACCACCATGTCCACATAACACACCATTGTTGGGGGCAGGACAGTACGTGCTGAAGAATGAAGAAGCAGTAGTAATGAAGGGCCAGCTGGAAGGGAAGTTTACAATGACGCTGGCCAATGTGACAGAGACTGAACCTAAGAGCAAAAAGCGTAGACTGGCCAAGCCACGTAGAAAATTGCTAATACATTCACCCCAGACCACAGATTCAGACTCAGAGGAGAAAGGTTGGACAACCACCAGTGGAGCCTCAGAAGACAAAATAATGGATTCCGGTGGGGAGCCGGATCCCATGTCATGAAAAAGTGAGTTATACAGACATGAAGAAAGTCAATGTCAGCCACAGAGGGAGACAGCAGTGGCAGAGCAGGGTGGCAAGGGTCACGGCCGGACCAGAGGGAGGCCGGAGAGAGATGAAAGACCATACCTCGGGGACGAGTAGTTGCACCCCAAGGAAGGATGGTCTAAAACCCTCAGAATCTGCAGGAGTGCAAGCACCCAGACAGCAAGGGCACAAGACCAAGCTGAGATGCATAGGAAGGAACACTGCATAGGAAGGTACATGGCCAATCAGGCAGCTCCCCAAACTGTTCAGCCACAAACTACACCCCAAACTGTAGAACAGATGACCCATTCATATCTGAACTCAACAGAACATGCCAGCACTGTCACTACACATCATCATTATTACCACCCGCACCAAATACCGGGAAACAACAACAGCCAGCGAATCTCGAAGGGACGAGGCTGAGGCATGCCTAGAGGGGGTGCAGCAAACCGTGGGGGGAGGGGGTCCAGCTTTCCCACCGGCCCCTCAACCGTCCCAGCCACAAGCTTACCAACAAACTGCACCCTATCACTCACCAGGCCCACAAGATATGAGCACAAGCAACCAAGGAACAAATCCGGCTGTATCGAACAACGTGTGCTGGGGGTGTGGGCAACCAGGACACCGATGAAGGGCATGCTCGGTTAATCCATGGCTGGGTCCGGCAGAGAACTGGCCCAGCACAGAACAGGGGCGCCCATGGTAGGGTTGCCCAGAGGAGCCAGAGGGGGAAATAATGTCACCAGTCATCTCGTTGCAACCACATGACGAACCAACCATACCAGTTGTAATACACTACCATGAATACCCCGTCATGGTAGACACAGGGGCTACATATTCATGCACTCGGAAAGAAGGCTCCAGATTCCCCCTCTCCAACTCATCAATAAAGACAGTAGGCTTCTCTGGGAAATCACAAGTTATACAACTAACGGAGCCCGTTCCAAAGCTCATTGCAGGAAGGATCATACTCGCACCCTTGCTCTATTCAGCCCACACTCCAGTACACCTACTGGGAAGAGACATATTGTGCCCACTCAAAGCTAAGATCATGTGCACATAAGATGGATTATATTTGGACTTCCCCAAAGACCCCCACAAGGCATGATGCCGCAGCTGTTCCAAGAAACAGGCTGACATAAGACCCAAGAAGTGGAGACACAGCCACCACGTGACCCTGGCACCCAGCTGAAAATGAGAGAGGTAGGTCCTGATTGAAACCTGCTTTTCCTGTGACAGCATCACCAACCCAGCTCTAGCATCCAGCCACATGCCTAGTAACTGAGTGGCCTGTGCAGGCTGGAGACTGCACTTTTTCTCTTTGATGCGCAGCCCCAAACCCTGAATGTGATCCAACAGCGCAGACACATGGAACCGGAAAACCAGGTACACCTTGCAGTGGCTAACTGTGGGGGTAAGCTGCTCGCCGCCCCCCAAACTCTATCAGGTTCAAGCAGGCAACTAAACGAGGAACGTCGCAAACTGCCCCCTGACTGCCCCAGTTGAGCCAGCAACTACCTCCAAGGGCTACACAGAATGCTGCCCCCTGACTGAGTCAGGCTCGAGCTAGCTGTTATGCCTCCACTGTGCATAAACAGACAGCTGCAATACACGAATATGGCACCCCTCTCAACTGTTTCACTCCCTATTGTCAAGAAGAATAAATGGCGTTTAGCTATCCTCGAGAGGGACCCCTGAAGGCCAGCTCTCCAACCTAAACGAAGGTAAGTGGACAAAACGCTAAACTCCTCTCTCTTTTCTTACTGCTCTCAACTCCGACAGGTGGAAATCAATGAATCAGTGGGTGCATGCACAACGTGGGGATTTTATAGCCTGGCACATGACGGCCACGTAAAGTCAGGGATGCAAACAGGTGTGCAGTCAAAAAAGAGAGAGCTTAACGAAGCGAAATTCTGAATATTAAAATACACAAACACTAATTTGGAAGAATATTGTGTATTCCAGAGTAGAACAAATCCATTGAGCCATCATGACCATCTTGCTAGAGGTCCAAATCTTTATACATTTCTTAATGCTCTTTACATTGAACAAAACAGGTGGATTGGCCTACTACAAATAACATGTCAGTTTCAAACTAAGAGCCATCTGAATATCCTGGGGCAAGTGCCCTTAAGTGTTGGATAATAGTTTTTACATCTGGACTGTATGATTAAAAAAAAAGAAATTCTGAATATTAAAATACACTAACACTCAATTTCCCTCATTCTGCAAATGAACAAAGTTGAATGTTTAAGCAAAACTACGGAAAAAAAACTGCAGTTCATCCTACCTCTTTCCATAATTTCTTTTTTTATACCAGCTACAAAGTACTTGCCCACTCTAAAACTGATATAAAATGCGGAATATTTATGGAATGTTTGCCTTGTTTGGCATGAAAATGACAACCTTAAAAATAGCCAGAGGCCACTGTATTAGTTAATATACTGTATATATAGATATATATAGGATGCAGTATATGCATGGACTTACCAGCGTTTCATAAGCAACCGTTTCAAAATTACTTTACAAATACATTATATTTACTGCCCTTGAACTCTTCCAAACCAACTAGCTGACCAAAAACGTGGAAAGAATAAATTAATGAATGAAAATCAAAGTAAAGAAGTTGCATATAATGAGCCATTTTACTTTCACTGTAACAGTGCTGGTATGCTGGACAAGATCTGAATGATGAGTACATATTTCACGCAGAATCTGAATCTGCACACTGCCTTTGAATCGTCACCCTCTTGAAGTCGAATCATTTAATCCTCTCTTTCTACAAATCTTTGTTGTATTCTTTCCATATTTGGCCCACTTGTTAGCGAAATAGTTAAAGAACCTCCATTAATCGCACAGTTTAAATGTTTAAAGTCTCAATGACTGACCGTCACCTGTGTGTATGCGGAGAAGGAGAGGGGCGGAGGGGGCAAAGCGGGCGGAGGGAGCAGAGCTGTAGAAACATCCTGCAGTCCGACATACTATCATTCGTAACTTATTAGACGGGTATACATAGGGAAAGGCGACGTTTAGAGAGCAAGCCCAAATAAGCAACTCCACTTTAAAAACAACACCAAAAAACGGCAATCCGCGACTACCAATATTTGGAAGCTACTTTACAAAAAAACAAGCCCAAAGTTGCGGCTAATAGGCGGACCTGCCAACACTGCCCTAAGCATAGCGTTCTATGATCTTTGATCCAGCAGCACATTATCCAAATGAAAACAAGTGGTTCACGCTTGCGCACACACTACACAGTTGTTTTGCGTGCAGCATTGTCTGCTCATTTCATTTGTGTCAGTGGAATTATTAACCAGACTCTTGCACGTCCACACTTGCTTAAAACTTTTAACTTTGACTGGTGCTTATCCCAGCACAACCCTGCCCCAGAAGCCACCCCTGTCCATAATGATGAGCATTTCTCCCTGTGTTCTGCTGAACACTCCTCCACTAACACTATACCTATTGAAAGTCACATTAAACAGTCCCACCTATAGACCAAGCTGCACTGTATATTCTACAATAGAGGAAAGTTAGTTCTTATTCCACCCACTCCGATAACAAAGTCAGAAACCAAACTACTCTTATTTTACTCAGCGTTGGCTGTTGGGCTGTAGAGGCGGCGAATCTATCATTTTTAATAACAAGTGCAAATGTTTCCCTGTTTCCCTTAATACTTTTTCTCCTTTTGATTTTTTGAGTCTTTTCATCTTCAACAGTCTGTTAAAAAGCCAACCCATGATAAGGGACTTAACCTTGACCTTGTGCTGTCGTATGGTGTTTCTTTTAATATTGAAGTGCTTGATTTTAATGTCTCTGATCACAAGGCTGTGATTTTCCATACCCTGCTCCAGCTTTCTGTCAATAAGCCATCTACCTGTAACCATTTTCTGTCTTTAAATTCCAAATCAACCGGCAGTTTCTGTTAAAAAATGTTAGCTATCTCTTCCTGTAACATCCTTAATCAGAATGGTCTCTCTGTCAATGATTTATTAAATCATTTTAAAAGAACATGTTCCTGCAGTAGGTGTAACAAAGACCTCTCAATGAACATTCAACCCACACTGGACCTGTTCATATGAGTCAACTGTCACTGTTTGTCCCTATAAAGCCTCCTACAGACTGTTAGATTCTAGAAATCTTATGGCCTATTTCCACCAGATGTGTGTTGGTTGCGTCTCCAGTGGAGACAATAGGATTCAATGCTAGTCAATGTGTGTGTTTCCACCGGCTGCGGCTGTACTGCGTTCCGGCTCCGTTACAGCTCCGGCACTCCGGAGTCCTCCGCAACAGATACACAGGACTTCTATTTTTGCCGGACGCCGGAGCACAACGCAGCAATTCAGCACAGAGCAGATTGTTCGGGGCAGAAAGTCGTGCACAGAAACACAATAAAACATCCGGTTAATTTTCAAAATAAAATAAACAGTGTTCACGGCGGATCATATTTCCCTGCACGACACCTTGAAAACTACATAATGGGCAGAGGCAGGCCTGAAGTCAACAGGTCAGAGGTTTTCAGACGTCATTTCACCACGTTAACACCATGGACGAGGAGATATTAATCACGGCAGTGCACGGCAATGTCTTCTGGCGGAGCTGCACCGCTCCGCACAGCAAACGCAGCCGGTGGGTATTGACGGACAGCGGAGCACGCAGCGGATAACCAGTGCTGCCGTTCCGCAATGGACACGCATCCAGTGGAAATCCGGCGTTATAAGTTTAGTGCAGCTGCAATGTGAGACATGGATCTAATAAACTTGGGTACGACATCAAGTTTGATGTATGCAGACAGTACGATGACAGCACCTACTTAATCACAGGGTATGACATACGATGCAATAGCTTCTGATACTGAATGTGCAAGGATGCTGCATGGGTTATTAGCCCTCCAACTGTAAAGCACAACATAGAGGGTCACATTATTAAATAACCTTAAGTTTTGTGGGCACTATATACTGCAGATTGTCTGTGTGTGTGTGTGTGTTTGCAACTCTGTCACTATTTCCTTCCATACTTAGTCCTTCTGTATGTGATATGGTGTTGGGATTCACAGGACCACAGATGATTTGTCATTTGTTAAATCTAAACTGGACATGTGAAGGCTTTTCTTCTCTGCTTGCTCTTTGTTCTTCAGACAATGAGAGCTATTTCTCACCTCAGAGAGACCAATCGTCAAATCTGATTGGACAGGACTTTTACAGTGACATGTGACTCTGTGATGTCACAAGGCAACTGTAGAAGGTCTGCTCCCTTCATACAGTCTCTCTCTTTCTCCTGAGCTGTCGACCAGCTCACACCATCTCTTCATCCTGAGCTGTGGACCAGCCCAGAGATGCCCTCTTTCCTCCTGGGCCAGACTCTCAAAACTTGGAAACCAGAGAAGTTAGAGGTGGGGAGGACACAACAAAGACTGCTTCTGGAATCAAATCTCTTTCCAGCCTTCCTCAGCCGGCTAACAAAGCAGCACACCATAAAGCAACTCTTTCTTCCATCCATTCAAGAATCGGTAATGTAACAACTGGGCATAGCTTTATCACAGCTTTACAGGCTAAGCAAGACTGTTAAACTTCTTGTATGGGATTTAAAGCTATAGTGCGTAACTTCTACAGGTCCGTAAATGTCCGTTTCACCCAAGCCACTACTAGAGGAGATGACACAATGCTGATTAAGCCAATCGGCTCCATCTTGCCGCGCTGGCACACAGGAAATGCTTCCTCACAACAAGAAGGGAGGGGGAGGAAGAGCGGAGAGGTAGAGCGCAGGTAGAAAGAGAAAGCAACATGGCGGAGAATCGGCCGAGACACGGTTCAGAGGTGGATCCTACCACAAAGGCAAGTGTTACTCTGTGTACGGTGTGTGGCGACTGGCGAGTGTTACTCTGTGTACATGGAAGTGCCGCCGGCTTATTAGTTGTAATAACGCATTATCCGCTGGGAGGCGACAGAAGTTACGCACTACAGCTTTAATTTTCTTGAGTAATAGTTGTGATTGTTAGCAGTTAGGTCATTGGTTAGTTGGCTTCACCAAAGCTAAGTGTTTAGTTTGCTATAGCTGCTCTCAGACAGTCTTGCACGCAACTAAACATCCTCTGCACTATTCCAGAGCCTTTGCAACACATATCACTTTCACATACACTCAATTACAAATAGGTTTTCAACAGACCTACACCCAAACAGGCAACTCAAAGTCCAGCTTCTTTTCCTTTGTCTTTGTCCTGACCACATGGTCAGACAACACCTCCCCCGATCTGAAGTTCTCTGTTGTCAGCCGTTTTGTTTTGTAGGCCAAATGGCCCTTTGATTACCACACCCGCCTTTGTCTCTCTCTCTCTCTCTCTCTCTCTCTCGCACACACACACACACACGCACGCGCGCACACACACACACACACACAGAGTGGTTAGTGCATTACAGTTGTTAGTGCTACTGACTTTCACATAGGAAGTTGGGGTTCAAATCCCGGCCAGCGCAAACATCAATTAATGTGTGTCCTTAGGCAAGACTCCTAATGCTATACCTGTGATTACAATACAGATAGAGTTACACCGGGCAATGCGTCAGTTGCTAGGGAACCAGGGCAATCTGATGAAAAATGGGTAACAGTTACAAAACATACATGGACAAGTGGGTAGAACACGGAATAAATGAAATTGTACAACACCAGCAATTCCAGAAAATTAGTAGCGAGATTGAGTACCAAGCTGACCTCGTGAGCAAATGCTGACAAATTCCAAATACACCCTAAATACCATACTGAGACACTGACACTGACATTACTGAGACCAACAAGGTGACGAACAGTAATCCTGGAGATGGAGATGGAGCATAAGAACCCCATGGCCAAGATAAAGGCAACACAGAGAGAAGTTAGCCAACTAGCAACTTCTACTGCCACTGTTCTCTCAGTGGCACATAAAACAGCAGGTCAGACCCACCAAGAGCTGAGGAAACATACAGGAAGGCAGAGGGAAGAGGGAAAGAGAAGCATCACACACGCATCCCCCTGCTGCATTTGAGTTGTAACCTTCTCAATGACTGACACAGAGCATGAAAGACCCCCAGAAGGGAACCATCCCATCCAACTACAGACCAATAACCTGTCTCTCCACAACATGGAAGCTCCTGTCAGGCATCATAGCGGCTAATATAACTAGACATATGGGCCAATACATGAGCGAGGCACAGAAAGGAATTGGCAGTAACAATTCCTAGCCAAGCACCAGCTACTGGTCAACAGAGCAATTGCCCGAGACTGCAAGAGCAGGACGACCAACACGTGCACCACCTGGATTGACTACAAGAAAGCTTACAACTCAATGCCACACACATGGATACTGGAATGTCTGGAACTATACAAGATCAACAGGACACTAACAGCCTTCATGAAGAACTCCATGGGAATGTGGAAGACAACCCCAGAGGCCAACTCAAAGCTGACTGCCCAAGTCAACATCAAATGCAGCATATACCAAGGGGATGCACTGTCACCACAACTGTTCTGCATAGGCCTGAATCCCCTCAGTCAGATCATCAAGAAGACTGTGTACGGATACCAATTCCAAAGTGGAATAACAATCATAGAGGTCAGGGTCTACCACAGCAGATCAGACCCAAGGTGCAGGCTGTGCAGAGATACCCCTGAGAAGGTCCAGCACATAGTGGCAGGGTGTAAGATGCAGGCAGGATCAGCGTACATGGAGAGGCACAACCAAGTGGCTGGGGTAGTGTACAGGGACATCTGTACCCAGTATGGACTCTAAGTACCCAAATCCCGACGGGACACACCACCAAAGGTGGTTGAGAACAACAGGGCTAAGATCCTGTGGGGCTTCAGCTTCCAGACTGACAAACAGCTGCTGGCTAACCAACCAGACAGAGTGGTGGTTGACAAACACCAGAAGAGGGCAGTGGTGGTGATACCAGCCAACAGCAACATCAGAAAGAAGGAACTCAAAAAGGTGGAGACGTATCAAGAGTTGAAAGAACAACTAGAACTGATGTGGAAGGTCAAAGTTGACGTGGTCCCCGTGGTAGTAGGCGCACTCGGGGAAGTGACCCCCAAACAGGGAGAGTGGCTCCGGCAGATTCCTGGAACGACATCTGGAGCCTCAGTCCAGAAGTGTGCAGTCCTAGGAACAGCTAAGATACTGCGCAGAACCCTCAAACTCCTAGTCATTCTGAACCACCATCACTCAGTGGTTAAGACTTTGCTTTTGGTGCGGAGGAGCTGGGGGTTTGATTCCCTGTCAGGTTGGGGCAACACATATCCAGTGTTGACCCTCAGGCAAGGTTCTCAGGATGAGTGATACTGCAAACGCAAGAGTCATACTGGCTCGGACAAGGTCTGTCAGGCGTTGAGAAATGGGCTACTGGAACAAGACATAGATGGATAGTATGTGTGATACATCACTATGTGAAATGAAAGTGCTAGTTTTATTGGTTCATTGAAAACAACATCAATAATAATAACAATCATTATCATTGTTCTTATTTTATTATTTATTATTATTATTGTGATTATATTGGATCTGATGTATAATCTGAAGCACAAACACAAATTTTAGACAAACTGTATCAAGCACTGACAGGTTTGAGATATTTAGGCAACATCACTGTCATTTCATGCATCAGAAGTTGTTACAAAGGGCCTTAATACAACCTTTGATGAAACAAAAAACAGGGTGTTCGATAACAGATTTTGGCACTGAATATCTTGGCACTGAAGGCTTTTGACTTTTCTAGCCAGGCCTCTCTTGTTCTTTTGTTCCCCATTCCCTCCCTCCTTGTGCCAGTTCGTGATTCTGCTCTTTTTTCTTTTTTTTAAGATATCACATGAAAGCCCCTCCAACTCTCCCCTCTCCCTGTTCTTCTCCTGTTCCTCCTCCTTACACTGCTCCCACCCTAATGCCCCTCTCAGCCTGTTCTTTATCAGTGTGTGCTGGACATGTTTTGCTCCTCTGCCCGGCTGTGGCTAACGGCTGCTCCACTATACACAAAAAACATTGTCTGGAACTGTGGCTGATACTGTAAGTCACTTATTGGAGAAACACTATAGAATTTAAACAGATAAACAACACATAGGCTACTGTATACAGTACAGGCCAAAAGTTTGGACACACCTTCTCATTCAATGCGTTTTCTTTATTTTCATGACTATTTAGAGTTATGTACTTAACAAAAAAAGGTGAAATAACTAAAAACATGTTTTATATTCTAGTTTCTTCAAAATAGCCACCCTTTGCTCTGATTACTGCTTTGCACACTCTTGGCATTCTCTCCATGAGCTTCAAGAGGTAGTCACCTGAAATGGTTTCCACTTCACAGGTGTGCCTTATCAGGGTTAATTAGTGGAATTTCTTGCTTTATCAATGGGGTTGGGACCATCAGTTGTGTTGTGCAGAAGTCAGGTTAATACACAGCCGACAGCCCTATTGGACAACTGTTAAAATTCATATTATGGCAAGAACCAATCAGCTAACTAAAGAAAAACGAGTGGCCATCATTACTTTAAGAAATTAAAGTCAGTCAGTCCGGAAAATTGCAAAAACTTTAAATGTGTCCCCAAGTGGAGTCGCAAAAACCATCAAGCGCTACAACGAAACTGGCACACATGAGGACCGACCCAGGAAAGGAAGACCAAGAGTCACCCCTGCTTCTGAGGATAAGTTCATCCGAGTCACCAGCCTCAGAAATGGCAAGTTAACAGCAGCTCAGATCAGAGACCAGATGAATGCCACACAGAGTTCTAGCAGCAGACCCATCTCTAGAACAACTGTTAAGAGGAGACTGCGCCAATCAGGCCTTCATGGTCAAATAGCTGCTAGGAAACCACTGCTAAGGAGAGGCAACAAGTAGAAGAGATTTGTTTGGGCCAAGAAACACAAGGAATGGACATTAGACCAGTGGAAATCTGTGCTTTGGTCTGATGAGTCCAAATTTGAGATCTTTGGTTCCAACCGCCATGTCTTTGTGAGACGCAGAAAAGGTGAACGGATGGATTCCACATGCCTGGTTCCCACTGTGAAGCATGGAGGAGGAGGTGTGATGGTGTGGGGGTGTTTTGCTGGTGACACTGTTGGGGATTTATTCAAAATTGAAGGCACACTGAACCAGCATGGCTACCACAGCATCCTGCAGCGACATGCCATCCCATCCGGTTTGCGTTTAGTTGGACGATCATTTATTTTTCAACAGGACAATGACCCCAAACACACCTCCAGGCTGTGTAAGGGCTATTTGACCAAGAAGGAGAGTGATGGAGTGCTGCGGCAGATGACCTGGCCTCCACAGTCACCGGACCTGAACCCAATCCAGATGGTTTGGGGTGAGCTGGACCGCAGAGTGAAGGCAAAGGGGCCAACAAGTGCTAAACACTTCTGGGAACTCCTTCAAGACTGTTGGAAAACCATTTCAGGTGACTACCTCTTGAAGCTCATCCAGAGAATGCCAAGAGTGTACAAAGCAGTAATCAGAGCAAAGGGTGGCTATTTTGAAGAAACTAGAATATAAAACATGTTTTCAGTTATTTCACCTTTTTTTGTTAAGTACATAACTCCACATGTGTTCATTCATAGTTTTGATGCCTTCAGTGAGAATCTACAATGTAAATAGTCATGAAAATAAAGAAAACGCATTGAATGAGAAGGTGTGTCCAAACTTTTGGCCTGTACTGTATAACTTCCCAGACAGAAAGCTTACAGTTTTGTCAAGCTATTGATGTAAGCACTTAGCACAGTACAGCCCTATGGAGCTGCTAGTATGGCTGTGGACTTCTAGTCTAGGGATGCACCGTAAGGATTTTTTTTTAAAAAGCTAATACCGATAACCAATAATTACTTGCTTCTCATGGCTGATATTGATGTGAAAAGCAATAATTTCACTTTTATTAAATTTTCAAACAAAAGTGTATAACCTGTGGTTTATGCACACCTGAGGATAAGAAAGGCTAAAATGTAGTGAGAAAATATGTCTGATTTAATATTCCATAGCCCTGACCTCATCAAATCAAACTGACATCACTATTGCTAACACAACACAAACAAAGACCAGTTCTGACTCTTCCATACCCGCCAACATTAGGCTGTCAAAAAAGGGCGAGTTTTTGGGGTATTGACAATTGGTCTGCACTCAATGACTCTGCCCCCATATAACCCTACACTACAGATGAAGATAATAAATACAAGGATGTGAAAGTAAAATGACTTTTAATCAGTCTTAAATTAAAAAAAGACTGTATATAAAAGTTTAAACTTGGTGTCCAAACAAGGCATTAGTGTTTCTGCTTTGTAACTGGGTGTTGGCTACATGTGTAATAGCCAACAAAACTATTTGTGGAGAGGGAGATAGAGTGAAAGTGAGAGAGGGTGTGAAGCCAGTTGTTCAGTATAATTCTCTGGTTTATCAGTGAAGTGTATAAACTACACTGCAGACTAAGGTCTCTACTAAAGTCCGGTATACACTGTGATTTTGGGCTGTCCCAGTTGAAAGATGACCATTGTAAAAGAAATGTGGCAATATATGTAGTTGTGGCTCTAAAATGGTGGTCCTACTTCGCACAGTGAGAGAGGTTCAAGGATGGCCATTCTCACGGTCTTCCAATCAAAGATAGCCTGGGGTAAAATTCTGACAGTGTCAGAAATTTTGGATGACCATCTCACTGTGTGGCCACTGTTACGACCTATATCTACTAACCAACCAATAGAAATGCAGCATGAAATGATGCTCTGGCTCTATACCCAAACAAACAGATGGATAGCAGCTTATCATGAAGGCAAAACATACTTAAAGAAATGTGTGGGATTCCAGCAAAGAGGAAAGCAGAAGCCTTGCCTGTATGATGTGTCCTCCAGCTCTTACCATTGTAGGGATCAAATCTGGGCATCACACAGAAGCACCATTTATGTAGGGAACAACAATATTAGGCCTCACCAAGGGGCACCCCCTTGGTGAGGCCTAATATTGTTGTTCTATTAATGTTGTAAATTATGATATCAATCAATCAATCAATTTTATTTATAAAGCCCAATATCACAAATCACAATTTGCCTCACAGGGCTTTACAGCATACGACATCCCTCTGTCCTTATGACCCTCGGGAAGCTACTTGTGATACTGTAAAAGAGGGGATACTATTTGTTGTGATCTAGGCACCAGTGCTGTGTTTTACGTGGCGGCACCATTTGTTGGGACTTAAGCCTTAACACGGGCCTGACCTTGAAAGAGATCTCCAATTAAAGTATCAAATTGGCTATCTGAAATAAATAATAATCATTAATAATAATTATTAATTATGTTAAATAATGTGAGTTAATGTACATTAAATCACCTCGTGGGGCACCATTCCTGAAAAAGGGAAAATGATTGCCAGTTAAAGATATAAGTCTCATAAAGTACACTAAACTATCAATTCGGATTTTTTATTAATAATTGAATTAATAGCCATAACCAAATTTAATAGTGAAGCCTGAAGGACTTCAGAGTTCTTGATGTGCAACATTAAACGGACAGCAGGTTAAAATTATATTTATAGTTAAAATTTATAATTATATTTATTCATAAAGTAAGCAACACAAAACCAAAACACACAAATTGCTGTGTGTTGTGTCATCAATTCAGTATCTGACCAAATATTTTCTCTTCTGTTCCTGAAATATGACATTGAGTAATGGACAGAAAAGTGTTTTATGCAGAATATTATGATGTCACAGTGAAGCTGACCTTTGACCTTTTTAATAGAAAATGTCATCACTTCATTATTTTATCCTATTAGACATTTGTGTAAAGTTTTGCCATAATTAGCATATGAATTCTTGACTTATGACCCAAAACACATTTTGTGAGGTCATACTGAACTTGATCTTTGACCTTAATTTAAGTTAATTCTACAGTCATAGTGGATGTTTGTATCAGATTTAAAGAAATTCCATAATAGCGTTCTTGAGATATTGCATTCACAAGAATGAGACAGATGTGGTCACAGTGACCTTGACCTTTGACCACTAAAATCTAATCAGTTCATCACTGAATACAAGTGAAAATTTGTGCCAAATTTGAGGAAGTTCCCTGAAGGTATTTGTGAAAAACCACAATTACAAGAATGAGACACACAAGGTCACAGTGATCTTGACCTTTGACCACCAAAATCTAATCAGTTCATCCTCAAGTCCAAGTGGACATTTGTGCCAAACATGACGAAATTCCCTTAAAGTACTCTTGAAACATCTCGTTCACAAGCATGGGACATCTGATCACAGGACTTCGCATTTACAACTGCTATTAATTATGGGTCTTTCGATCTGGATCGATATGTCAATTCAATGATCAACCATCCAGTATCATTGATGCAAAGTGAAAACACTGATCCATATTATCATCTTTAGGATACGCCTTTATTTTGAAATTCTGTGTCACCGTCAAACTGCGGGAGGCAGGCAGCAAGCAGCCGAGAGAAAGACAACAAGGATAACATTATTTACTCTGAAATAATCAGCAATTTGGAAATATTATCAACTTTGGAGAAAGAGCACATGCCGTATGTAAACAATGCTGTTAACAAGATAAAACACAGCCTAAAATGACCTGCCTGAGCGGCATCTCACTCCGCTAACTTCTCACTAGAGCAACATTAGCTGCCCCATTTCAACAATGTTTGGCTGGAAAAAAACATGTGTGCAGGCTGGAATTCAACCCAGCTGTTCTGTTGGGAGATGCAGTGATTGAAACCAACGGTGAGTAAGAATAATAATGTTACATGTAATTCCTCAGTTGTGAAAAAAAGGCTGCTAGGCTAATTTATGCAATTTGTGCAATTACTGGTGTTGGGACCTGACCTCAAAACAGATCTCCAATTATTAGCAACTTGTGGTCCAAGGTATCAAAATGGCTATTGAAAATAATTAATTAATAATAATAGTTAATATGGTAAATAATGTGACTTAATTTACATTAAATCACCTCGTGGGGCACCACTCCCGAAAAGAGTAGAAAGATAGTCAGTTAAAGATATCAGTCTCATATAACACACTAAACTATCAATTTGGAACTGACTAATAATTAAATCAATATATAACCAAAGTATAACCAAAATACTATAACCAAAGTTGCCATATTAATAGTAAAGATTGAAGAATTTCGGAGTTCTTGATATAGCAGATGATGACTATTCTTTCACTTTGTGCAATATTAAACAGACAGCAGGTATGATTCCAAAAGTATTTCTTCATAAGAAAGCAAAGCAAAACAAAACACACAAATTCTAACTAGTCAGTATATACAAGCATGAGTGTGTTTATGTGTGTGTGTGTGTGTGTGTGTGTGTGTGTGTGTGTGTGAGTGATAGAAAGAGAAAGACAAAAAGGTGTGTGTGCAAAACAAAGGCCACCTGGCCTACAAACAAAATGGCTGACAACAGAAAACTACAAGTTGGCCGAATCAAAAGCTCTTTTTAAACAGAAATTGTGCAAATTTGGAGGAAAGCCTAATCAGTCTTCTTTCAGCATCGGGGAGTGCGGCAAAATGCCACCTACCTACCTTTGTTTATACAGAATGCACCTTTTTCGGGGCAATGGGGGGCGTAAGCAAGTAACAAAACGTGTAGCTCAGTGTGTGACGTAAACAGTGATGTGGGAGGGACGCCGTGGCTAGTCAGTCCTTCTGCAATTCTCTCGTAAGTCGGCCCGTTCATCACTGTTCCCGTGGTTTGATGGTTAATGGCCTCTTTGTTTGCGAGGACAAGGAGGGCGCGCAATTCCTTGTTCCTTGCGTTTCCCTCTTGCTAATAGCTGCTTGCTAATTCCTGCTATCAGCTTTTCCTGTTTATCCACCGCCAGTGGGTCGCACGTGTGGCGTCATCAACAGCTCCTCCCACAAGTCTTCAACAGCCCCTCCCGTTGCGGAAGGCCACCTCGGTCTTTTTAAACTAAAAGGGTTCCACCAATATGACTACCCTACGAGGCGGAAAATTGGCACCTCGGATCAACTGGCCAATCCAGCTCTGTGTGTCTAAAAGCTCACAGCTTGCCTGCAAAATGGCCCAACATTCGCGGAAAATCTGGCAGTGTAAAAGGGTCTAAGATGGCTTCAGACCAGGGTAGATTTTGCCTGACTATGTGGTCAGTCAGGACAAAGACAAAGGAGAAGAGGTGGGAACTTTGACTCTCCTCTTTGGGTGTAGCTATGTTGAAAACCAATTTGTGAGTAAGTATATGTGTATGCAATATGTATTGCAAAAGCATCTGGGTTAGTACAGAGGAGGTTTAGATGCAAACAAGACTCTGTCCTGTGTAAAGCATTCGCAAACTAACATCACTTAGCTTTGGTGAAGCCAACTAACCAATAACCTAACTGCAAACAATCAAAACAATAACTTATTGAATGAAAACACCATATCAATACATGTAACACATATATTGATAAAGGCTAAGAGTCCTGCTCAGCTTGTACTGCTGCACTAGCTTGCTATGCCTAGTGGTTACGTTACCAATCCTTGAATGGAGGAAAGAAAGAGATGCTGAGGCGTGCTGCTTTTGTTAGCTGACAGTGGAAGGCTGGAAAGAACTGTGGCTCCAGATGCAGTCTTTGCTGTGTCCTCGTTCCACAGGTGTAGGTCCGAGGAGACTGGTCGCTCGGTATCCTTGCAGAGTTAGAAGTCTGAGTGCTGACTTGACTTGGTTCTCCTTGTTGCTGTAAAGTTAGTTGCAAACCTTGAGTTTGGCACACTACCTTGTCTGGTCTTCAGGTTCTGTGTCTGCTGGAAACAGGCCACTTCAGAACAAAGCTGCAGCTCTTGCTGAGAGCATGCAGAGGTGAGAAAACGGGGGAAGGGCGTAGCAGGTCCTCCTGCCCATGTCCTACCTCAGAGCAAGAATACTCTTCAGTGGTTCAGGGCTTGATATGGGAACTGAGATATGGGAACAGAAAATGTTTTTTGATGAACAAAGAACATGCGGTCTCGGCCACCATTTCAGATGGCAAGACCTAGAGGAAAAACCTTCACATGTCCAGTTTAGAGCTGCACCAATGACAAATCATCTGTGGTCCAATGAATCCCAACACTGGGATGGTCACAATAAAATGCAACTTTGAAATGTGCAGTTTTACCATAAAAAAAGAAGAGATTTATTAAAATTTCACATAATAGCACTACAGAAATAGTTTTTTTTTTTTTGACCAGATACCCCAAAGAATCAGTCAGAATATGGTGTGACACCATTTGCTTTATGTGATTAGCTGTTGAGACCTGGTTACCATGATGCGAGCTCCCATAACTGTTACCCCTATGCACCCCTTGAACCTTTCGGTACAAGGCGTTCAGTTCGGTACACATTACAAACCGAGCGATACTTTGAACTATTCTATTTCATTTGGAAAATAAAATCTACAGCTTAAACTGTGTTTAATATAATGTTTTCAGTGCCACTGTGCTCCACAAGGCAGCCTACAAGGACAGAACAGGCTGTCTGCCCCTCCCACCCCCAAACAAGAACATTCTACTCCAGTGAGACACACTGTGAGGCAGCTACACTAAGCTAGCTCATTACAAGATGGTTAGTAAGGCCATTACCACAACAGATTTAGAGGATCCTCTGATAATCGACAGGTCTGGTGTTTGGAGCCACATTTCGCTGTAAATTATGAGGGCAATGGTGAGAGACAGTGGTGGATAAAAAACACTAAAACAAAGAGCAAGCCGCCACACAGCTACAGACTCTCCTTAGCAGCTAACCCAGTAGCACAGTGACACAGACGACCCCTGAGCCGAAGAACGAGCTGCTGCGTGCCAACGGACTCTCTAGCAGCCAAGTCAGCAGCATCCTCCTAACTGGGGAGCGAGGGCCACTGAATGGCTATAGTCTCTCGTTCAGCAGGTAACATTAGCACGAAGTGCACACCCACAGCAGTGAGCAGGCCTGGTAGCCAATTCAGTTAGAAACACTAAAAAGTCCATGAGTGACAGCCATTTAGCATGTGTTTATATGACTGCTGCATTTATCAAAAATGTTTATTCATGTTTCTATTAGACTGAAAGAGCTCAGGGGACGTAGCAAATACACAGCAGGCAAACACTGATACATGTGTACTTATGACAGTAGTAATAATATTTTTATAGTAGGGAGGGGGTTATGTTAAAAATGGCCCCAGGGTGTCATCAAGCAGGCTTAGGCTCACCCAAAAAACCTGGACACAGAAATGGAGAAAAAGTGTTCAACAGTCTTACCTCCAATTTCCACATACTCCGTCTGCGCCGCGCTGTGCAGCGTCGTGGATCTGGAGCGACCGACGGCGCGTACCCTCGCCTACTGGATGCATTTCTGGAGCACCAAAGCTCACGCTGTGGAAACTGCGAAATCACGCGATAAAAAGCACCATTCACTCCCAGAACTCCTGCAATTTCACACCAGGAGCCTCATGTACAAAGGGTGCGTACGCAAAAAAAATGTAGCGTATGTCCTTTTCCACGGCAAAGTTCAGATGTATCAAGAATGAAATGACCATGGAAATGTGCGGTGCCTCACGCCAACTTCATGGCTGGCGTACGCACATTTCTATAGCTGTTGATCCTTTGACGACACCTAAAGGTGATGCTGGGAAATAATATTATTATAATAAATAAATGTGAAAACAATTAGTCCTCAGCCATCACAGGATGAATTTGTTTATGTCAACAGGAAGCATTTTCATTCAATTATGTACAGATCATATGTGATGCGCAAATGCAATTAACCAACATTGTAGCGGGTGGCCTAGTTCAACGCATGATTCATATATTTTGAGTAACAGCATGGTTGGGAACAGACTACTAGCTGGCACTGTGCGTGATGGGTGGCTTCTTGGTGAGTAAATAATTTATTTGTTTAATTGTCCTAATATAAATCCCCCTGATGCGCATTGAGCGTGTGCGCCCCCAAATATTATCCTGTCTTCACAGCATCAGTACTAGTCAGTGGTTAAAATTAGTGACTTGCTGTTTTTTGCTGGTCAAACTACAGGTCCAGAGCTTTCTAACAAGCCCCTGATTGTCTCTGTGTGTAAAGTACTCATGTCAATAAACCTATGCGTAAAGTGTGAAATTTCCTAATCAATCAATCAATCAATCAATTTTATTTATAAAGCCCAATATCACAAATCACAATTTGCCTCACAGGGCTTTACAGCATACGACATCCGTCTGTCCTTATAACCCTTGCAGCGGATAAGGAAAAACTCCCCCAAAAAACCCCTTTAACAGGGAAAAAAAAAACGGTAGAAACCTCAGGAAGAGCAACTGAGGAGGGATCCCTCTTCCAGGACGGACAGACGTGCAATAGATGTCGTACAGAACAGACCAGTATAATAAATTAACAGTAATCCATATGACACAATGAGAGAGAGAGAGAGAGAGAGAGAGAGAGAGAGAGAGAGAGATGCAGGTAGTGACAGTAGCTTACAACAACATTATTAAAAGTAATAATATTATAGTTATAGTTCTGGCTACTGTGGTACAATATGTTGAAAGTATGTATTAATATCTGGCAGTATACATGTGTGACAATAGTCATATGTGTATAATAACAGTAGAAGTATGACTAATGACTAATGATGGCAGCAGCAGCAGGAGGCATCTGGCAGGACCACGGCAGCAGCACAACCACACACGTCACGCTGTCCAGGCACCGCTGCGATATGAGTTAATCTGAGAGACAGTGGAGCACAAAGGCTCCAGAGAAGAAGCCGAGTTAATGACATCCAGAATGGCCGAGTTAGCAAGATGCAGTAATAGAATACGAGAGAGAGAGAGAGAGAGAGAGAGAGAGAGAAGGAGAGAAGGTGCCCGGTGTATTATAGGGGGGTCCTCCGGCAGACTAGGCCTAAGTCAGCCTAACTAGGGGCTGGTACAGGGCAAGCCTGAGCCAGCCCTAACTATAAGCTTTATCAAAGAGGAAAGTCTTAAGTCTAGTCTTAAATGTGGAGACGGTGTCTGCCTCCCGGGCCGTAACATGAAGATGATTCCACAGGAGAGGAGCCTGATAGCTGAAGGCTCTAGCTCCTGATCTACTTTTGGAGACTTTAGGGACCACGAGTAACCCTGCGTTCTCAGAGTGCAGTGTTCTGGTGGGATAATATGGCACTATGAGCCCTCTGAGATATGACAGAGCTTGACCATTTAGAGCTTTATAAGTTAACAGTAGGTTAATCAGCCTCACCTTTTCTCTGGCGCACTGCTGCATTCATTCATGAACATTTACGCATGAACCTCTATCTTATAGGGCTGTGAGCAGGTTATTGTATGACCCGTATGAACACATTTGTTGTAAGTTACACAAATGTATAGGTATTTACCTTGGGGGTAACCCGAGTCACCCACATATGCTCCCACCACCCCTGAGAGAGCAGTGTCACCCGCAATTGCGGCGACTCACTGTTCGAACAGAGTGAGCTCCTCCTCTCCTGTCCCCCCTGCCTGTTTTGGCCAAACTTTGGCAGTGGGCAGCCGTCCTCCGCTTCACGTCCACCTTAATGTCGGGCCACTTCTTTTTTAATTCTGCGTTCTTACGCTTTTCTGACCCCACAGCACTGATAGCCTCACACACACTCTCCCACTCACTCCTCCTGCATTTAGTATTGATGCCAGAGGACAGCGTGCCATAAAGTACATTTTGCGCGCCTCCACTTCAGTGATTAGCACCTCCAATTCGCATTCTGTGAAGTTTTTATTTTTTCCCATCTTAATCATTCTTTTGTTTTAGTTTTCTGATCGTGCAGAGAGGGGAAACACAGGTGCAGGGCTCATTTAAATATGATTTGCATATTTAAATGAGGGAGTGGACTGGGAGGGGTCGGGTACTCCAACTTGTGCGCTCAATTCCACGTTGATTGGGATGTACAAAGTAAATGTGCTTGGATTCATGCGTATGCACAAATTCATACATCTGGATGTTTTTGGATAAATTGGGGGTTACTCTAACAGTTCAGATTCACACAGTTCACAGTCTTTTCACATTTTCAACAATGATTTTCTAACATGTATAACTGAGCCTCCTACCTGCCTGTCAAACTGCATCAACACATAAACCTTCTCCACTCCGGACTGAGTGCAGGGATCAGATGTGTAGTCCAGCAGCCAGTGGCTCTGCTGTCATTCAGCTGCTAACAGCAACCCCTGCAACTAATAAACTCCACAAATCCATTCAGCAGCACCACCATCCACAGTCAGACACACACTGTTGAAAATGTACTGCTGAATTACAGCTCACAGCAACGGCTGATGCTGCTCCAGAGTGAGTGTTTTTGCTGACTAGCGAAACATCCTGGTGCAGGCTATTTTGTAAAGTTTACCAGCCTGCTGATCATGTGGCATTTGAAGATAATTACAAGCATGGCCGTTCTCGGCTTTGTCCAATAGTCCACCACTAACATTTTTGTCACATTTCGTCTCGTCATTGAAAATTAACATAGATTTCATCTTAATTTTACGTCAACAAAATGAACACTGATTTTCATACATTTAAATATCTAAAAGTCAAGGAAATCTCTCTGGCATGTCAACTTCTTTGCTGTGTTGAAAATATACCAAACCTTGACACCACTGCATCGTATTGAACAGAAGCGGGAAGTTAGTGACCCATTACACTTCTACAGAGGACTCATCCCTAAAAGCCCCTTTAAGACTTAAGACAAGATCATCTGCTATCTCGGCTGCTTTCAGTACAGTGGATCCTTCTGTTCACTCACATAAGTTGAACTGTGGTGAGGAGTTGAGTTTATAAACTGCTTGAACACTATTAACTCACAGAGATCCTCAAAACAATCAAAATTAGCAGCAGAACACCAGCAGTTCAAATGGCACAACAAATCCAGAGCAAATTCAACATAAGTTTGCTTATCGCCCTTTTCTCATTTCCTGAATTTCAGACAATAAACTTCAGGGACTAACTTGTAGGTTTTCACAACAGCAGATTTTACCTTAGCATAACTCAATCAGTCGCAATTCGTGCTGAATGTGCTTCCTGAGCCCTGCCAGTGTTACCGAGACAGCCGTCTGAAAATAGCTGACAATAACCATGTTGCCACAGCACTACACAAAGAAAAACGTACAAAGCAACCCAAAGGGGAAACACCACTACGGACTCTACAGTGCTGAGGTGACCTCTAGCTAAACCTAACTAACTAACAAACATATCAAAAATTGAACTGGATGAGCCCCAAGTTTGTCATAACCTGACTTATGGGCCATGACAAATATGTCAGAAGCATTATTTTAAAGGATTAGGCAAAGTCAATTATTTAACAAAAGTAACTGAGCTTGCAAGTATAATGAAAAAAACACAAAGTGGGATGTGAATTTCGGTAGGATCAGTAATGTAGGGGGTAATCAGTGTGGTGTGGAAATGTTGAGGAGCATGCAAAATAAGCCAAAGGAAACCAATGATGAACTACGGCTGATACATCACAAGGGTCCTGTAGGAGGAGGAGGGGGGGGGGGGGGGGGGGGACGACAGAATGAGTGGCAGAGCCTAAACTTATAATGTGGAAGAACCTGACCCTGGTGCCATCAGAAGGCCCTAATCACCAGCCCATCCCACACTCAAACCAGTTAACCATACAAACACTGCTGATTAACAGCAGGGGTAGCCAAAAGTACAACACTTCTCCTTCACATACAGTTGATGAGGTTGTTTATTGTGGCCTGTAGAATGTTGGCCCTCTCCTTTTCTATTGCTGTGCGAAGTTCCTGGATATTGACAGGTATTGGAACACACTGTTGTACACACTGATAGAGAGCATCCCAAACATGCTCAGCAGGTGACATGTCTGTTGAGTCTGAAGGTAATGCAGGAACTGGGATATTTTCAGCTCCTGGGAATCGTGCAGCTATCCTTGCAACATGAGGTCAGAGCGGTGGATATATGGCAAGATAATGAGTCTTTTGGTGAAGATTCTGTCATCCAGGTCACGGTAATTGTAAGTGCTATATCACAGTCAACTGGATTTGCTTTGAGTTTCTTGAAGACATTTCACCTCCCATCCGAGAGACTTCTTTAGTTCTAACTAACTGGTGGGGAGCTGCAGGCTTTAAACTCTATGTGGGTGTGAGCCTTTACATAGTCAATGAGGTAAGATGGGAGCTCTGAGTTTCAGAGTTGTTAGGGTCACAATCTCAGTATGTTGTACCAGTATTTCTTCACTTTCCAAGTATTCGTTGTAGATAACTTCTGTCAGCGCACACCCTAACCCCACTGCCACCATGGGGTACTCTGTTTACAATGCTGGCATTAGCAAACCGCTCACCATGAAAGTTGTCGCCATTTGTCCAGTGCAGTGTAAACTGGGATTCATCTGTCAAGACAACACCTCTCCAAAGTGCCAGAATCATCAAAAGTGAGCAGTTGCCCACTTAAGTCAGTTATGAGAATAAACTGCTGTCAGGTCAAGACCCTGAGAACAACTAGCATGCAGATTAGTTCTTTGGTTGAGAAAACCTAATGTTGCATCAGCTGTTCAGGTGGCTGGTTTCAGACGGAGGTGAATACACTGGATGTGAAGGTCCTGAGCTGGTGTGGTTACACATTTCTCCTTGTGAGGCTGGTTGGACAGACTCTTAAATTCATAAAAAAGACATTGGAGATGGCTTATGGTAGTGAAATGAACATTCAGTTCATGGACTCTGTCTGTTCATGCCCCATGTATTTCAGCCATAACATTGTAGATACTCTAAGAACAGTAAAGATTAGGCATGTAACGATATGTCGAATTCCGCGGTGTCGAGATAAAATAAATTCTCGATACTGTCATGGGAATACCACGGTAGTTACATAGCTACGTTCTTCTACAGAGCCGGTAATATGACTGTGCGACTACATTCCCCATAATCCTTTGCATGCAACTGCGCACGCAGGTGAGAGCAGACTCGTGCAGCTCAGCCTCTCAGCCTCCGACTCTGACCCGTGCTTGACCGGAGGAAACAGCGAATAAAAGTAAGGAGATTGATTGTTCTTCTCTGTGGATTTTCTCCGCGACCGTTTGTCATAGTGAGAAGCCACATATCACCAAATCTCCAAATTACCCTTCCTGTCCAAAGTGTTAGAGAAAGTAATTGCTGTACAGTTGCCTTCATTATGTCTAGGCTTGATTACTGCAACTCTCTGTATGTGGGCTTAGATAAACGTTCTTTGCGGCGTCTGCAGCTAGTGCAAAATGCTGCTGCTCGCCTTTTGATAGGCACGAAAAAACGTGACCACATCACACCGGTTCTGGCCTCTTTGCATTGGCTTCCTGTCCGCTGCAGGATTGACTTTAAGATTTTGATGTTTGTTTTTAAGATATTGAATGGTCTGGCCCCCCAGTACTTAGTTGAACTCATCCATGTTCACACACCAGCTAGAGCACTGAGGTCATCAAATGAGTTGCTTCTAGATGTCCCGATATCTAGGCTCAAAACTAAAGGCGACCGAGCCTTCGCGGTAGCTGCCCCAAAATTGTGGAACAGCTTACCACTGTATATTACATCTGCCCAGACTCTTGAGATATTTAAGTCATTGCTGAAGACCCATCTTTTCTCTTTACCATTTGACGCATGTTGAGCCGAACATTGCCGATGTATGGACTGTTTTTATCGAATTTTGTGCCTATTGTGCACTTTATTTTGTTTTCTATTGTTACTGTTAATATTTATATGTACTGTGTACTCTAATACTGTATTTTTCTATTTCTATAGTTGTATTTTTATACTTTAGTGCTTTCTAGATTGTACAGCACTTTGGCAAACCTCGGTTGTTTTAAATGTGCTATATAAATAAATTTGACCTTGACCCTTGACCACATGAAACAGCGGAATTGTGTCTTTCCGACAAGACCAAGCACTTGTCGGTAGTCCAATGTTTTCACAGCGAAAAAAAATGATGAAGTTACACTAAAATAATGTATAACAAAGCTTTCATACAGCTTTACACACACATTACTTTTGGATGGATTACTCGCGAATGCAGGGTCGCACAGAAATGCCATGCATATCACATGAAAGCGCAGGACCAGAGCTTTCCTCTCCTCATCTCCTGTTCTGAGAAAGTGTTAGGGTCTCCTTGATGTCAAGATTGTCAACCTGGCGTGAACAAACTGAGTGAATGTGTGTTTTTGAGTTTTTCTATGACTTCCAGGGAAATGGCTGGGCTTTATTTATCATGGTTTTCTTTTACACACATCTCTAACCAATTCTCTCCCTCTCTCTCTCTCTCTCTCTCTCTCTGTGTCTCTCTGTGTATCTGTGAGTGAGGGATTGTGTGTTATTGAGTTTACATTATTTCTAATTTGTTAATTTTGTTGTTGTTGCAGGGTCTGATTGTTCTAAGTTCTGTATATTTGATAAATATTAAGACTACTCTATCCTCATAATTTGATGTCATTCAGATGACTTTCTAGTTATAGTACTACACTACTTTTGTTCAGAGTAGGTTAAAAAATACTGAATGTTTCCATTTTCATATTCTGTCACTATAGTTTTAAATGACATGACTTTGTTATGGCACTTTAATGTCTGCCTGCCTAGCAGTAATAGGGGGGAAATGAAAGCACATGTTCAGCTGTGTGTTGATTTGTTTATGATACGCTTCCAAGTTTAAAATAACATGCTGTACAGTGTACATGCACTATTTTTGAATAAAATAGCTATTTTTAAACAATAAATTTTCTTTTTTTCCCCCTTGTATAAATATTGTGATACATATCGTATCGTGGACTCTTTATCGTGATAATATCGTATCGTGAGTTTCTTGTATCGTTACATCCCTAGTAAAGATAATACTTTTGAATGATTTATTGAACAACTGTAGTATTAATGTGGTAGCATTGTGCTGCTATGCAGCATTTAAACAACACATTTTAATCTGGTGAAATAAAAAATGAAAATGAAATGAAAAACTGCTTGGACCAGGGCCAGTTTAAACAGGCATTCTGCTGATTTCCTTGCTTGCTTGCCTTACAAGCTGGGAGTTTGGAGTTTAAAGGTGTGAGCATTTACCAGGTAGGAAGCTCTGATGAAAATATTCTGCAATATCATTATAATGGCATTACAACTGGTGTAATAATGGGTGTTTTGGATATCTGACTGAGGGACTGAAATAAATATTGACCATTCTCCTTTCTCTTGCACATTCCTTTATAGAAGCACAATAAGATGTTAATTGGAATAAGCCTTCATTCTGATTTAGGTGTTTACAGGAAGTGTTTTAATTGTAATTCAGCTGATAGTCTGGTTGTGAGCAGATTAAACGGCTGCATATGGATACAGTCAGTGTGACAGAGATAAAGGAGGAAAGAATCATACCTATTTCCCTCGACCCTCTCCCTCTGTCACTCTCTAATTTGGGTCTATTGCATAATTCTTAAGGAATCTGAGCTCAGCTGCAGCTGCCTCTCTGTAGCCAAACCCTAGCACAGGGAGAAGGGATGTGTAAAAGTACAGCTTGTTTAAACACAGCTATACTGAGTGCGTGTGACTTTTTGTAGGCACACTGTCACCCAGTGCACATTCTAAAAAGAGTTTTGTGTATCCAGTTGCCTGTCCCTTGGCTCTGTCTGGCCTGGCCTTCTCCGACAGCCCGAGACAGCTTTATTTTGCTCGGTGCATGTGAGGTCCCACAGCAGTGTGGCACACATATGGCTGACGGTATCCACACATGGACAGCACGCTATCAGCAGAGAGAGAAGAGGAGGTATGGATGAATGGAGGCTTTTCAGCTCTGAAACAGGAGCCCCATTTACTGGATAAGGACCGACTGACTGACTGCCAGACCAGCTGTGTTAGACACAAAAAACAGTAGAGACTATCTGTCACACTGGTTCTATCACCTGGTTCTATTTGCAACGTGACAGTGATGAAGAACTGGAGAAAAAGGAGACATCCAAACTGTAATACAAACAGCCCCAAGGGAGGAGCTTTGGGGAAATGAAATTTTTACATGCTGTATAATCACATATATAAGCACATTTGTGGACAGATGAGTGGTGGGGCTGCCAATAGTATAGTGCAATCAGGTTGCTATAGCAACATCTTTTTTATTTATCATGAGGGCTGTCCCTAGAAATAGAACAAAAGAACTGTGGCAAGTCGCGACCTCACTGAGGTGAGGTTTTGCAGTTTTGGAATTTCACTGGTTTTAGTATCGACCACTTCTTTTCTGAATTAAGACAAGCCCAAGGTTTCCCAAACATTCATTTATTTATTGCGGCCCGCAATGATTAAAACATCTGCTGCCCAATTTGATTTTCTATTTTTTGAGCTGAACTGTTCATTAGTGTCTTTTTTCCATTACCACTTTTGGCCATGCAGACTGAAAACCATGCCGCCCTAATTTGTTTTTCCTTTACCAGTTTAGACGTACTGAGCCATGCCGAACTGCTCCAGAGACAGACCATCTCTGGACCATGGAGACCACCTCCAGAGATAAACCATCTCTGGAGCATGGCCAAAAGTGCACCCAACTGCTTCAGACAGGGTAGCACTGACGTCTCGCCAATGCAGCCAAGCTTGTTGTGAGACTCACCTCACGCCTGTCTGTGCAAAAGACCTGAGAGAAAGGCGTTTTTAAAAGTCTTTATATGTTCAGCTCTCGGTAGCTTCTAACTAAATCTCTGTGGTTTGAAGGGACGGGGATATCTGCTTTATTTTACTGTTTCACGTTCGCTTTCAGCCTTACAGGAGACTGTTAAGTTACTGCTGATGAAAACCCACCATTTTCTGTTTTTTTGCTGCTTCACAAAAAAAGCTTTTACATAACAAAATAACAATGGACTGTTACTGTGAAGAATCTATAAGGAATGAAACTTGTTTATCTCGAAATCTGCGGAACTTTGTTAGCAGCTTCCCTTCAATAAAAAAGGTCTACTAATACCACAAGGAGGAAGAGTAAAAGCAGAAACAGCCACAGTGAGATGTGTTTAAGAGCTGTAGACAAAAGGCTCTTATTGCACCTCTGCAAACAGTTCACCTCCAATGGGTAAACTTCTTTTACCTGCCCTGCTGTGTGATGGAGAACATTTGCAGCAAAATAAAGAGACTTAAGCCACAGAACTGCCTGCTGCTTTTTAACAGCATTACTCAAGACAAGCCATCATCAGTCAGAGACACAATTTCAAGCATTTAGCCCTGTTGTAACAGACAAGCAAATCTCTGCTGCACTGGGTTGACTGGCCTCGTCAAACCAAACCAAGCCAAACAAGCATGTGAGTCTGGAAAAATAGGTGCGCTGTTGGAATATATATACCGTTCAGTTATTCATTGTATCACATTCTACTTTATTAATCCCTGAGGGGAAATTCAAGATAACATATGCACACACAGTCCCCTCACAGTTACATAGTTGTCATATACACAGTCTCGAAATACACACATATGCACAAACATGACCTATACATGCATTATGTGGAGAGAAGTCAGAGTGAGGGGGCTGCCTTGGACAGGTGCCCCGAGCAGTTGGGGGTTTGGTGCCTCAGGGGTACCTCGGCAGTGCCCAGGAAGCAAACTGGCACCTCTCCAGCTACCGTTTCACACTCCATATTTGGTCCAGATGGGTGACTCGATGCAGTGACCTTCCGGCTCCCAACCCAAGTCCCTATGGACTGAGCTACTAACACCCGAAAATGTGGAAATGCTTCACAGATTTGCGTGTCCTCTAGGCTCAGACTGAGTAGCGAAACAGCAGGTGCGGTGAAAGTAGGGATGCACTGATCCACATTTTTTTCACAAATGTGAACCTCCCTACTAGGTACTATTTTCAGAGAAAGTTTGGGGTAATTTCAGTGGAAACGCGCCAAGGTTTTTCAAAATCCCGGGTTAATGATAAAAGTTCATGCGGTGGAAAAGGGGCTTAAGTTTTACTTTGGTGACATTATTTGCAGTTGAAAAGTTAATAAATCGCAATATATTTAATCGCATTACTCGGCATATTGCAACACGTTTAAAATCTCAATACTACTGTATAGTGACTGAAGTATTGTGGCAATACTGTATCATGGAGCCTCATGTGATTCCCAGCCCTTGCTAATAAGTTACATATGATCAAGTGGCATTCATCATTCAGCACACCTAAGAGCAGATTTGGATGATTAAAAAGGTTTGGTGCATCTGGAGTTGACTTGAGAAATTTAAGGGAATGTTCCTGCCCTCTGTCTATGGAAGAAAATGATTGGACTTTTCCTTCCTGAACTGAGGCAATTAAAATAGTTCCTTCTATTTCATAGCTCTACAGCTTCTTCTGACTACAGTGGAGGCACTTTGTCTCCATTATAACAAGCTGCACACAACCCTAACAATACATCATATACAAGTTAGGGCTGCACCATAAAAAATAAAAAAAAATCATGATCTCGTTCCATACATCCATGGCATCTCAGTTCTAAACGACGACAATTCACTCGCTCCTATTTCCCTATGCATTCATGTCATGCTGCATTCACATGTTGACTTATGAACTGCAAAACAATCCCAGTTGCTATCAAGTAGTCCTCTACCAACAAGATCCCCCACCCCCTGAAACAAACAAATATCTTATTTATGTTATTTACCTAGTTTATGTGTTTTCCTGTCGCTCGGCTGCTTCTCTGTTCCTCCTCCTTTCTCTCCTCCGCTGTGTGCCTCACCAATGCAGAGACACAGGGGCAGAGAGAAAGAGGGAGAGAGAAACACCACCTACGCAGATGACTATACTTGAGTTAACAACCTCTTGTTATATTACTGTTAGTGCCATAAAATCTTCCAAACAAGAGTCATTTATATTATAATCCACCTAAAACTAAAGATAGACACATCGATTCTAGGGATGGGTCACGATTTTCGAATTTTCGAAGAGTCATTTTATTTTGAAAAATCGATTTTTTAATGCGACTATTACTATTCGCTGTCTTATTTCCCCCCTTTATTTGACATGCAATTCAGCTCCTAACTGCACAAGGGCAGTATAGGATTGCTACAGCGGTGTGAGATGGGCTACCAGCTAGTTTGATGCTCTTCTACAAACAGGAGAAACATGCAGAGACTACTACAGTCATCAAAAAGTTGCATGTGGAACAACTTCGACAAAATAAACGAAAATGAGGTGCAGTGCAAACTCTGTGAGGCAAAGCTTGCGTATCACAAGTCTACAACAAGTATCTACAGTCATTTGAGAGCGAGGCACGCAGGAGGCGGTGAGGGACTGTATGGCCGGGCTCAGCGGCGCGACACGTCTGCAGCGCGAGTCCCGTAGCAGCTCGCCCCCCTGTTAATCAATTACAGCGGCTCCACCGGCAACGGGAGCAGCGCGACAACCCCCGATTTTACGTGGCTCTTCTATTTTTGTCGCGCTACGCTCCCCTACGCGGCCCTCCAGCAGATAAAAACTACATGAAATAGTGTGCTAAACGAGCACAATGTGTTTTTAAATGAATAAACCATTATCAGAGGTGATGTGATGATTTTTTTTTCATGCATTTACCCATGTTTATCCGGGACATTGTGTAAATGTCCGTGGCGGACATTTGAAAGCGAGTAGATGACAAACAGTACAGTAAACTTGTAGATAACTCAAATACTACTAATAATAATAATGTAATAACTTAGGTGGAAAATCCTTTAACATTTCATGCAGCCTACATGCAGCCTCTCAGCTCAGCAAACGGTAAACAACCCCGCTGGCTTCTCTACGTGTCGGTTCCGTACGCAGTCAGTGAAGCCCAAATGAATACGCCGCAACGCTACACTGACTTGACGCTTTGCAGCCGGTGGAGCCCGGCCGTAATGATGAATGGATCTCTGTGTGCGTGGCTCCGAGAGGGGAGGGGGGAGCGATTATTCGAAAAATCGGCGAATAGTTGCCATGATTTTCGAATAGTGTTTTTGCTTGTGCTGCCCATCCCTAATCGATTCCAAACTAGTCCAGCTGCAGTAACTTATGCATTCTATTTTTCATATTCAGCAGCATGTATGTTTATCACTTTGATGTTCAAAACTAAGAGACAACAAAAGACTTGAGTTATTTTTATTGTATACAAGAGACTTTTAAGCATTGTTAATTTCATTGACGAAACCTATCGTCACAAACCTTTTTCCCATGATGAAAACGAGACAACGATGAGCTAAAAATAGATCTTGATAATAAAAATTAAGATGAAATCTATGTTTCATTTTCACTGACGAGACGAGACACGAAGAAAATGTTTGTGGTGGACTATCAGACACTGAAAGCCGAGAATGGATGCGCTTGTAATTATCTTCAAATGCAGCATGAGCAACAGGTTGGTAAACTCCAGTAAATAGTCTGCACCATGTGCAGTTTGACAGGCAGGTAGGAGGCTCAGTTATCTGTGAGTGTAGCTGTGTTGTAAGTCAACAGCCTGAACTCAGATCAGTTTTCTCTGACAGAGATGGAAGTTTAGTTTTAATCACCAACTCTGTGAGAGGACAGGAGTTTAAACCTCCAGACAAATGTTGCAGATTAAGAAAGAATTCAGGCTTTAATTAAATTATTTCTCTGCTTCTTAACAGTGAGATGGATAAGTCAGAGTTTACAATGAACCTGGGTATAAATCCTAGTTGTCTCAGATTAGTTATTTGTGATGTCAAAGTTTGTGAGGGCATATACAGTATAGAGAGATGTTGAGCTTTTCAAATGATGATCAGTTAGTGTGTGCTCATAAATCAGCCCTTAAACCAAATTACAGTTTGTAAGTATGTAGAAATTAAATCTAGTTGTAAAAAATATTCTCTAAATGAATTTTTTTACACAACCTGTCACCTTGGTTCTAATTTCTGATACATGCATTAGCCTCACTGGATTAATTTGAAGATAAAAAAAAAACATAGAAAACATAATGACTAAAAGTTGACTAAAATGTTGTTTTTGTTTAACTAAAACAAGACTAAAACTATTACTAAACTATTTTGTTGAAAAATAAGAATCATGTGACAGAATTGTGATCTCAGTTGTTAGGGATAAAAATCATGATTCACATTTCAGCAAGAATTGTGCAGCCCAAACACAAGTATGTATTCATTACTGACCAGGCTGCAATACCAGAACTATTAAAGATTTAAAGAACTGTTGGGAAGAAAGTTAATAAAACAGAATATATCGCCATATATTTTATCGCAATACTCAGCAGCATAATGCAATATATTTAATATTGTAGTATCATTGTATCGTGATAATATTGTATTGTGGGTCCTGTGGTGATTCCAACTCCAACTAGATACATGTATGAAATCCATTTAATTATTTCCAGATTCCATCTGAGTTGCAGGATTAACATTTCAACAATTCTGTTTTTATGCTCATATTCAGTTATTCCGTTTTTTGAAATATTAGTGAATTTAATGTAACACAACATTACATTTTTATCAAAGGAGGTGCATCAATACAGTTACGTGAGAAAAAAGTGCTTCACATGTGAGCCTTATATCACTCTGCACTAAGTTTAACTGTTAGTGTCAGATTCCTGTGTTTTTCTTTTTGCAGCTCAACATTTTAGATTTTTTTTCCTCATAATTTAGTGGGATAACCTAATTTATAAGGGACACAGGTGACATTTTCTTATACCTACCATGAAAATAATCCAATAAATCTTATTTCATTCAATTTTATACCAGTATACACTGTGTTTACACCTATATAAACAAAATCAACAGTTATACATGTATCCAGGGCAGTTTTTGTTCAGCCGCTGCTTCTGGACCGCTCAAGGGTCACAGGAGGATTTGATCCACCTTGGCTGAGCAAGAAAAGGAATGTGGTCATGCTAGCTGTTACTTGCATCTCCTTGGTCAAAGAAGCTGTCACTAAAGTTGAAGACAACTCTCGTTGACGTGTCTCGGCCAAAAAGTTGCACACGGACACACCAAACTGACAGCCTGAGAGAGAGAGGCCTGCATGAGAGGACATACCACTACATACCAGCAGACAGCGGTCGTTTGTAATTGCCATTCGAAAAGAGAAACCAGGAAAACCTTGACCCTAGTTAGCCAGATGTTTCTGCTAAAGAGCTCAATGGCTAAAGAAAAACCGTCTGACCTCATATAATAAGTTTGTTTGGACCTCACTCCCTCTCAACTTTAGCTCTTTATTTACATTCCTCACTTCCATTTCTATTCTTGTGTGCTGAGCTGAACTGCCAATAAGAGTGATTTAATTCATCGATGGGATCCACTGTGCTGACGCCAATTCAACATGATGAATTTGCAGAAACAAGGCCAACTAGCGTCAACAAGGGCCAACGGTGCGGGACACACCGCACTCACAGGGGAGCAGACGCTCACCAACAGCCCAACTTTGACCGACAGCCAACCGTCCAGCAAACGTGTCTGTGAACCTTATGAGTTAAAATGGGGCAGAATTTTTTCATTTGTGTTTAATATTGTGGCTATGAAACCGTATTTTATGTGTGTTTTAACAGTGTTAGTTGAATCAATCAAACTTTATTGCACTTCACAAACTTCACTGGCAAAGAAACTAGGGGTGGGGGAAAAAGTAGTATCACGATATTTTGCATGGCAATATTGTGTCAATACATGGACGCCAAGTATTGATTTTTTATTATATGAATTATTAATTTTTGCAAATATACATTTTAATGCAACTTTTGGTACTAGAATAACTTGAGTCTTCAAACAGAAACACACTGCTCTTGCTCAGCTTTCCAATTTATTGGTAACACTAACGTTTCAGTTGTCCTGGACCTTCATCAAGAGTGTTCAACACCATTACCTTCCAACACTGGGCTTAAATAGAAACTGCTCCACCCATTTCACAGGTGTGCACAGATACACCATAAGGTCCGTTTCCACTGAAGAAGTTCCTGGTACTATTTAAAGGGCAGGAACTACTACAGGAATGTCCTCTCGCTCGGCCCTCTCAACCGCCGTGTCTCCACTGAGAGCGGAGTCGGAGGAAGGTTCCTGTAAAGTTACCAGGCTCTGGATGTGACCATTTTGACCGGGGCGACGTAGGGACGCTGTTAGCTGTTAGCCGATAGCGGTGTCTGTAATAACTCACGAAGTGGTCCGGGGAAAAATATTTTTTCCAGCGGATGTCTTAGTTACAGATTGAGCTAACTGGAGTAGTTATGTCATATCCGACAACGGGAGGCTTTTAACAGGAACGTCCTGATGTTAGCTTTGCTGCTGCTGTTAGTTGTCCCTGTCAGCTGCAGCCACTGGTGCTTTCTAGACATCATGATTTCCCAAAACTGAATAAATACCACACATAGCAACACAAAACTGCTTTGCGTTGTGATTGAGCTATGAACGAGCTAACTCTCGTCTGCTGAGTTTTAAAAATGGCGGCTATTTTGTTGCTTTCTGTTGTTGTCACATCCCTCCTTGAGTATATCCAATCAGCACCAAGTAACCCCCAAGCCCCAGCCAGGAGTTTTTCGGGGCCGTTCTGAGTACCTACTCCGAGGCAGGGACTTGTTTAGCCCCTGTAGAAGTTCCGAAACTCTGTCATTTGGGGGTGGTTCCTGCGGTGGAGACACGCACCAACGGCCCTGGCCCCGTAAAATTACCCCCAAGTTCCTGCGGTGGAAATGGGCCTATAGAGCAGCCAAGCACATTTAGGGTTGGAGGGAAAAATCAATAAAGCGTGGTATCGCGATATCTTGCGTGGCAATATTGTATTGATACACAGACACCAAGTATCCATCCTTTATTAAATGCGTTATTCTTCTTTGCAATACACATTTTAATGCAACTTTTGGTACTAGAATAATAAAATCAATTGCTTTTTTGGTCCTCTAGATGGTGCTGATGTTTCTTCTTGGTGAAGTCAGCAGAGGTCTCAGTTAGCAGATTTGGGCAGAAAGTTCATCAAAGCAAAGACAGAGGCACTGGATAAAGAATTATACTTGGATATGATACATGCAAATTGTAAGCAGTGTCAAATGAGAATAAAACACTCTGGGAATACTACAAACATGAGGGCTTACCACACATTCCACCATCCAGAGATAATATTAGCCGTTGAGAGCTAAGCTAACACTAAATCCACTCTGCAGAAAAATCAACCAACATACCTCATATCTTAGGAGGTAAAACTGATGTTGACAAAGTTTTCCTTTGGGAAAATAATTAACAGTTGGAAAAAAAGGTAATAAGTTGCAATATATCGCAATATATTTTATCTCAACACTCAGCGTATCACAATATTACAATAATATCGTACCATGACCTAAGTATTGTGATAATATCATATCATGGGTCCTCTGGGGATTCCAACCCCTGATAGAAACCCCACTGCCAACTAGCGTTTTAGAGGTGAAATTGCAGAGCGAAACAGTAACACAACTGCACAAGTATAAATGGTAACAGGGATGGTCACAGAGTTTCTGCTGGACAGGTATTTTTAGTTTGCCTCTAAATTTTAATCAACATGGCGGCGCGACCAATGCTTGCGGCAGCCTCTGTGTACACCGGCAAAGTAAACACAGTGAAACAATAAGTAAATGCTTCAGTGCAATACAGTCCTGAGTTTCTAACAGACATTAGAAACCACTGCAGAGATCTAACGCTCAGGATGTGTAGCAAGCTTGGCCTGCTACGTCGAGCTAGCCCTGAGATGACCGTGGTTTCGCCTGGAGCTGTCCCGACGGTGAGACGCTGGCAGTGCTGTGACAGGACGTGGGAGCGGGGAAAGTGCGGACGGGTTAGCTCTGAGCCTAGACCTAACCATCAAACCAGCTGTTCCCAGCGTCCTTCTGGCGAATATCCGCTCGCTGGACACGAAAATGGATTACACTCGACTACAGAGATCCACTCATCGAGGAGTGAGGGATTGCTGCGTCCTTGTGTTGACTGAGACATGGGGTACATCCCAAGTCCCTTAAAATTACTGCTAACCACCTAACCTAGCCACCTTACCTAACTGTTTAGTCCCTCCCACTTAGGAAAACATGCAAGGAGTCAGGAGTTAGGAGTGAGGAGCAAGGATTGCTGATAAGAGACATGAGACGGCCTTACTCTGAAGCGTCACGTAAAGTGACGTCCTTTTCTGATGATGGCACGACAGCTGGATCTGCTGCATAATGGAGCCAGCGTTTGACGTACAACCCAAGTCACATTATATTCGCTGATCAAAGCCTAACAGTAATCTGTATGACACAATGAGACAGAAAGAGAGACAGAGAAAGAGAGAGACAGAGAGAGATGCAGGACAGACGGTAATGGCAGTAGCATTAGGCTAATGAAAGTAATAATATTAATTAATATTAATATTAATAGGCTAATTAATATTACCGACAAGCTATTAAACATTCCACTCACATGATATGCAGGACAATTAATGATGGGCAAATGTGTTTGTGTGTTTGTGTGTGTGTGTGTGTGTGTGTGTGTGTGTGTGTGTGTGTGTGTGCGTGTGTGTGTGTGTGTGTGCGTGCGTGGTGTTATATCAGCACGTGTGGTTCTGGACATGAGCAGCTGCACATTTAACAGCCACACATCACCGACAGTCCACTGAACAACGCAACGGGTTGTGAATGAAATAAACTTAATTACAACATGACAGTCTTGCACGAATCATTAACGTTACTCTTTGTAGTCACGTAGGCATGTGAATTACAGCGTTTCATTGCAAAGAATGCATGTAGCGGTTACACTTGCGCTGTTTCTCCGCCATCTCGTTCAAATGAGCCAGATGTAGGGGGTGGGTATTTATACGTCAGAGCCTCAAGCTGAAAAAGACTTCCTGTTAGGAACCTCTCGTGTTACCTTACTCATCGCACCTAACAGATCCCTCCTAATTCCTAACGCTAACTCCTTACTGGCAGGAATAAGAGACATGAGACGGCCTTAAAGATGGCAGACCTCGAACGACTTCAGGTTCAAGTAAGGAGTTAGGAGTTAGCAGTATAAAATAAGAGACTTGGGACGTACCCATGGATGAATGGTAACATATCAGATTTGGGTGTTGAGCTAACAGGGCTAACACTACACAGAGCAGACAGGGAGGCTGCAACATCAGGTAAGCTCTGTGGTGCCGGTCTGGCAATATACACAAACAATTCATGGTGCTGTGATGTGAAGAGGATCTCCCAGTTCTGCTCTCAGGATGTGGAGTTTTTGACTGTGAAATGTCGACCCTTACCATCTTACTATTGCACTATATGTTCTTTCTTATATTTTGCACAAATTGTTTTTAAATGTTTTGTTTCTTATTGCTTGGGGTATGTGAGATGTCATTTCGTTTTTGTGCTGCGCATAAAAATGACAAAGTTCAGTTCATAACGTTTTATATGACAACACAGCATCCAGTTGCTAATGGCTAACGTTAGCCTACTGTAGCATAGCCTCTGAAACATTAACGTTATCTTCCTTGTGCATTTCCACTTACTAGTAACGTTAATGCTACTATCTAAAATTAGCACTGTAACCTTACCCTAAAACTCATCACTGACTCCGGTTGAGTTTTAAAACTCCGGGGTTGCGTTTGAGTGTCTTGGTTGTAATGTTACACTTGCTCTCCTCTTCAGTGTATCTAACGTTACCTTGCCAACACCTACGTCTATCATAGACGTAATGAGGACGTAATGGAGGAGGGGGGAGTAGGCCTTTGGAGGGAGGCGGGAGTTGTGGATGTTTAAATTTTTTCTAAGTGCTGTGTGAAATGCAAGAAAGGTAAGAGTTCCTTTAAGAAATGGTCCAGATCACAAACCACTATACTTAGACTAGTCAAATCTGGACTAGATTAACATGGAGAATCCAGAGACTCATTAAAACACAGTTTCAGATTTGTGAAATCTTTTTTCTATTTGTGAAAATGCAAAAAAGGGCGATTTCACTGCATTTTTTCCCCATACAGACCACATTAGAATATGTTAATGTTCACAATGACATACGCCTCTTGCATAGGCTACAGAGTCGGCGTAGTACTATAAATCAGTCCTCAGCTGTATAAAGGCGAGGAAGACCCTGGTCAGGACCTCCTACTTGTCAGTTCACTGTCCTCTTTTTTTGTCAGTTGTTTTCTCACCCTTTAAGAAATGGTTCAGTAATCTAGGGAACAGGCTTATTTGCATTCTGACTGAGAAGTTGGATACAAAACAACTCTTCTATATGCCAGTTACCTTAGCTTAGAGTAAAGACAGGACATCAGGACATCAGGACATTTGCATGCTCTACACTTTAAAACGGTAGGCTAATATTTGTTTGACCATTCATGAGCGACAGCACGTACCAGGCATCTCCTGTCAGTGCAACGCATCATCACACCAGTTGTTTAAATGTGTAATATAGACCCGTTAAAAGTAATAGAACCGTTTCTTAACTTCACAATGGTCACTCCGCCCAGCAGCTTGTTGAGCTCCTTGTCGTTGCGGACAGCCAGCTGCCGGTGACGGGGGATGATACGGGTCTTCTTGTTGTCGTGGGCAGCGTTTCCAGCCAATTCCAGGATCTCAGCGGTCAGATACTCCAGCACAGCCGCCAGGTAGACGGGGGCACCGGCACTGACACGCTCCGCATAGTTTCCTTAGCGCAGCAGCCTGTGAACACGGCCAACTGGGAACTGGAGCCCAGCACATGAGGAGCGGGTCTTTGCCTTGGCTGTGGGGGTTCTTCTGATAGTCTAAATGGTCCCACACCACCGACTTCGTCCTTTTCGCCGATGGGAAAAGTTCAGCTTCGCCTCCTCCAGCCATGTTTGCAGTTTGGACATGAGTGGATTTACACTGATTACTGACGTACTGACTGACTGACTGAGGCTGCCCCCCCAATAAATGTGCTGACTGCAGCAGCTGCACATGCATGATTTCAGAGTGTGCCAGTTAAAATGTATGACTGGCACAGAGTTATTTCTGAGTTTTGAATTCCTGAAGTTCCCATTTATGAAACGTAGCGTAGGTTACACCGTCAGCCTTTACCGTTGGAATGGAAAATGGGCGGTTAGTGACACCATGACATTCTTTTACCGTGGTAAACCATGACGCCGGTAACTGGCACATGCCTAATAACAACTAATTTGGCTGACAACCAACACCAATATCAATATATCGACTTTTTTCCCCACCTGATTTTAGTGATCATAAAGTCTCTTCTGTAGTGGAATTAACATCATACTACGCATGCATACTCTTATCATGATGGCTCACCAGCTGATGGAGACACGAAAGGCAATGCTTTTTAATGTATGCAATATTCATTTATTGTGCAAAATAAGAAAAAGCATGTTGGCTGATACTGATAGTTCATTTTAAAGGAGCAATAAGCGAAATTCATCATTTCTAGATTAAAGGAATTAAAAAATTGTTATGTGAAGAACTAGAGGTGAAATTTCATCTGGAGAATAGCATGACCTCACACACCCTCTCTCTGTGTTGATCTCCAGTCCCTTGTTTACAAGCCAGTCCGGCTGCGCGTTCATGTAGGTTCATGTGAACCCCCCCCCACCCCCTCGGAGCCCTTGGCCCTCCCTCCCTATAAAAGGCTACAGCCAGTGAGTAATGGCAGCGCGTATTTTCGAAGTGAAATGGCGGAGAGCGGAACAAAACGTCCTACTTAAATGATGATGGTACCTGTAATAAATGTAATATATTTGCTGACATGGAGATGAGGCTCAGTGACAAGAAGAGCTGGTAGAAGCGCTCCATAGCTGTAAGATACTCCAGTAGTCGTAGTAGCTCTAGTGCTAATTCCAGGAGCTAACGCTAACGTCCCTATGGCTCCGGCTCACGGAGAAGGGTAGGAACGTTAGCGTGGCAGCCAACTAGTGCTAACGCTAACTAGGGATGTAGCGATACCAGAAACTCACGATACGATATTATCACGATAAAGAGTCCACGATACGATATATATCACAATATTTATACAAGGGGGAAAAAAAGAGAACATTTATTGTAAAAATAGCTATTTTATTCAAAAATAGTGCATGTACACTGTACAGCATGTTATTTTTAACTTGGAAGTGTATCATAAACAAATCAACACACAGCTGAACATGTGCTTTCATTTCCACCCTATTACTGCTAGGCATGTCATGTCAAGTCATGTCAATTAAAACTATAGTGACAGAATATGAAAATGGAAACATTCAGTATTTTTTAACCTACTCTGAACAAAAGTAATGTAGTACTATTACTAGAAAGTCATCTGAATGACATCAAATTATGAGGATAGAGTAGTCTTAATATTCATCAAATATACAGAACTTAGAACAATGAGACCCTGCAACAACAACAAAATTAACAAATTAGAAATAATGTAAACTCAATAACACACAATCCCTCACTCACAGATACACAGAGAGACACAGAGAGAGCACGAGAGACAGAGAGAGAGAGAGAGAGAGGTGGGTAGAGATGTGTGTAAAAGAAAACCAAATAAATAAAGTCCAGCCATTTCCCTGGAAGTCATAGAAAAACTCAAAAACACACATTCACAGTATCATTTTTTTTTTTGCTGTGAAAACATTGGACTACCGACAAGTGTTTGGTCTTGTCAGAAAGCCATGATTCCGCTGTTTCGCGTGATATGTGTGGCTTCTCGCTATGACGAACGGTCGCGGAGAAAATCCACAGAGAAGAACAGTCAATCTCCTTACTTTTATTCGCTGTCTCCTCCGGTCACACACGGGTCAGAGTTGGAGGCTGAGCTGCACGAGTCTGCTCTCACCTGCGCGCGCAGTTGCATGCAAAGGATTATTGGGAATGTAGTCACAGAATCATATTACCGGCTCTGTAGCAGAACGCAGCTATATAACTACTGTGGCATTCCCACGATGGTATCAAGAATTTATTTTATCGCGACACCGCGAAATTCGACATATCGTTACACGCCTAACGCTAACATCCCTACTCTTCTCCGTGAAGCTGGCGGGCTCGCAGGCTCACGGCTCCGGCTCACGGAAAAGAGCAGGGACGTTAGCATGGCAGCCGACTAGTGCTAACGCTAACAGGAAAGCAGGGAAATAGCTAAACACAGCAGAGACCGAGAGTGAGTCAAAGACATCGCTAACTGTTAAACTAAGCCAAACTAAGTTGGCTGTTTAGGTTTTATTTCCTCGCCCCTGTGGCGAGTGAATCTGCCTGTAGTGAAACCAGGGCTAACCGGTGCTTCCTCCTCAGGCTCCACTTCACTCAGCTGCCAGCACAGCCAGTTAGCCTCTGCTAGCTTCCCAGCTAACGTTAGCGCTGGCTCTCCGTTTGGATCCAACCGGAGCACAGAGCCCTGGTTTGTTATTCAGGTTAATGTGGGAAGAAGCAGCGGGTATATCGGGTAGCTGAGTGAAATGGAGCCTGCGGAAGAAACACCGGGACCGTCTGGATGTAATAGTCCATGGAGATGCTGCAGTGCCTGGCTGCATAGACGAGGCGAGTGGGGTGGGGGGTGGAGAGCAGAGGTAGAGGGAGGTGTGGCTCATGACACACTTTGTTTTGGTCTACAGGCAGTGCACAACAGTAAACCTAGCAGTTAAACAATTTTGCTTTTTGCCCCTTTAAAGTTGATAAAACCGATAATCTGCCAATGTTAACGTGCATCACCAGCAATTTGCTGTTTAATGGGGCTTGTGCGCTGGAATATTTTCCAGAGCAGAGACTCCAGGAAATGACTGGTCCCAGCCAAGAAATTGTCCAGCATATAGCTACTCCCCAAAATGTTGATGCATTCTTTGAAATGCTCTTTAGGACCCAAGGTTGCTAGACAAGGGATTAAAGCTGGTAAAATAGGTGGCAGTTGTGATAAAGGTCAGCACTCTGATAGTAACTATTTCAATGTGATGGAAAGTTTTGTGAAAGGGTCAAAGTTTCAGATTAGACTGAGGAGATGTGACCCATTATTACCCAACTCATGTTAAAGGGATAGTGCACCCAAAAATGAAAATTCAGCCATTATCTACTCACCCATATGCCGACGGAGGCCCTGGTGAAGTTTTAGAGTCCTCACATCCCTTGCGGAGATCAGCGGGTGGAGCGGCTAGCATACCTAATGGTAGACAGCGCCCCAGACTAACGTTCAAGAACACAAAATTGAATCCACAGAGTACCTCCATACTGCTCAACCATAGTGATCCAAGTGTGCTGCAGCTGCAACATAAAAAGTTGTTTCGAAAAACGTCATATGAACTCTGTTTTTAGCCTCACTGTAGCCTGCAGCTCTGACTGCTTCTCTGTGCTCCGCGTTCACGTGTACGCGCGCTCAGGGTGATCGGTGATGCACGGTCTCTGAAGAGCAACAGTCTCGTCAGTACTGATGTCCAGATTCTCAAGTGCAGGCATCGCCAATTCCCAGTCTGAGCAGCAAAGACTTTCCTCATCCATTGGCATTGCTTTGCATTTGAAACAACTACACGACCAGGTTTCCAGTGCTCGACTCCGGTATTCTGCGGCTGGCTGAGGGTTAGGCTCATGAGCTGCGGCAGCTGCTTCGTCCAGTAGCCTGAGTTTTGTGCATATACTTGGGCTCAAACAAATACGGCTCAACAAAGAAATGCTGTTCCTCCTCAATTTCAAAGTCTTCAGACATGTTGGGCTGTCCTTTGCTAAAAGACCGTAGTGCAAATTATCTTTTAGCTCTGTGGTTACCTGCTGTGCACGTGTCACGTGATGTAAACACGGGTGGGCAAAGCTCATGCTTTCGCTGATCTCGCGCAGGCGCGCACACGTGAGCGTGGCGCACAGAGAAGCAGTCACAGCTACAGGCTACAGTGAGGCTAAAAACAGACTTCATATGACGTTTTTCGAAACAACTTTTTATGTCGCAGCTGCAGCACATTTGGATTACTATGGTTGAGCAGTATGGAGGTACTCTGTGGATTCAATTTTGTGTTCTTGGATGTTAGTCTGGGGCGCCGTCTACCATTAGGTGTGCTAGCCGCTCCACCCGCTGATCTCCGCAAGGGATGTGAGGATTCTAAAACTTCACCAGGGCCTGCGTCGGCATATGGGTGAGTAGATAATGGTTGTATTTTCATTTTTGGGTGCACTATCCCTTTAATACTTGTTTAGTTTTTTAAATTTATTTTTGGTAGCAACTTTGTATAGTGCTCCAGATATCAAGGTGAAACCATGACTATAGCACAAGCTCCATCCTTATCACTCTGAGCCAGTTCATTAAAGTTTGTCATGTACTTACAGCCTCGGTGTGGACAGGATGCACAGCAAAGAGGAGTGCTGTGACAAAGGCCAGGCGCGAGTCTTCGAACACACATCGTTCACACGTGTGCATGAGCAGGCAGGTTACGGCGCAGTGCAAACACACGTTTATGATGTGGAAATACAGAGGCGTCATGCCACCCAGCAGGATGTTCAACCTGACAGATAGAAACAGAGAAATATTGAGCACCATGGCATGAGATGGGAGATGCATTTACATTAGATGTGAGTGAAAGTTATTTGTCCATATGTAAAGGATATTAGAAATGATCTCATATAAAAGGTACACTGTTGATGATATAAGTGAAAAAGCCTGATCTACAACAATCAGCTGGATGCCACTGTGGGTTTACGATGGGAATCTCCAAGGTAAATTACCTTTTACATTTCCTGGATGAAGGGATGGTGTTATTATCCTGTCCAGAATCTCAATCTATTTTCTGCAGTGCCATGAATTTCAAATTAAAAGAGCCTGACTGCTTTATGAGAGAATGTCAGATTTCTACACTAAATAACACCCTGCATTATATCTTCTAGCAGCTTATCTCTCAGTTAGGAATATAAGTGAGATAAGCAATTTTTCACTTGGTTCATCATAATTGGTATTTAGCTGCACCTATTCCCTCTTGACCCAACAGAATATCACCAGGCTGAAAATCGCAAACTGAGAAAGAGTGAAGCATTTGAGTGGTTCAGGTTCCAGCTGTCGTTCAATGTCACTAAAGTTTATATTGTATTATAATTAGCTCATATTTATCATTGCAGAATGAGACATTTTAATTTTAGAAGGAAAACTGTGAATTCATAGATTACTTTTTTTTTCAATGAGGGACAATCAGTAGATGTAATTTTAAGAATATTCCATCGATCCATCCATCCATTTTCACACGCTTATCCAGGGCCATACCTTGCCCAGTATGGGGACACTGCCCCCCACCACCCCGGAGCCAGACCTCTGGTGGCTGGGCCAGACGGGCTGATCCCTGATGTCACAGACTGGCTCTGGTGACATGGTATAAGAATATTTTATGAGGTAATTGTTTTTGAACTTAATTGCAGACAAACCATATCAGACATTAATTATTATTACAGGCACAGTAATTGTTTATGTTTTTAAACAAGTCTGGAGGGGATTATGAACTCTGGGACAGTAGTTGTGGCTTGTGTGCAATTGAATTGGAAAGGTTTGTACGAATAACAATGACATATTTATTTCTGCATAAACTGAATCAGATAAAATACAGTTGCTTGTTGTTCAGGTTCTCCAAAGGATGTGATGGGAATGTAATTAGTTCTACAGATTTTTTTCCACAACCCAAAACAGACAAATTATAATTTTGACCTGATGGTGGCACTAGATGAAAAGTCAGGGAAGCACCAAAGCCAGCTGATTCATCATCTGGGTACGATGAATGCCTGTACAAAAATTTCAAATTAACTAAGCACAAAAAGTAAGGACATTTGTGTTTGGTATTTCTTTGTTATAACAATGCTTCTTCGCAATAAATCTTATACTGTTGGAAAGCCTGTTTATTTCCCTTTTAAATGGTGCCACATCTGTAAGGAACATGCATTTGTGGGATGAGCAGCAGAGCTGAGTATGTGGGTTGCGCACATGAAAAATTGGCCAAATCTTCTATGCCAATGCCAAACAGCTTTTTTTGCTGTTGACTCTTGTCTGGTGTTGATTGGTGGATTGGATGATTGAAGTCTGAAGAAACAAGACATATTGGCAATTTTACAATATATTCATTTTACAAACAGGAGCCTAAGTAGCATGTGGAAGAACCATACACAGCCACAACAGCCTGGCATCTCCTCCTCATGCTGGTCACCAGCCTGGTCATAAACTGCTGTGGGATGGCATCCCATTCTTCAACCAGCGTTTGTCCCAAGTTAGCCAAAGTGATTGTGTTGGTCACTCTGGCACGAACAACACGCCCAAGCTGATCCCACAAGTGTTCAATGGGGTTGAGGTCAGGACTGCTGGCAGAGCATTCCATCCTCTCCAGTCCCAAATTTTGGAGGTAGTCTCTGATAAACCCCGCTCTGTGGGGATAAGCGTCATCTTGGAGGATAGAGTTCGGTCCCAGACTGTGGAGATATGGGATTGCCACTGGTTGCAGAATTTTATCTCAATATCTCTCTGCATTGAGATTGCTTCCAATGATGACAAGCCTCGTTTTTCCAGTGAGGGAGATGCTGCCCCACAGTATCACACTGCCTCCACCAAAAGATGTTGCTCTATTGGTGCAGCAGAGCACCAATCCAACTGCTGTAGGCAGAATCTGTACTCATCGCTGAACATAACATTCCTCCACATGTTCAGGTTCCAGGGCATGTGTTGCTGACACCAGCACAAATAGGGCCTGACAGTGAAGGGCAGTCATGGCAGGCCTCCTGGCAGCCCTATGAGTCCAGAGACTGTCTGCGTGCAGTCTGTTCAGGATTGTCTGAGGCAGAGAGCCGTTGGCCATATCATCCTGCAAACCTTGACTGCACATCTGTAGGAGACTGCCTACGGTTCTTAAGTGCTGACAGGATGAGGAAAGAGTCTTCTTGAGGTGCTGTTTTCTTGGGATGCCCACTTCGCAGCCTGTCTCTGACATCCCCCATTATATGGAACTTGGCCTTCAGTTTGCAGATGGTACTAGGGCTCACTCCAAATACTGCTGCAACTTGGTTTTGCGGAACACCAGCTTGAAGTTGCCCTATCCAGATTAGTCAAATGTGGCATGCCAATTCTTGGAGCAGACACCAACCGACCACTGTAGCAGGGCCCATGCTCACAGGTGGTTCATCTGGTACCTGGGGGTACCAGAAGCTCAAAACAAGAGTCAATAGAAACAGAAAAAAAGCTGTTTGGCATTGGCAGAGAAGATTTGGCAAATTTTTCATGGGCGCAACCCACATACTCAGCACTGCTGTTCATCCCACAATTGCATGTTCCTAACAAATGTGGCACCATTTAAAAGGGAAATAAAAAGGCTTTCCAACGGTATAAGATTTATTGGCAAGAAGCATTGTTACAAAAAATAAATAATCTACCAAACACAAATTTCCTTACTTTTTGTGCTTAGTTTAGTTGTTGAGATATTTAAGTCTGGACCAATGAAAAATCAAAAGAGCCATATGTATTCTCTGACATTATTATTAGTGATGTACTTGACAATACTTAATAACCAGGGTTGGAAATTAGCACCCGCCACTCACCAAATGCAGGTGAATTTGGCAGGTGGCGGGTGGATTTTATGAACCTACCCACAGTGTCAGGCAAAACAATTTAACAGGCGATTCAATTGTTCCATGAGAAAGTTGACTCGATCACAGGGTGCTCTACTCAGAATCCAGATGAGGGTTTTCTTCTTCGTCTTCTTATTTTATCTTTACTAGCAGACCACAAACCAACTAAACCAACCAACTGACGTAAAAGAAGACGAAGAAGATTTACAAAGCTGAGTAGTGTTAGCAGTTAACGTTAGCATGGGTGTGTTTGTTAAGCAGGATTTACACTTCTGCAATGAATTGGTGTCGTAACCTATGGTGGAGCCTCATGTGCACCTCCCACAAAATGTAACTACATGTTGCAGCGACGCAGACCTACTGTCTATTTTTGTAGGCTGAAAACCATTTCCCTCAGTGGAAACAAAGCTGTTATTTACTTTCACAGATAAGAAACAACAAATTGTGAAGACATTGAAGCCCCAACTAAATAGCATTTTAAAGAGGCAACAGATAGCATCTTTTCCAAAATATATCATTTTTAAAATAATGTGGGTTGCACAGGGTGGTGGCCACAGTAAAATCAGACTATCAGCATTTACATAGGTTACTTAGTGGCTTTGCACTCTTTGTAATGAGCTTCTGCCACCGGTGCCAAAATTTCGCGGAAAAAATCTGCTTTACGGCAGGAAACACGTCATGTATTGCAAAATTGGTCAGTCAGCCAATCAGGGACTGGAGCCGGTCCTTCTGAGGAGTTGGGCATGAGATAGTTGAGTCACAAGCACAATGGCAGACGGACAAAGCTTGGAAACAAGTGAAAAATAGCCTAGCAAAAGAAAACAAGCTCCTCTGTCTGAGGAGGCAAAGAAGAGCAAGAAGGAGAGTGATAAAAGAAGAGGAAAAACAAGAGTAAACCTCAGTCAGGCGTTCAAGAGATGGAGGGAGCTCCGTGACCAAAGAGGCTTCAAAACCGATGTCCAGCTAGCTTTCTTTCTAATAGATCAGTAAGTAACACGGCTAAATGTTAGCTAGACAAGAGAGGACTGTACTGTACTGGCTGCTAGTTAATTCCTAGCTGGCCAGCATCGCAAATCGCCACAACCAGGGACTGGGTAGCGAGTGTTGGTCAGCTGACATCCTCGTTGCCATTCTACGGCAGCCCTCAGACAGTGATACCCCCCCTCCCTGCCTTCTGTTCTCTTCTCATGGAGGCAGCTATCGATGGACATCGCCCAGCTATGTTACGCCCAGCTAAGTGAACACTGGACTTTGTTTCCCATTCAATTTGAGCTCCAACCGGCCGCACCGTTTCCATACGGTACTGTTTATTCTAGAATCGGGACTGTTTTCTCTACGTCTTGATTGATCCTCGGCTCAGCCTCTGTTTTCTCTATGTCTTGATTGATCCTCGGCTCAGCCTCTGTTTTCTCTACTTCTTGATTGATCCTCGGCTCAGCTTCTGTTTTCTCTACTTCTTGATGGCTGCTTGACAGTACACGGTGTGTGCCGCAGAATCTACTCATCGTCACCGCAGACTAACTTTGTTTTATACCACTCCTTAGTAATCTTAGCCAAAGACATTGGTGGCATTATAACTATCTATTTTTACCTGACCTTAGTTTCTGAACATTCCGTGAACTGTTTGAATGTTCTTGGAAAGAGCTTCAAGCTTCTAACACCGGTTTGTTTTTAGCACCGGCTAGCTAGCCCTTCAAACCTCTGAAGTTTTCAGCTGTCCTTCCAGTCCTTCTGAAGGATGCACAGACAATGCACTCTGTTTCAATGCCCTCTCACTCTAACAATTCCTATGTTCAGGCCAGGACTGAGCCCATGGTCACCTTCCCCACTGTTTTTGGCTGCCCAGATGGGCCTATCTTAAATACATCAGCAGCTTAATCTCCACCAGTATCCCTCTCATCCATTCCAGTCACAATTAGTAGACCACCACCACCCAAGTACTGTTCTATCAACATTTCTAAAGTTGTCAGTTACCAGAACCTTCGCCCATTGCAAAAAGTGTCCGGGACAACTGATGGCACTACTCCCGACCTAAACTCCCACATCACTCTAAACATGGCCTTAATTAATGCTAGATCGCTAACAAATAAGACCTTCCTGTTAAAGGACTTTTTCTCCTCCTGTGATCTACACATGATGTTTATCACAGAGACCTGGGTGAAAGATGGTGATTCCATATGTTTTTCTGAGCTTCTCCCTCCTGACTGTAACTTTTTTAGTTCCCCACGTACAATTAGTAAAGGGGGTGGGACGGTGTGTGTATAAATCCAGCTTTCACTGCCAACGGATTACACATATCACTCAATATAGTTTTGAGCTGCAGCTCACTGAGTTGAACTCGTCTCCTCCTGTGCTACTTGCATTAATTTATCGCCCTCCTAAATATAACAAGAACTTTATTCAGGACTTTAAAAATCTCCTGTCTAATATTCTCGTGACATATGATAGGTGTCTGATCATAGGAGATCTGAATATTCATGTTTGTTGTAGAGATAAACCAATGGTGAAGGAGTTTCTCTCTCTTATTCACTCCTTTGAAATGAAATCTGTAATAGTGCCTGCATTTCAGATCATTTGCCTGTTATTTTTTTCTGCTACAATTCCCTTTTCTGTTGCTCCTACTCATCCACCAATTCATCGTTTCCGGGTTATAAACTCAGATACTTGTCTGAAATTCTGCACCACCTTTGAGGATTTTGCAAATTCATCTTTGAATAAGTACAGCACTCTCTGCCCTGAGGAACTTGTAGCTCTTTTTAACTCCAAATGCACTACCATACTGGATTCTATTGCTCCTTTTTGAACCAGAAGCTCTAAGACTCCCTCCGAACCCTGGATTAATGATTCCATTCGTTCTCTCAGGCGTTCTTGCAGGCGTGCTGAGAGGAAATGGAAGAAGGACAAATTGGTGTCATATGGTATATTGCGAGACTGTCTACAAGAGTACCAAAAAATGGTGAAAACTGCAAAAACTACCTATTTTTCCAATCTTGTGTCTAGCAACATTAACAGGCCTAAAGTTCTTTTTGATGTTCTGGATTCCATTGTCAACCCTCGTAATATTGACCCAATAACTCCTACACCTGCTCTCTGTGATAACTTTGTTAACTTCTTTATTGACAAAATCTCTGCTTTACAATCAGTCTTACCTGTTGCTTCCCCTGACCCCTCTGAGCCCAACTTGTGCTCTGCTGTTTTTAACCAGTTTGAGCCGATAGCACTAGAGAAGCTGTCAGATGTTGTTAAAGAGCTTCGCCCCACAAACTGCCCGTCTGACTGCATTCCCTCCCGCCTCTTTAAGAATGTCTTTAATTCTACTGGCTCTTTCATTCTAAAGTTAGTCCATGCTTGTTTCAGCTCAGGGTGTTTCCCAGCATCTCTAAAGCATGCTATAGTACAGCCACTCATTAAAAAACCCAACCTTGACCCCACTGTTCTCTCTAACTTCCAACCCATCTCCAAACTTTCATTTTTATCAAAAGTGCTGGAGAAGGTAATGGCTAACCAGCTGTTGTCATTTTTTAACAACATTTTTGAAAAATTTCAGTCTGGCTTCAGGCCACGTCATAGCTGTGAAACTGCCCTGCTTAAAGTATTCAATGACATTGCTGTAACTGTAGACTCAGGATGTGCAGCAATGCTAATGACCCTGGACTTAGCAGCAGCATTTGACACTGTAGACCATGGGACCCTGTTGTCACGTTTAGAGCATCATGTGGGTATTAAAGGGGCAGCCCTCATGCTGACTAAGTCCTATTTGACTGATAGGAGTTTCTCTGTGCAGATAGGCAGTTTCTCCTCTATTGTGGCCCCCCTCGTATGGAGTACCTCAGGGGTCGATTTTAGGCCCCCTGTTATTTTCTTTGTATATGCTGCCTCTGGGATCTATCTTCCGTAATCACAATATATCCTTCCATTGCTATGCGGATGATGTGCAGATCTATCTCCCTCTTCGGTTGTACTCTAAGGACCCACTGAAACCTCTATTAGCTTGACTTGCCGACATTAAGAGCTGGATGAGCCAGAGCCAACTTAACCTTAATGACAATAAAACTGATGTTACTGTATTTGGCCTTCCAGAAGGCTGTTTTAATTCATTTAATGGCCAGGATCTCCTTGCTATCAAAACCACCCCTTTATAAAAAGCCTTGGTGTAACTTTTGATTCTAACCTTGATTTTAAAAAACAAATCAGCACAGTGGTTAAAGGGTCCTTTCACCAAATTCGTACTCTGTCAAAAGTCAAGCCTTATTTATCTTTTAATGACCTGGAGAGGATCATCCATGCTTTTATGTCTTGCAGGCTGGATTATTATAATTATTTATATGTTGGTCTAGACCATACCTCGCTCCGCCACCTGCAGCTGGTGCAGAATGCTGCTGCCCGCATTTTGACTGGCACCAAAAAACGTGAACACATCACCCCTGTTCTGGCCTCCCTCCACTGGCTTCCCATTCATTTTAGAATTGATTTTAAAGTGTTATTAATTGTTTTTAAGATTTTAACTGGTCTGGCTCCCCTATATCTTGCAGAACTTATTCAGGTCCGAAATCCAGCCAGAGCTCTACGTTCGTCCAGAGAACTGTTGCTGGATATACCAAGATCAAAATTAAAGACTAAAGGCGACCATGCCTTCTCTGTAGCTGCTCCCAAGCTCTGGAATAGCCTGCCACTACATATTAGACATGCAGGATCCATGGTGAGGTTTAAGTCTGCCTTAAAAACCCATCTATTCTCCCTGGCCTTCGGATCCACAGGTCCCTCTACCATAGCCTAGTTTTTTTCTTTTTTTGTGTATGTGCATATGTATGTATATGTGTACGTACATTATGTGTGTACATGTGTATGGGTGTATGTATGTGTGCATATTGATATATATATGTATGTATTTTTTTATATATGTATATTTTTTATTTCTGCACTGTAAAGCACTTTGGCTGACCGTGACAGATCTTTTAAACGTGCTATATAAATACAAGTGAACTTGAACTTGAACTGTTTACATGTTGTGCAGCTGCTCACCTACCCATTCAATGGTTAGGTGAGCAGCTGCACACTGCTTAGCGCTTTTATCTTAAGCGCTTTATACTTTCTATAAAATAAAACAAACAAAGCAGCTATTTCTGTATCGGCATCGGCCCTAAAAAATCCATATCGGTCTATCCCTATTCTGTACTAAAGAGGAGTAAACCCCTGGTTAAAACTGTTAAAATCTGGTCCACTGACAGTATTGAAACTTTGAAAGGGTGCTATTTAAGCACCGACTGGGACATCTTTCACGAACCTGATCTAAATACATCCACAGAGGTTACTACATCCTACATTAACTTCTGTGTGGAGGCGATAATACCTCACAAGACAATTAAGATATACCCAAACAGCAAGCCATACATTAATAAGGACATTAAGGACTGCATCAGACGCAAGAGGCTTGCTTTTAAGAGCAAGGACATAATGCAACAAAGACTAGTGCAAAAGGAACTGAACCAGAAACTCAACGCAGCAAAGCGACAATACAAGGAATCCATTGAAAAGGACTTTAATGCAAAGAACACAAAAAAAATGTGGGACACCATGAAATCTATTACAAATATGATCCCTACCAGGAAACCACTGCACTCAACAGATGACAGTTCTATGGCAAATGAATTAAATAACTTTTATCTCAGGTTTGACACACAGGACCATTCTTCTGAATGTAATAATGTCATTAGCACCATATCATTTGGGGGTGATGTCCCAAAAATAGACATAGAAATAAACACCTCTGTGTACAAGCAGGAGGTAAACAACTTTGTACAGTGGTGTGAGGACCACCACCTCACTGTTAACACAAAAAAAACAGAAGAAATGGTCTTTGACCCTGGTCATGTGGGGGACCATACTCCATTACTCATTCATAATGTTAATATTGCTCAGGTTGATTCATACAAATATTTGGGTGTGCATATTGACAGCAGTTTGTCCTGGAATGTCCATGTGAACAGTGTGTGTACTAGGATCCAGCAGCGACTTCACTTTCTACGTAGGCTTAGGGTGTTTGGTGTCCAACAGAAGGTGATGTTGCTTTTCTATCGTGCTGTGATTGAGAGTATATTTCGCTATGCAATTTCTGTTTGGTTTGGAAATTTAACTGTGAAATTAAAGTCCCAAATCAACAGACTAGCTCTCAGTGCACTGAAAGTGATGGGGGTGAGGTAGCACCCCACAATCCAAGCAATATTTGAAGACACTGTACTCAGACAAGCCAGGAAAATAATTGAGGACCCCTCTCATGTGTTAAATTCAGAATACGAACTGTATCCCTCTGGCAGACGTTACAGAATCCCAGTAAAAAATAAAAAAAGGTTTTTGAATAGGTATAAATTTTCATTCATTCCACTATCCATTACCCTGTTGAACACAGGCCGGTAATGTATGTATGTATGTATGTATGTATGTATGCACTTTATGATTGTATGTCTGTATGGAGTATGTGGGTATGGACTTTAGGTATGCATTTTACGACCGCACTTTATGTCTTTATGTCTGCACTGTTAGTACTTGTGTTTCTTGTTTATGTTATGTGTTATGTCCTAGGTAGCAGCCTGTGCATGTCCAACACAAATTTCCTTCGGGACTAAATAAATGAATCTTGAATCTTGAAGAAGCCTGCGCAGTTCTGCATGCTGTTTTTGAGTTATTTCCCTCTATGTAAACGTCAGACACTGATGAGAGAGGCTGTGCATCATCCCTGCAGTGCTGAAAATAAAGTGCCGTTCTTTAACGCAGACGAAGTCCCGTTGTTTATGTGTTGTTGCCACAACGAGCTAACACAAGCTAAAGGAGCTAATGGTCTTCGGAGGTCCCTTTACTACGGTTCGGGGGTCTGCCAGCTTGGCGTTGGTAACACTTATTTATCTTATTTACACAATGGCATGTCATTTCTGTCCCTACACGTAGTGCGTCTAAAATCCTCCTCTGCTCTCTGTGTAGCGCACGGCGGAGTTCGGCCCTGATGTGCGCACACACACACACACACACACACACAGGTGAGCACACAGACACAGGTGTGCACACAAAAGCGCTGAAGAATTCGTTCCCTTTCTTGAGAAGGAGTTCTTCCCCGCTCGCTGCCATGTTGTTTGTGTATCAAGCACGTGGGGGGGAGGGGTGAGCCCACTCTGAACTACAGGAGCCCAGCGTGGAGCGGCGGTGGCAGATTTTAAATAGAAACTCGATTTTCATTAAAACAAATCGGTCTAAACTACAAATTCGAATTAATCGATAAAATCGATTTATCGCCCAGCCCTACGATCAAATCTGAGTTTCCCGTGGCGTTCCTGAATCCAGAGTAGGTTTTTAGTGGAGTAGGCTTTTATGTGCAAATCTACACACAGATTTACTAACTTTTCATGAATAAGACCCATTGATTTCTGATCGCAGTGACAGCTGACTGGACAGATAAGGCACCAGGTTAAACTAAGCCTAGTGTCGGGCACAGAATAAATCTCCATGGTACTTAATTTAATTTTTTAATTTAATATACTTGAGGGGAAATTCATTTTTTTGACTTGTTGTCAATTACACACAGGTCCGAAAACACACATGCACAAGCAGAACCTATACATGCACTAAGTGGAAACATGTCAGAGTGGGGCTGCCCATGACAGATGCTCCGAGCAGTTGGGGGTTTGATGCCTTGCTCAAGGGCACCTGGGCAGTGCCCAGGAGGTGAACTGGCACCTCTCCAGCTACCAGTCCACGCTGCATATTTTGGTCCGGACAGAGACTTGAACAGGCGACCCTCCGGTTCCCAACCCAAGTCCCTATGGACTGAGCTACTGCCACCCCAAACATATGTGCCTCTGCTTTCTAACAACCGAACCAAAGCTAAATTAAGCCAGGATAACCAACATATTCCAGCTTAATCCCTTATCTAGCTTTTGAACAACGGGCCTCATGTTGAGACATTTGGGCATTTGGGGGGCGGGGCACCCCCCTAGTATAACGGTAGGGGAAACACTGCTAATGTTAGCCAGCAAGCTAACTTTAGCACAAATGGCAATACAGACCCAACAAACATTACTGACAGCTTCTATCTGACAACAGTATTGGTACTTAGTAGGGCTGCACGATTCTGGAAAAAATGAGAATCACGATTTTTTTGGCTTATAATTGAGATCACGATTCTCTCACGATTTTTTTCAACATAAAGATTTATTGTGCTTATTTCCTGATACAAAAGGAAAAGTAAGTCTGGTCAGCAGAGAGGAACACTCCTTTAGCTTAAATGCAACAGCTGACAGCCTGACACTGACCGTAAAAACAATAAACTTTAGTCTCTTGTCTTCTCTTACAGCTTTTGAACAATTTTAACAATAATATCAATACTGAACATGATTTTTCTGAGGTAGGTATTCCAGGCCTGGAATTAAGTCATTTTTAGGGCAAGGCCACTTTGGCCTTTGATAAATACAAATTTATTGGGGCATCACGGCCAAAACCAATGGCGCAATAACAATATGTGCTAATTACATTGAATGAAGACAAAACAATATATATGTTGAAAAACAGTGCTGAGTTTATTAAAACTGTAAACTCAGCATTTGACTTTTCCACAAAATGCTGTGTGATAAATGTTATTAAAATTAAATTAAAATGTGAATAATTCATAATATTCATTGTTATTGTTATGATAAAATAAAGTCTAAATGGACTAAGGAGTATTCACCTAACATAGCCTACATATCTTTAATTATATAATTATTTATATGTCTGTATATTTTTACATAAATCCCCAATATTTTATTTGCCTTTAAAAAAATCCTTTTTCTTCATTTAATTTGACAATGTTTATTGTATTGTATTGTATGTATTAATTCTCTACAGGATCTTGTATGTTCTTTAATGTGTGTTCAATTTATTAAAAGAAAAAAACAAAAAACGTTTTGGTGAACCCTGCAGCAAAGTGAACCCTCTTCCTCAGAGAGGATCTTTGCCTCCCAGTTTGTTCTTGGCGGCAGAGCAGAGTGAACCATCTTTCTTCTCAGAGGATCTTTGTCCCATGCTCTCCGTGTCCGCAGTGTAAACAACGTTCGCTGGCGATTTGACAGTCACTAGAAGCACATTATGACCCTTTTTGTAAAAGTTTCTGTGTGGTACCTGTGTTGTACATGAGCTAACGTTAGCGGCTAAGGACTGAGAGGCTGTCCGGTATGTGTGTGTGTGTGTGTGTGTGTCTGAGGAGTGTCAGTACGTTAACCTTTAAGGGGTCCTCCTCACTTTGTCGGCTCTCTCCTGCTCTCGCTGCTCTGCATCACGTGGTATAACACTGCGTCGTTGGGAGCGCTTGTTTTCATGCAGATGATGTCCCGACTCCCGGCACGGCGGGGCTGGCAGAATCGCCGTCATTGAAAAATTAGATCGCATATGCATATGAATCGAGATCACAATTTTATTACGATGAATCGTGCAGCCCTATTACTTAGTGCAGAAAGCATCTATAACTAACAGGCTCCTTGATATCCCCAACTGCCATGTCAAGTTCAGAGGTTTGCTACATCACAAAGATGGTGACCGTTGAGGGTGACAAGTGTCCTTCATTCCACACTCAACTTTTGAGTAGCTTCATCACAGTTTTACAGGCTAAGCAAAACTGTTCAACTTGTTGAATGTGATTTAATGCTGTTTACTGAGTTACTGTCGTGATTGTTTGCAGTTACATTATTGGTTAGTTGGCTTCGCCAAAGCTAAGTATTTAGTTTGCTAATGCTGTTCTCAGATTAAATTTAAAAAAAAAAAAAAAAAAAAAAAAAAAAAACTTTTTAAAATATTTTAATTTTGTCATGAATGATTCAAAATCAGCTAATAATCACATAATTTGTGCTAAAATAGTATAAAAGTTTAGTTTTAAAAATGATTTTAAAAAGCTGGTTATGTCTATTTTGATGCTTCTGCGCAAGTTCAGCAGACACCTGAGGTTCGGGATCGGATCTAGCTTACCGGTAGCAGACAGCCGTAAGCTGTTTCAGGACCTCTCTCTCTCTCTCTCTCTCTCATCATTAATAATTAATAATTATTTCAGATAGCCAATTTGATACTTTAATTGGAGATCTATTACGAAGTCAGGCCCATGTTAAGGCTTAAGTCCCAACAAATGGTGCCGCCCTAGATCCCAACAAATAGTATCCCTGCTTTTTTATAATACAGTTCCCCTTGGTGAGGCCTAATATTGTAGTTTACTACAGTGCTAATAACAAGAATCCTACAATATACAGTGTGTGAGTGAGAGAGAGAGAGAGAGAATGAGGATGGAGCCACCTCAGGTCTCCATGTCTCCGCTGTCCATCTCTCACCCTGAGGTGGATGAGTTATAGAGTCTGAGGGCCATAAGAAGAAAGGACTTCCTGTGGCATCCCGTGGTGGTTCAAATGTTATCCATCTTAATCAGCCAGAAAATTAGTCTTGGTTTTTAATATTCAACATAAACATCATGCATCTTTAATGAGGAGTTACAACAAGATGGTTTAAGGATAAAAACTGTATGTTAAAGGGTTAATGTTTATGCTTTCAGAAGAGAACAATACTAAGAAGGAGGAGCTGAACAACATGAGGTAACAACAGGTCCACCAGGATCAGCCCTGATTGAGGCTGCAGCCATGTCAGGCAACCTCCAACAACAGCTTTTAAGGGAATGAGGGCGACCTGAGTCCTTCAAAGAATGGGCAAAGGCTTTAGACAGATGAAAAATGGACTGGTGAACAAGCAGATCACGGTTGTTGTAAGGAGCCTCTCAGCTTTCCGTGGAGACAGCCAGTTCAAGTCCCTGTTTGTTAGAAAGGTCAACCCTTGAAATGACGCTCACTCTCATCTGCCCGCTAAGAAGGAAGACAATATCCTGCACAAAGTACAGTTTCAAAATGTCAAGCCTGAGTACCTAGATGTTTACAATGAATTTTGTGCAGACCTCTTGCCTGCCATTCATGCTGACCCTGAATACCCCCTGTGACATTGTGGCAGTGTTGCACAATTAATCTAATCGCAGTTGCAATCACGATGTCAGGCTGTGATTTGCGATTTAATATAAATAAATGTTAATGTGTGTGCCTGTGAACGTGTGTAGTTTGTTGACATTACGCATACAAGCTATCCTGGTGTGTCCAGCGCGTATGGTCAGGTGACCACCCGGCATGCAGCAGTGACCAACATAGAAGCTGAAGAGGAGCATGAGCAGGCTGAGTTGGTGGCGATAAAAAAAACCTAACGTCTATTATATGGCAACACTTTGGATTCAGGTACGGCAACATTGAACAGTAAGACGTGCTGTGTAAAACTTTAAAAGTTAAAATCGCCACGTCCAGCGGCAACACGACCAATCTATATCAGCACTTGAGACAGCACAGCACAGAGAAAAGTAGGAAGAATGCATTTGAGAGAAAGCCAAGCCAAGTAACGTTAAAGACAGAGACAACTGAAAGCCGCCAGAGCCTCATAAAACAACAAAGCACAATTACGCAAACATTTGTAAGTGTCATGCCACATGACAAGACCTCAAAGAGACACAGGGAAATCACGGACTCTATAAACTATATAATAACTACAGCCCTCGGAGAGCGCAGACCACCGCCAAGCAGCTCGGATTTCCCGCCATTTTATTATTTTATCCACTTCGCTTCAACTGATCACCACCAAAATTTTATCATCTGTCCCATTATCAACCTTTCCTGAAAATTTCATCAAAATCCGTTCAAAACTTTTCGAGTTATTTTGCGGACAAACAGGCAAACAGACCAACACCGGCAAAAACATAACCTCCTTGGCGGAGGTAACAAATGAAAAACTGAGCAATTTTGCTCAGGTTCCCACTTGACATGCTGCTGTGTTGTGTCACGGCCTATTCACTTGCTGGAATTTGTCATTTACATGACAACACCTGAACGCAACACAGGCAACTGAGTGTGTGTATGGTGCCGTGCTGCACTGCTGTGCGAGCAGCGTGTTTGTCTGTGCGTAACAGCACTCTGTTGATGATTATTTACACTGTAACTACACTGAGTCACGTGAGAAGACTCATGATACCATTTATTTATTACATTGTAATAACCCTATTGTCCACCAAAATCGCAATCGCACATTTTTCTCAAATCGTGCAGCACTAGCTTGTGGGTACCTGGAACACATGGTAGAAAGAGCAGGATAAGGCAGTTGACCTGTTTTGTCAGTAGACCTACACCACTGACAAAGACCTTAAGTCCAAGAAAGACATCAGCGAGATGGCATGAAGGCTGGGATGAAGTTGTTTATTACACAGTCCCTTTTATTCAGCACATGGGATCTAGAATAATGATTCCCATGAAGAATTCGCCCTTGAAGTAACCACAAACAGCAGGGGAACTTCTCAACAGCCACTGCAACTGTCACACTGATCTGTGGAGTCTGTAACCAACCTTTGGAGTGTGTACGGCCAGAAAAATCAACATCAACATGCTGTTTCAATTTTTGTTTTCTTTGTTGTTTCTTTACTCCCCTTCTCTGTGTGGGCCTAGAATGTCTTATTTCAGGTGATGAGGTTAAAACCAAATCACCAAAGCCACATCTGTTAGAGCATTTACTGTTAGTGACCCATTAATGTGCTTTGTGTAGACAAAATATAGTTCAGCATGCCTTGGGGAGGCTAATCAGTCTAATTCTTTATTGATACCCTTATTGATTTTGATAACAGTCTACATTGTAAAAACATAGTGGAAAAAAAGACATGGACCATTTCCTCCTCTCCGCCATGACTCTTTCTTGTTGCAAGTTTTCAGCAGCAAAGACAGTTGAGGTTATTGTTTTGCAATGCACAATTTTCAGAAAGACATGTCGGCATTTGAAAAGGGAACTGATAAGCTTGAAGACATACAATTCAGATTCAAATTCCAATTTGCTATTGATTCTCAATTGGAACTGTGTTCCTATTCATTGGTGTGTAAGTGTGTGAATGGTTACAGAGTAGCAGGTGGCACCATGTATGGTAGCCTCAGCCACCAGTGTATGAATTTATGTGTGAATGAGTGAATGTGAACGTAGTGTAAGAAGTGCTTTGAGTGGTCCGAAGACTAGAAAGGCAATATACAAGTGCAGGTCCATTTACCATTTAACAGAACACAGCTTCACATCTGAACTCCCTATTTCTAATTGTACTTACACATGACACGTCCCAAAATAGTTGGGACAGGGGCAACAAAGACTGGGAAAGTTGTTCAATGCTCCAAACTCTTTGGAACATTCCATAGGTAAACAGGTTTAACTGGTGGTAGTATCATGACTGGGTATAAAAGAGGCAACTTAAAAAATCTCAGCTCATCACAAGCAAGGATGGTCACTGTGTGAAAAACTGCATAGGCAAAATAGTCCAACAGTTTACGAACAATGTTTCTCAATGTGCAGTTGCAAGGAATGAAGTGATTTTACCATCTACAATCCATAATATCATTTAAGATTCAGTGAGTCCGGAGATGTCTCTGCACAGAAGGGGCAGGCTAAAAACCAGTATTGAATGGCCAGGACCTTTCACTCCTAAGGCTGCACTACATTAAAAACCAATGGATATTGCAACATGGGCTCAGGAACACTTTGGAAAACCACTGTCAGTAAACACAGTTTGCTGCTGCATCTGCAAGTTAAGACTCTACCATGCAAAGTGAAAGTCATTTATCAAAATCATCCAGAAGCACCGCCGATTTCTCTGAGCTTGGATGGACTGACACAAAGTGGAAAAGTGTGCTGTGGTTTAAAAAGTCCATCATGGACATTGTGTCCTCCAGGCTAAAGTGGAAAAGGACCATCCAGATTGTTACCAGCTCAAAGTTCAAAACCAGCATCTGCAATGGTATGGAGGTGTGTGAGTGCCCATGGCATCATGGGTAACTAACTAATATCTGTGAAGGCACCATGAATGCTGAAAGGTAAATACAGGTTTGAAGCAACATATGCTGCCATCCATACAACATCTTTTTCAGGAACATCCCTGCTTATTTCAGCAAGACGATGAGCCACATTCTGCACATGTTCCAACAGCGTAGCTTTGTAGTAAAAGAGTGCAGGTACTAGACTGACCTGCCTGTAGTCCAGACCTGTCTCCCATTGAACATGTGTGGCATGTGAAGCACAAAATATGACAACAGAGACAACAGACTGTTGAGCAACAGAAGTTGTATATCAACCAAGAGTGGGAAAGAATTTCGCTTTCAAAACTTCAACAATTAGAGTCATCAATTCCCAAACACTTACTAAGTGATGGTAAAAGAAAAGGTGATGTCACACAGTGGTAAACATGCTCCAAATGTAATTGGAACATATTGCAGACATCAAATTGAGAATGAGTATATATGTACAGTCAGGTCCATAATTATTTGGACAATGATACAGTTGTCATCATTTTGGCTCTGTACACCACCACAATGGGTTTTAAATGAAACAATGAATACCTGCTTAAAGTGCAGACTCTCAGCTTTCATTTAAGGCTTTTTTCAAAAATGTAGTATGAACCGTGTAGGAATGACAACCATTTCTTCACACAGTCCCCCGACTTTAAGGGCTCATAAGTATTTGGACAAACTAACATAATCATCAATTAAACAGTCAGTTTTAATACTTGGTTGCAAATCCTTTACAGTCAATGACTGCCTGAAGTGTTGGACACATAGGCATCATCAGATGCTGGGTTTCTTCCCTGGTGATGCTCTGTCAGCCCTTTACTGCAGCCGTCTGCACTTCCTGCTTGTGTTTTGGGTGTTTTGCCCTCAGTTTTGGCTTCAGCAAGAGAAACGCATGCTCAGTTGGATTCAGGTCAGATGATATGACTTGGTCATTGCAGAACATTCCACTTCTTTGCCTTAAAAATGTCTTTGGTTGCTTTTGCAGTATGCTACAGGTCAATGTCCATCTGCACTGTGAAGCATCGTCCAATGAGTTTTGAAGCATTTGGTTGAATCTGAGCAGATAATGTAGCCCCAAACACTTCAGAGAGACACTGACAATGATGCAAATCATTGCATTTTGTTTTTATTTATGTCTGACACAGCATCCAGATTTTTTTGGAATCAGGGTTGTAATGCTCATGGGGCTCTCTATGAGCCCTTATCCAGTCCATTATGTGATGAAGGAGACTCTGGCCTTCACCATCCCTCTCTTATTCATAATTTCATGAGGACAACTGATAAAACCTGCTTGAGCTTGCAGGGAGAGCGTTAACTCTCACCATTATCTCACACTGACCTTAGCTGATGCTGATCTTCCCTCATACCTGATGCTGGGATGAGTGTGGGGCAAGTGAAGGGCTGTGAGATGAATTTCCCAGATGGTCTCAACCTGTTTGTAATGTGAAGGCTTCGGAGGAATTTCAATTTCTCATTTGAGGCATTTTGCTGATGTTCTTACCCAGAGAGACTTACAATGAGGTCAGGGTTCAGTATCCTGCTCAAGGACATTCTGACAGGAAGAGTGGCTGCTCTGCTGATGAACATGCAAACTGACTGCTAGAGGAGTCTAATCTGTGACCTTTGTGTGATGGACTCTATGTCCAAAGCTCTCAAACATCCATAACAATGAGCTTGGGCCTGCATGATGATAATATACAGTATGTTATCCAGTAATGTGTTGCTAAGTAGGCATCCTTCATCTGTGACATATTAAAATCTGACCGGACACAGTAAACTCACTATCAGAGCTGTCACTTTTTAGTCAATATTTAACCATTTGTTTTTCGTATCATAAGTGTATGACCTGTTCAGATTCAAAATTAACGGTCTATAAGTACAACAGACTATATATTTCACAATCTAGAAGCCAGCAGACTGTTGAAAGTAGTTCACCTTGAGATCCAACAGAGGGTGCTCTAAATTTTCACTATGAGTCTTACCTGTTGTATGCCCTTTAGAGCTGTAAACTAACCTCAGGCTAGCAATGTTGTCATTGGTTACGAAAATTAAGCAGTAAACATCAAGCGTACAACCTCCTCTAACTGCCTACAATTCAGCACACTTAGCTTTAGCAGGCCCTTTGCTAGAAGCTTGTAAAAAACACATCACTGCCAACATAGTAGGGGTGGGGGAAAAAAATCAACACAGCATAGTATCGCAATATTTTGCGTGTCAGTATTGTGTTGATACACAGACACCAAGTATCAATCTTTTATTATCCTATCCTACTATTAAATGGAGAAAACTCTGTCCCTCTGTCCGTCCGTCCGTCATCATCTGTTTTCCTCCTCACTGCTTTTACCTACTTCTCTGAACTTGCACATAGGCTTTCATCTTGGTCATGTGCAGACAGCCACGATGCCGTTTTTGCATTTTTCCCACATTTCTACTGTTTATATTTGCATTTTTGTCCACTACCCATTCATACTGTGAGCACCATTAGCTGTGCGAGCTGCACATGCGCGGAGACCACTTTGGAGACCACTTCGAAAACACCTGCGCTGGGACCACAGTTTGGCTGGGAAGCCTTTATCTCCAACACATGCGGCTCGAAACCACTTGGAAAACAACTGCACTCGGACCACAGTTCATGGCTGGGACATGCAATTTCAAGCACCAACACTTGCTGAAGACTAAGGTAATTATTTTACTTAACGAAAGCGCGTCTGTGTGTGCGAGCCAGCCGTTACGTATTTTCACTTTACTGACACTAGCCTACAAACATTACAAACTAAACACTGCGCTGTGCACTTTGCACTGTTTCTTTCATTCTTCCTCCGTGTTGCGTGTGTATGTGTGTACCTGTGTGCCCGCGCACGGCCCCGTGCCGTCAGCCAAAACTATGCTCAATGTATTTTGCCATAAAGCATGTTTCTAAATACAGTGTGCATTGTTTGTCTTACATTAATATTTATTACACAGTGCATTTACAGTGCTCTGATTTTGCATCTCCTCTAATATACAGTTTTTGACTGAAAACTTTATCTTATGATGTAAAACTGATGTTGACAAAATTTTCCTTTGGGGAAATAATTTGCAGTTGGAAGAAAAGGTAATTAACTTGCAACATATTGCAATATATTCTATCACAATATGCTATACTCTATATCACAATACTACAATAATATTGTAATAATATTGTTATACTGACCTAAGTATCGTGGGTCCTCTGGCGATTCCCATCCCTATAAGATAGCAAAATGTATATGCAAGGATATAGAGAGGGGATTCAGGGTCTCATGGTGGAACTGCAGCCACACCGCAATCTCAAAACCCATAGTAAAACTGTATGACATCACACAGGAAAATATAAAGACTATACTAAAAAATAAGACACTCACCCTTACCACAGACGGATGGACATCACTGGCCACACATGAGACAGTCACAGCTTACTGTATTTCAGACTCATGGGAACTTGATAATTATGTTTGGTGTACTAAGGAGGGGAGAGGAAGCCATGCAGCTGTCCATACTGCAGAAACCATCAGCAGCACACTGGATGAATTTGACATCTGCCGTGAAGCAGTTGTAGCTGTTGTCAAAGACAATGTTCTGAACGAACTGCATGAAATAACTGGTAATGTAAAGTTAATGTAATAACCGCTAATCTTCGTCCAGGGGAAGCACCATATTTTATTTCCCTGATAATGTTACATTGTGAACCATAAATCTGTGTTGACAGTGTAGCCAGTGCTGGAATAGCACCTTTGGTTGCAGGACTCGCTGCCATTCAATCAGGCTTTCATTTCAAGTAAATTCAAGTATATCTGTATTTGTAGAAGAGCAAATGGGAACAGCCTTTTTTCTGAAATGAACTGGAGTTGGCCAAAGTCTCCTGTCACAGGCTAGATTTTCTAAAGCCTGAAAACAGAGCAAAGAGGAGGTGCAGAAGTCTAGTTTCCCCTCAGACCACTTAAATTACAACATGCTCAAAGTTTATTTGCCCAATGACAGCAGCACTAACAGAAAGGTTGGAGAGTGGCCAGAGTTACTGGGAGTCATCGAAGTAGATACTTCTCGGCTGTTTGATGAACCAACTACACTGTCTTAGGCACCACCACTAGTTAGCAAAAGCAAAAATATCTTACACATGTGACATTCAGAAACTGAACATGCACCACCTGGTGTGATGGTATCCCAGTGAGATGATGCAATGTCCTCTGTGACTGTCAGGCTGAAGAGATGAAAGACACATGATTGAGTTTGACTGTGCTGGTTAGTTATCATGCAGAAACAGCAGCTGCAGTAGCATGATGGCTTCCTGTACTCTCCTCTGATACATTTGCCTTGCCTGGGCCATGACCCAAAGGAAAGTTGCAAGACTACTAAAAATAAGTCTTTAATTATTCTGGAGAGCATTGCCTCAGCAGTTAAAAGCTACAGTAATTTGCCTCCCCAGATCCCTGCAATGTAAAACAGGCTTAATAAAACACTGCAGGTCAGAGGAGCAGACTATCAGTAACAGAGTAAAAATGCTTTAGATAAGGGTCAAATACAGGATAAACTAAGAGCTCTTCCTGGAGATAAGTTTATGAAATAATTAAATGTCCTGGCTGGGAAAATGACAGCATGTCCCTGACCAGATTGTTGAACTTCAGGTAATAACTTTTTTATTCTGAAAGAGATAAACAGCATTTGGGAAGTTCTCACACATCTGAGTCAGCTTCTCTCAGACTCTAACAGTGTCATTCATCCCTTTCTTAACCTTACTTGTCATTTCCTATTTTTCACTCTTTAACTCCTGCTCTTGTCTCTATCTATTATCTGCTGTGTCCCTCTCCTCCTCCTCTCAGAAGAGCATCCATCACCATTTCTTCCTTCCCTGTCTTGTGTCATCTGTCCTTGTGTTTCTATTTTAAACGCATGGCCTCTTGCTATCTCTGCTTCTCCCCATTTATATCTTTCACTCTCCCTAACACCCTTGTTTTCTCACCACAATCAGCGTACTCAGTTTGTGGTGCACATTGAGGCTCAGCTAGGAAAAGTGTTTGTATGCATAAAGGGGGTGGAAAGTAGAGTTTGACCAATTAGGCCAAAATCTAGATCACTAGATATCAAACTCAAGTAATAAATACCTAAAGAAATACATAAATCTGGAACTATATATCAAACTGTGGAGTGTGTAAAATAAGGAGACGGAGGTGCGTCGAGTCAGCTTTACTCTCCACTTCATATATATAACTGCTCAGTACAGCGAGCGAGGTGAGAACGTAAACACAACATAAACCCAGAAGCACTAGTCCCCGTCAACCTCTCCCTTAAATGAATGTCTCTCTCAGTGTTTATGGTGAATGTCTCTCTCAGTGTCTATTGTGGGTCACCACACAGGCCCCCCCAGAATTCACCCATAATAACAGGACCAGAAAGAACACCCCAATTAGAACAGAAACCCACCCACTAGTGCAAAACAGAACAATCCCGCTTATAACAGTCCCTAGAAAAGTCAACAGGCTGTAGGGGGGCGGATCAGGCGGCCATTAACAGCTGCGCTTAACAGAAGGGGGGTCAAGGGCGAGGGGTAGGGCTGGGGCTTGGGCTGAAACCTCAGCATGGGCAGGGGAAGGGTCAGGGGACGCGGCTGTTGCATGGGGGCGCCCCCGCCGTGGAGGCTGGGCCAGTTGAAGCGGTTCGCCAACATCCATATGAGCAGGCTTGAGACGGTCTATAGCCACCCGCTCAGGCTTGCCCCCCATATCCACAATGAAGTTCTTAGACCCCCCCACCAGGACATGGAAGGGCCCATCGTAGGGGGGCCGCAGCGGGGTCCGATGGCCGTCATGGCGGATGAAGAAATACTTGGCTGACAGCAAATCCTTGGGAACGTAGGACTGGGGGAGGCCATGGTGAGCTTTGTGGACGCGCAGAGGCTGGCCATACACCAGCTCAGCTGATGAAGCCTGAAGATCTTCCTTAGGGGCGGAGCAAAATCCAAGCATAACCCACGGGAGGCGGTCATCCCAGTCGCTGCCTGTGAGGCTGGCCCTGAGCGTGGCCTTCATGTCATGATGAAACCGCTCCCAAAGTCCATTGCTCTGTGGGTTATATGCTGTGGTATGGTGGACCTTCACCCCCAGGCCCTTGGCGACCGCAGTCCAAAGCTCCGATGTCAACTGTGGACCTCGGTCTGAGGAGAGGTCAGACGGTGTGCCAAAACAGGCCACCCAAGCCATAATGAATGCCCGGGCCATGTCAGCTGATGTAGTAGAGGACAGAGGGACGACTTCTGGCCACCTGGTGGTCCTGTCCACCACGGTGAGGAGGTAGGTGTAACCACGGGAGGGGGGAAGAGGGCCCACCAAGTCTACATTCACATGGTCAAAACATCTCTCTGGCACCTTGAAGGGCGCCAAAGGGACCTTAGTATGACGCGTCACCTTTGCGCGCTGGCACACCACGCAGGCAGCAGCCCAGGCCCTGACGTCCCTCCACAGGCCCGGTCAGACGAACTTGGCCCCCACCAGCTTGGTAGAGGCCCTCACCCCCGGATGGGAAAGGCCATGGATGGCGTCGAAGACCTGGCGCCTCCAGCCAGCAGGTACCATAGGGCACAGCAAGCCAGTCGAGACGTCGCAGAGGAGCGTTGCGTTGGCCGTGTCAAACACCACATCTTCCATGAGCAGCGCCGTGGGGGCCATCCGGTAGGCTTGAAACTCAGAGTCCGCGGTCTGGTCCGCCGCCATGGCTGCGTAGTCGAGGCCTAAGTGGACGGACCCAGCGACTGCCCGGGAAAGGCAGTTGGAGACGAAATTGTCCTTGCCGGCCACGTGCTGAATGTCGGTGGTGTACTCGGAGATGGCAGAGAGCTGACGCTGATGTCGACCAGACTACGGCTCTGAAGACTTGGCCATGGCGAACATAAGTGGCTTGTGGTCAACGAAAGCTGTGAACCGCCGGCCCTCCAGCAGGAACCAGACATGACGAGTGGCGAGGAAAAGACCCAGGAGCTCTCTGTCGAAGGCGCTGTAATTCCTCTCGCTGTCACAGAGCTTCCTGCTGAAAAAGGCCAGACAACCCCCACCGCGTAATCAGAGGCATCCGTAGTGAAAGCAACTGGGGCGGTTGGAGACGGGTGCGCCAGCAGAGCAGTGTTGGCCAGCGCAGTTTTGGCAGCGCCAAAAGCATCAGTCATCCCTGGGGCCTCCTACCCTGCAAGGCATTGTATAAGGGCCGCATGAGTTGGGCCACATGGGGGAGGAAACAGTTGTAGAAATTCACCATACCCAGGAACTCCTGCAGGGACTTCACGGTGCGGGGGCATGGGAAACTGGCGACGGCATCCACCTTGGCAGGGAGGGGGACGGCCCCCTGCGGGGTGACGTGGTGGCCGAGGAAGATAATGTTTGACCGGCCAAACTCACACTTGGCCGGGTTGATGATGAGGCCGTGCTCGCTGAGCCGGCTGAACAGCTGCCGGAGATGCGTGAGATGGTCTTCCGCAGACGCGCTGGCCATGAGAGTGTCGTCGAAGTAAACAGTAAAAGAACGGCATGTCTCGTAGTACAGAGTCCATGAGGAGCTGAAACGTCTGCACTGCACCCTTGAGGCCGAAAGGCATCCGCAGGAATTCAAAAAGGCCAAAGGCTGTGATGACCGCTGTCTTGGGGACATCCTGCGGGTGGATGGGTACCTGGTGGTAACCGCGCACCAGGTCCACCGTTGAAAAGATGGTGGCACTGGCTAGGTGGGCAGAAAAGTCCTGTATGTGCAACACCAGGTACCGGTCAGGGTGGTGGCGTTATTTAAGCGACGAAAATCACCACAGGGGCGCCAACCGCCATCAGCCTTGGTTACCATGTGCAGGGGGGAGGACCATGGACTGTTGGAGCGGCGCACGATGCCGAGGCGCTCCATTGTGGTGAACTGCTCCCTGGCGATTGCGAGCTTGGCAGAGTCAAAGCGCCGGGCTCATGCATAGACTGGGGGGCTGACTGTGGTGATGTGGTGCTCCACACCATGCTTAGCCACCGCCGATGAAAACGTGGACGTGGTGAGGTCAGGGAACTCGGCAAGCAGGCGTTGATACGGGTCCCCGGCAGCAAGCATGTTCGACAGACAAAGTGTCCCCACCCCTTCCAGAGTGCAGGGGTAAGAAGTAAAAGAGAGGGCGTCGATCAGGCAGTAGTTTTTAACATCCACCAACAGTCTGTAAGCGCAGAGGAAAGTTCCCAGGAGGGGCGCAGACACGGCGGCCATGACGAAGTCCCAACCAAAACGCCGCCCACTGAAACACACCTCCACATACCTCGTGCCATAGGTACGTATGGGCGTGCCATTGGCGGCGTCCATCGGGGGGCCGTGCCCACCAGCCATGGTGTCCGCCGGTTTCGCCGGCAGGATGCTGTGCTGAGCACCACAATTGACCAGCAGCCGCCGGCCGGATAAGGTGTCGGTGATGAATAACAGCTTGCAATCGCGGCCAGCGCCCATAGCTGCTAATGAGCGCCGGCCCTGGCTTTTCCCTGGGCTCCAAAACTGCATGGCTTGCGACACTGCTTGGCCTTGGCCCCAAACCTGGAATGATAATAACACCACCCATCCTCACGCTGTCAGCGGGCTGTCACTGCAGCTGCGGTGTCCGGGTCATCCTCCGGAGGTGGGGGTGGGGCTGACATGTGCTGAGGGGGCAGCAGCGCATGGACAAACTGCTGCTAGTTGGCGAGAAAAATCCTGTCTGCTTCCACAGCCAGTGCCCGATAGTCTCTAGAGGAGGAGAGGGGAGAGCTGGCTAGTGCGGTGTGCACGGGTGCTGTAAGCAGTCGCAGGAAAATGTGGGTGAAAAGAAACGAGGGATCAGCCATGCCCAGCACAGCCAGCATCCTCTCCATTAATTCGGACAGCTTGCTGTCACCGAGGCCATTTAGGGACAGCAGGTGGTCTGCTTTCTCAAGCTCCGACAGTTCAAAGAGTTGTAACAGGAAAGCTTTGAGTGCGTCGTACTTGCCGTTGGCCGGAGGAGCCTCTAACAGTACCATAGCCCTGGCTGTCGTCGAGGCGTCCAAGGCTGCTACAACGTGGAAATACTTTGTAACATCCTATGTTACTCCTCTCAGCTGGAACTGGGCCTCGATGTGTTGAAACCACGGCCGCAGGTTGTGCTGCCAAAAGTCCGGTAACTTGATGGTCGCAGCGTAGATAGCACCGACATTACCCGCGCCATTGGCAACGGCCAGCGCCGCAGCAGCATTGTCACTACCGTCGTTGTGTGACATAACTCAGCAGTATCCAACTCACGTCAGGGTCACCAATGTGGAGTGTGTAAAATGAGGAGACAGGAGACAGAGATGCGTCGAGTCAGCTTTACTCTCCACTTCATATATATATTGGGGTGGCAGCAGCTCAGTCCATAGGGACTTGGGTTGGAAACCGGAGGGTCGCCTGTTCGAGTCCCTGTCCGGACCAAAATATGGAGCGTGGACTGGTGGCTGGAGAGGGGCCAGTTCACCTCCTGGGCACTGCCGAGGTGCCCTTGAGCAAGGCACCGAACCCCCCAACCGCTCGGGGCGCCTCACCAAGGGCAGCCCCCTCACTCTGACATCTCTCCACCTTGTGCATGTATAGGTCCTGTTTGTGCATGTGTGTGTCTTTCGGACCTGTGTGTAATTGACAAGCAAGAGTGAAAACATTGAATTTCTCCTCAGGTGGATTAATAAAGTAAATAAACTTAAACTTAAACTTATAACTGCTCAGTACAGCGAGCGAGGTGAGAACGTAAACACAACATAAACCCGGAAGCACTAGTCCCCGTCAACCTCTCCCTTAAAGGTACAGTCCCTTGGTGAATGTCTCTCTCAGTGTCTATTGTGGGTCACCACCAAAACTATTAAAAATCTACATGGGAGTGATTTTTTATTTTTTGAGTTATTATTATTATTATATTATTATTATTTGCAAACCCCGATTTGCTCACTTAACTTAAAAAAAATTTGGGAACAGCTTTCGCTCAAAACTTTAAGTTTAGAAGAGTAACATAAACGTTTTGAGTCTGCCGGAAACAAAGTAAATTTGTCACATGACCCTTGTCTGACAGGAATTTTATGTCAGTTTAACATAACTTGTTTGTTGTTTGAGTAGTTAATTCTGTGTCATATTAACATAAAAACATTGAGTACGATTTATACATGGATTATCCATAGAAAACCTTTTTCTATGAGATTACCACATCTTACGATCATATTTCATATTTGATTTACTTGATACTGTTTTGTAAATAAAGTTTTCAGCTTTGAAATTTTATTTGTTTAATTTTCAGATACATCTTTTACTTACATACAATAACCATAATTAGAACCATATAACATCAAACACAGGTTTAAAATTAAAGTTGTGAAAAAACACAAACTTTATTGGGGACCCACTCAAATGACCACCTGTGGGTCCCATAGAAAACCATTCAACACCACTGCAAGAATATCATAAATAGTAAAAAGGCTGTTTTTCAATGGAAAAGGTGGAAAAGGTTATATTGAGGTTGTTTCATGCATTTGAAATTCACAGGTAGTGTAATGAAGAGCTTAATTACTTTAAAACAGTTCAGTTATCTTTATATGGTGTCAGATTTCTTTCTTTCCCTGGCACAAAAGAGGAAATAAATAACAGCAAAAACTAGATCAAGAACAACAACATAAAAACATCGGTATCAGCTATTGGCCAAATTCTATTTTAAACATCAATATTAGGGCTGTAGTCTCCTGGTCGACTAGTCGATTATTTGGTCACTATGCTCTCATCCGACCAAATTCTCATTGGTCGAATAATCGCCGTGTTACTTTCTTAAGGAGAAAAGTGCTACATCAACAACTTTCCAGGATTAATCCATTGTTTCCTGCTAAGTTACCTGTGAAAATGGGGGTGTTTTCAAAACATCCCCTTTGTTGACAGAAAGTTGGACTCGCCCACCCTCACGCTCAGCGTCGCGGTGACGCAGACCTCCTGTCTGTTTCTGTACACTGACACCATTTCCCTCAGTGGAAACGAAGCTTATATTTACTTGTATTTCACAGATAAGAAACAATAAATCGTGAAGACAGTAAAGCTTCCACTAAAATAGCATTTTAAGTCTTGTGTGTGATTTATCCTTCAGGGATTTATCCTGGCTGCATATGAGCAGAGGAAATCTCCGCTCGTCGCTAGGCTAATGTATACCATGTAAAATGTCATAGGCTGGCGCTAATAACGTTAGCATGTTGTATTTGTTTGGAAAACGCGTTTAGTATAAGACAGTTGTTTTGTCGGTGAACCCTGTGAGCTGTAATGGAGCCAAACTGTGTGCCGTTACCTTTGTTGAATGTTGCTGTTGTCCCTGGTTTCATATGAGAAGAGGAAAAGATCGCTAGACACTAGGCTAATTTATACAATGTGAAATGCCACAGACTTGTGATAATAACGTTAGCATGTTGTATTGGTGGGGGAAATGTGTCCAGATAAAGACAAGTGTTTGTCTGTCAGTTCTGCGATATATAGAGAAGCCAATTTGCGTACTTGTGTTTGAAATTGTCTCTATTAAGCCATATTTAATGTGTGTTTTGAATCAACTATATAAATAAAGTTTGATTTGAACTAAACTTTACAACACTCAACACAGTCCTCCACTGCCGACTAGTGTTTTGGAGGTGTAACTGCAGAGTGACACAGACACACCACCGTAGAGGTAAAAAAATAATGTGCAGATTTTTTTTCCCCACGACTAATCGATTAGTTAAAGATTATGTATAACTTTAGTCGACCAAGATTTTCTTTGGTTGACTACAGCCCTAATCAATATTACCCCAGAATTTCACAGTTGATGCATCCTTACATGGTATCTGTTAATACTTTTAATTATGCAAAGTCTTGATAGCATTTGGAGTTGAACAAATGCTGCTAAATGTCTAGAGGGAGAGAAAGAGCGGGGAGAGGGCCTGACATTAATGTGACCTGAATTTCCCTTTAGTAATTATTTCTCCGTGAAGCAAAGTGTGTGTGCCTTTTCTCACCAGATGAGGAAAACAGTTATTCAGCAGTAAGGTCTGCTGTGTAAACCAGCATCATTCACTTTACAAACTAACGAAGACAGTGTTGAGAAAACTGACAGTCAGTCAGCCCAGCTATAACCCAAAGACACCCCGTCACTGGCAGTTACTGGAGCTCTGCTGTTTCCAGCTTACATTTGTCACTAACTGCTGTTAATGTGTGTTTCTGAGAGCAACCTTGCACTTGCAAAGCCGCAATCCACACTTGCGCTCTCAGGAAAAGCATTACGGCGGCAATATCTTCTTCAGTCACTGTGGGCTATCACCAGACGGAGGACTGGCAAGCAGCTGCTTGCGAGGTATTATGCTGTTGGGTAATTACACTGTCATCAAACAATGAAACATCCTGCTGCCTGACCACACACACACACCAGGGTACCCACACTCACAGTCAAGAACTCTCAGCTTAAGGTATCGTAGGTGCAGAAAGTGCTGCTGGGGCTCCGCCTGGGGATCCATTATGTCTGTCACCAGAGCAGCCAAGCACATTTAGGGGTGGGGGAAAAAAATCAATACAGCATGACAATGCAATATTTTGCATGGCGATACTGTATGATACACAGACGGCAAGTATCAATCTTTTATTATATATAGGGCTGGGCGAAATGACCAAAATCTCATATCCCGATACAGGTCATTTCATATCCCGATAACGATACCTATTCTGATATAGCACATTTTGATCCAATGAATAAGAAGTTGCCGGGGGGGGGGGGGGGGGGGGGGAATAAAATTAAAATAAATGAATAAAACTTTTTTTTTTTTTTTTTTACATTTACTCTTCCCCCCCTCTCTTAGACTTTTATTTAATTATTGTACGTTCAGTGTTCAGTCTCCCTGAGAGGGGAGAGGGACAACAAAAGAACTAACGATACACATCGTGACCTTAACGACTCTGAAACTAAGAGCTCACATGTGACCCCTACGACTCTGCCAGGGTCCACACCCACACAGGGTTTAAAGCCTGCAACTCTGTCATAAAATGAAATAGAAAAATGTCTCCCTCTTTTGTTTTATTTATTCTTGTTTTAAGGCGGCGGGGGGGCCCCCCTTCTCCCGCGGGCCTGGGTTTGGTGCGGTCGGCCAGGCAACCTCCATCACGTAGCTAGGGAGGTGCCTGAGGCAGACAGGCAGGCAGGCAGGCAGGCAGGCAGGCAGGCCGTCCGTCCACCGGGCCCCATTCTGCCACCGTAGCCGGAGCACTGCGGTATGACGGTAACCACAAAAGTACCGCGGCTCATGTTTACTGCAGTATGTTACCGTCACCACGAATACCGCCCAGCCCTACTCACACTCCATCATCCAGAGATAGCATTAGCTGCTGATGGCCAAGCTAAACCCGCTCTGTGGAAAAATCAACCAACACTTTACACACTCAGCTTGACAAAAAAACCATCCAACTCTGAGAGAGCTAATAAATAACACAGTTCATCACCTATTTCATGTGTTAACATCTGCGTCCATACAGCGTTATTATTGTTATATTGTATATGTTATTATTGTTACATGCTAAAAACACTGGAACCCAGGTATGTGACTCCGTCCTGACTGTTTTTCACCGAGACAGTTGTACCCAAGCTCTACAGAGAAGTGACGCATGAAGATGAGTAATCTTTGAGTACAGCAAGAAGGGTGGCTTTAACTTGTGATGCCTGGACTTCAAGGTCAGTGGATTCATATGTGACTAAAACAGCACATCATCTCACAGAAAACTTGCGACTGCCGTCTCACGTACTCCAAACTAGAGCAGTACACGAAAGTCACACGGGCTGCAAAATGCAGCACAAGAGTGGGATATTGTGATTGTAACAGACTCTAACATGGGTGCTGCCATTCAGTAAGCGGGATACCTGCATGTGAAGTGTTTCGCCCATGTGCTTAATGTGGCCTTGCAGGGGGCGTTTAATCTGCCATCAGTTGAGTTTGTCAGGTGTATGTAGCATTTCTGACTCAGTCAGTCTGTCTGCTTTGCATCACATTTTGCTGCAATAAAAATGATAGAAGTCAGATGAACAGACTGAAAACTTTATCATATGAGGTACAACTTATTGTTGTTAAAAGTTTTCCTTTGTAGAAATACTTTGCAGATAGAAAAAAGGTAATAAATTGCAATATATCGCAATATATGTTATCCTTATACACAGCATATCGCAATAATATCGTGTCATGACCAAAGTATTGTCATAATAGGCCCGTTTCCACTGAAGAAGTTCCTGGTACTATTTGGGGAGCAGGAACTACTACAGGAACGTCCTTTCGCTCGGCCCTCTCAACCGCCATGTCTCCACTGAGAGAGCGGAGTAGGAGGAAGGTTCCTGTAAAGTTACGGGCTCTGGATGTGACGTAATCGTTGCACGACCATTTACCGGGCCGACGTAGGAACGCCGTTAGCTGATAGCCCTTAGTGGTGTCTGTAATAACTCACTAAATGGCCCGTGAAAAAAAAACTAAAAAATTCCAGCAGATGTCTTAGTTACAACATGATTGAGCTATCTGGAGTAGTTTCATGTCGTATCCGACAACGGGAGGCTTTTAACAGACGACATCCTGATGTTAGCTTTGCTGCTGCTGTTAGCTGTCCCTGTCAGCGGCGGCCACTGATGCTTTCTAGACATTGTGATTTCCCAAAACTGAATAAATACCACACATAGCAACACAAAACTGCTTTGCTAGCTCAATCATGTTGTAACTAAGATATCCACTGGAAAGAATATTTTTTTCACGGGCCATTTAGTGAGTTTTTTTTACATGGCGGAGGAAGCTATATGAACGAGCTAATCCTCGTCTGCTGAGTTTTAAAAATGCCGGCTATTTTGTTGCATTCTGTTGACATTACATCCCTCCTTGAGTATATCCAATCAGCACCAAGTGATCCCCAAGCCCCAGCCGGGAGTCTTTCGGGGCCGTTCTGAGTACCTACCCCGAGGCAGGGACTTGTTTAGCCCCTGTAAAAGTTCCAGAACTCTGTCCTTCGGGGGTGGTTCCTGCGGTGGAGACACGCACCAACGGCCCCAGCCCCGTAAAATTACCCCGAAGTTCCTGCGGTGGAAACGGGCCTAATATCATATTGTAGGTCCTCTGGCGATTCCCACCTCAATCACATTCCTCTAGAATTCCCCTGTGAGGATCCACGATACAATATTATCACGATACTTAGATCACAAAACAATTTTATTGCAATTTCAAAGATGTTGCGATATGCTGGGTATTGCAATATATTGCAATTACCTTTTTCAACTGTAAATTATGTCTCCAAAAGGAAATGTGTGTCAACATCTGTTTTATCTAATAAGATAACGTTTTCAGTCTGTTCATCTCAACTAAAGACTGATGACTTTCTCCCTGATTTTGTGTTTAGATGGGCGGATACAATTTCAGAGTTTAAAAAAACTCCCTACGTTGCAGAACCAATAATGGGCGGTCCTTCGGTGGCTCGCTGAACTCTTGTGCTCAAAACATAGTCTGACTAGAAACACGTGTAGCGGTACAAATCACATTTTTCACATCACTGTATCACCGTTTAGACTAATCCGATGTTTGTAAAGTCTATAAACACAATGATTGAACAAACATTATTTCTGTGTGCACGTTTAGCTGGGCTAACCATTAGCTGTTAGCCCTGTTAGCCGTTAGCGGTGTCTGTAATAGGTAATAACTCATTAAACGGTCCGTGAAAAAAATATCTTTTGCAGCGGATATCTTAGTTATAACATGATTGAGCTAGCAAAGAAGTTTTGTGTTGCTATGTGTGGTATTTATTCAGTTTTGGGAAATCACGATGTCTAGAAAGCATCAGTGGCTGCAGCTGACAGGAACAGCTAACACTAGCCGCAAAGCTAACATCAGGACGTCATCTGTTAAAAGCCTCCCGTTGTCGGATACGACATGAAATTACTCCAGTTAGCTCAATCATGTTGTAACTAAGACATCCGCTGGAAAAAAATATTTTCTTCACGGATGAGCACACGTTTGAGTTTAATCTCTCAGCATCCATTTTCAAACTCTCTGTGTGTTTGTTTCCTTGCGGACGAGAAAAGGGGGAGCGCACATTTCCCAGTAGGCGTGTCCTTTTCAAAAATGCAAGAGGCGTTGCTTTGTTGCCGGCCGTTTTCGCCGGTGTGTTAAAAACACTTCAGAAAGGAGTGTCCCCAGACTATCAGAAGGCGGAGATCTCTGATTGTCTGGTGGCGAGACTATTCATAAAATTATTCTAGCAGGCTACCAAAAGTTTAATTTTTATTTGTAATGTTTATCAGTTATATAATAATAAAAAATAGACAGCTGGTACTATGATACTGCCACACAAAAATATCGCGATACTATGCTGTATTTTTCACCCACCCTTAGTAAGTAGGCTCGTTCGAGATGAACTGCGCCTCGCCTGAAAAGTAGACGAGAGCAGGCGGCCGCAGCGGGGGGCAGTGACAAAAAGCTGCGGTGAAGTCGGACAGTTTCCTGACAGTTTCCAGCAGCCTTCAGTCCGTACAGGAAGTCACAGACACACTAACATCCTGTCTGGAATGATGTCAATTCATTAAAAAAGTGATCAGACCCATATATCAGTTTGTTTTCACCATCAGTCACACAACATGTTTTCTGTTCACAGAATAAACCTTCAGGTCAGACAAATACAATCTTAATCTCTAAAATACAACAAAATGAGTAGTTTATCTAAAACGTCATATTGTTGAGTCGACATCTGAACCAATCAGCTGTTAGATCCAATAGTATGTCTCTGCAGACCCGGAGACTGCAGATTCAGACCCGCAGTTCTAGACCCCTTGTTTTTCGTCCCCTACTGGACGGCTGTATAACTGCAACTAAATCAGCATCTCACCCAAACACCACTGTTTGAAAGAAGTTAGACTTTCAATGCTTTATTACAATTTACAATTTTAAAATTTTATTACACCCGAATAAAAATACCAAGATTTAATTGTTGATTTATGCCTGGGTGCTGTTCTGCATTATTATTGTTTGCTGGTTGTTCTGTATGGTTTGATCCAACTATTTTAGTTCTTTATTTCTTAATATTCATCAGACTGCTCTGACTAGCACGCCAAAAACTTGCACTGCATTGATCAAACCCGCTACAACATATAATAGGAAATGTTTGGTCTTGGGTGTCCAGTGCTCACTTTTGTTGTGGGAATTTGAAACAAAGGCTGTGAAATACTGAAATGGTTTGAAATGTTTTATTGTGTGCAGTGGTTACATCACACATCAGGGAGATCTGCAGAGAAAAAAAAGAAATCAAACATATCACAAAATTGAAAACAGAAAAACTTAAAAAAAATTAAATGCCTATCACAGTCTACACTGAAATACTGAAGATTCTGGAGCATAGCAAATACATTATTATATCGACATATTAACAATAGTGCCCCTTCCTTCCTCATCTGCTTTTCGATCCTCCACAAAACTCCTCCACTTCACTGTGGTTTCCCCTTTCTGGATTGTTATGTGCACCTTAAAAAGAGAGTCCCTAATTATTCAAAGTTAAGATTTTTCAACCGTTTTACACACATAAACAAGGCCAAAACCTAATAATAGACAAAAATACATTTAATTTCTATCCACAAAATCTCATCTCTAAATATATGCTATAGAGTAATATCTATGTAGTGATATAAACACACGTGATATATAATATGAATAATAAAGGAAAAACGTGTGTAGGTGTATTACATGATGACAAGGTGTACAACATGAATACAAAATTAACTTTTAGCATAAAGTACACTAATTGCCAATATGTAAACAGTTTCATGCTTGTATGAAAACGTAAGCCTATACACGTTTTTCTCTTATCATCCACTTCATTGCTTTAATCATTTATTCATGTTTAATTTAAAGCACATGCTAAAGTCATTCTATCGCGCTTCGGTTTCATGAAACAAAATGTGCAGGTCAAACAGTTCATTGCTAACAAGCTAAACTATTACCTACTACTTTAACCCATATTTGACGTGCCTTTCAGACTATCGTGGTAAAGACAGTCATATCATTTTAAACGTATCACTGTAAAACATGAAATTCGCTCTCTAATTCAAGTCAACAAAATAGTTTAAACAAATAATATGATTCACATTCAATACTCACACTCGGATCGTCGTCAGCCATATTCAATAGTTGTAATAGTATGTTGGCTTCCAATGAAATAGAGGGCGCTGTCGCGAAATACAAGGAGTCTAGAACTGCGGGTCCAGATCTGCAGGTCTGAATCTGCAGTCTCCAGGTCTGCAGACACACCCTCCTCGTTAGATCAGGTGAGAGCCAGGCGGTGCAGTCGGTGGAGAGCAACTGCAGCGCCTGGCTCTAAAAACTGTGGCCGCCTCGCTCTCGCGGTTTTATCGCCGTCCACTTTTGTAATAGGTCAGAGCAAGTTGGGATGAAGTCGGACACAAAACTAACCGGCATGCATTGTGCGCCGATCGCCGGTGATCGAATCTGCGCAGGCCTGGCTCATCTCGAACGAACCTAGTAGTAGGAAACTACCGACAAAGTGGGCAGAACGACTGCTTCCTGATACCATATTTTAAGTCATTATAGCATACCATAGTACATCATCAATCTGGCGTAGGAATATATACATACCTATATTGTTCCGTTTGGCTCATTTCCCCTCATTTAAGAACACTGCGTGGGCAGTACTCTTTTTCTTATGCCACCACTGCAACAAAATATAATCTGGAACACAATCCCACTTTTTTTCTGGATGCTGGCCTGGTTCCTCCAACAAAAACCCAGCGCCAAAATCAGATTCGCCCTCCCGAAGCACAGCACACTGCAAAACACACCGTGTTTCCCCATCCTTAACCGCTGTTTCCAGAACTTCTACATCACTTCCTTACATCCCAACTCACACTGCAGCCCTCCAACTCCACAATCATTTCAGTCCTTCAAAGCTGCGCAACAAGTTAGCCTACTACGCAAACCCCGTCTCTCTCTTTTCGCTCAATGTCATCTGAATTCCTTTAATCCTTTAACCTGAAATGGCATCACAGCAGTGTTGTGAGGTTGGGATGTGCTGGGACAAGTTGGATGTGCAGCTGGCCTGCAGAGCTGCTCTCTCTGCTCGGACTCATTAAGAAATATTTAGAAAGGGAGCAGAGGCTTGCCGATGGAGAAAAATAGCCTATTAGACCCTTAGAGGGAGGTTCAGCGCATCTGTAGTGACTTTACAAAAACTACAGCACACTTGATACTATTTTCCATCTCATATGAAGCCACTAAAACAAAGAGGAGATATTTAGCTTGTATTTCTTAAAGTTAACTGTGACGCTGCAATAGCGTCTTCTCATAAGGGGATAGCTGCATGACGTCAGCTTTAATAGCGTGTTTATATTGCTTTCGTGCGATACTAAGCAACAGGATTCCCACCTAAATTATTAACAACAACACTGCGCCTAAACTAGCATTCGGAAAACAGCGGAGTTTGGAAAGCCCAGGCAACTTACTTGAAGGTAAGGATGCATAGCGGTCTGTAGGACTTGTGGCTCGTATTGTCCGCCATCCTCTTGCCCCAGAAGTCGTTGTTGAAGATGTTTCTGAGGCTGGAGCCCGGTCGGACGTCCGGGTTGTTGATGATAGCCCAAACATCGTCGTGCACCAATTCCCCGCGGAGAGAGTTGCTGTAGCACAGGGCGCACAGGGCAGCCAACACGGCGTAGCGACCCGCTGCACACACCGCTTCGGGCCGGACGGTCAACCGCGGCTGCTGGCGTGCTTTCTTCTCCCGTCCCGGCGCTGTCATGTCGGGCCTGGCTTCTCCCGCGTCTCCGCTACGCTAAGGATGAAGCTGGGAGCATCGGATGATACGTCCATTACGCCTAGCAGGTAGTGGCTGTGTGTGCTGCAGAGTGCGGGGACGGTGTGTCTGTGTTGTGCTGCCTTCAGGTGTAGTCGGTGAACATCGGACTCGCGGCTGACCAGAGAGCGCTGGTGTCTAATGTTCTCCTGTCGTTTTTGTTCCTTTTGTATGGAATTAGGAAAATGGCTATGTATTCGTCTTTACTACATTTTATGTTATTTGGGCTATTATACCGGATTGTTAATTTGTTAACGTACATACTATTTATTATTGAACATAGCTAATGCCCTGTTTGGTCTTAAAATACAAAATTATATGTAGGCTACCTATAAGCTCATTTTTGACCATGCAGGTTTTACAAGAAAACATTTTAACTCAGTGTGTACTTGGCTTGCCTGCTTTCAATTGCATCTCATATCTCCATCAGCTGATGGAAGAGCCAGTGGAGTTCTTTGGGGGGAAAAAAGAAAAGCAGGGGTGCACAATAATATCGGAACGTATCACCCAATGTCAGCTTTAAAATGAAATATCACAATCGGCCAACATGCTGGTAATATGGTATGTCATCGGTATCGGCCAATATCGGCTTTAAAATGAATTATCAGAATCTGCCAACATGCTGATAATATCAGTATGTCATTGGTATCGCTGATATTGCCATTAGAATGAAGAATCGGCCAACATGCTTTTTGTTATTTTGCACAATGAATGGATATTACGTACACTGAAAAGTATTGTATTTCATGTCTCCATCTGCTGGTGGGCCATCACAATAAGAGTATGCATGCATAATGGAATAGTGGAATGTTAACTCCACTACAGAAGAGACTTGATGATCACTAAAAGTGGGGAAAAAAGTGAATATATGAATATTTGTATCGGTTATCGGTCAGATTAGTTGTTTCATATCGCCATATCAGATATCAGCAAATAAATTCCAATCTCATTTTCTTTCTTTGTGGTTAAAGCCTTGTGGCTGGTTACACTTAGTAAAACACAATGGTTGGCATAAAACATACTTACTAAGCATACTTAAAAATACTTTTATTCATAGGACAGTTAAGCTTGTGAGGCCTCATTGACTTGTACTTCCTTCAGTGGATGTCAACTGATATATGGGAAGCAAAGTGTTTGGTGATATCATTGACAGAAAAAACAACTTTATCACAAAATATGTCTACCCTCATACAGTAAGAATAAACAAATATTAGTTAAATAAAGATTATTTTAAAGAAGGACAATAAGCCCGGAGAGCTCCATTTTCTAATGTCTGTGTGGAGACACTTAGAAAAAAAACTTATGGAAACTCCCACTTGTGAACTGCACAAATTTAAATACACTGGTATTCAGTTTTAATGGAGAGGTGTAATTATTTTATGAAAGGCCTCTTGAAGTTTATGTGGGAATGATGAAAGAAAGGAAGGAGATGAATGTTTGTAGTAGGCTAATGTAAAAATTGGTGTTTTATGAATAATGGACGAAAGACAAGTTTGAGTCAGTGGTCCTGAATGCACGAGCTTATGTGGAGTACCAAAACGCCACATCAGCAGTGCAGACGCATGCGCAGCCGGATGTTGCCTCTTCGGACTCTCAGAAACATCAGCTGCAGAAAATCAATGACGCTCGGTGGAGAAAGCATGGATTTCTTTTAACATCGCTTTTAGTTAGGTTATTTATAAAGGCTTTTCTTTCACTCACACATACACAGTTTGAAGTTATAGTTAATGCAGTGTAGTATGGAGCATTTTTAAGGCCGAAACTAAATATATAAACACATAGATAATTATATAATTAAATGCTTAAATAAATAAATAAATAAAAGGGGTAAATACACAAATAAATAACTATGTAAGTTATTGCTTAATGGTCGCCATAGATAAATCACAAACAATGAGACATTAAATAGGTATGTAAATGTTACATTTATTTATTATTTATTAATTTATTTATTATACTAAGCTGGTTAAAGGAGGAGATAGAGGCCACTGATATCAAGACAAGGAAGCTTCTAACAATGCATGGAAAGTTTCATCCCAAGTCCAGCACCCTGCGACTCTACACAAAGTGGAAAGAGGGGGGCAGAGGACTGGTGAGCGTCAGGGCACTGTCCAGGATGAAACAACCAAGATCCAGGAATACATCAGGAAGATGGCCCCCAAAGATGAGCTGCAAAGTGAATACATCAGGCAGCATAAGCCAGAGAATGCAGAAGAGGAGGATGAACCATCATGGAAGGACAAGCCCCTGCACAGCATTTACCAATGACAGATTGAAGACGTAGCCGACATCGAGAAATCCTACCAGTGGCTGGAAAAGGCTGGACTGAAAGACAGCACAGAAGCACTAACCATGGCAGCACAAGAACAGGCACTTAGTTCAAGATCAATAGAAGCAGGGGTCTACCACACAAGACAGGACTCTAGGTACAGGCTGTGCAAAGATGCTCCTGAGACAGTTCAGCACATAACAGCAGGGTGTAAAATGCAGGCAGGAACAGCGTAAATGGAACGCCATAACCAAGTGGCTGACATAGTTTACAGCAACATCTGCACTGTGTATGGGCTAGAAGTTCCAAGGTCAGAATGAAAGACACGTCCTGAGGTGGTTGAGAATGACTGAGCTAAGATCTTGTGGGACTTCCAGATCCAGACTAATATACTGGTGATGGCTAACCAACTGGACATTGTGCTGATCGACAAACAGCAGAAGAGTGGTGATAAATGTAGCAATCCCAAGTGACAGCAACATCAGAAAGAAGGAACACGAAAAGCTCGAAAAATACCAAGTGCTGAATGAGAAGCTAGAAAAGATGTGGGGAGGAAAGGCAACAATGGTGCCAGTGGTAATCGGAGCACTCTGGGTTGTGACCCCCAAACTGGGAGAGTGGCTCCAGCAGATCCCAGATACAACATCTAACTCTGTTCAGAAGTGTGCAGTTCTGGGAACAGCTGAGATATTATATATATTTTTTTTCTGCTCTTGTCTGTGTCTTGTTCCAGTAGCCCATTTCTCATCAGGTTGCCCCAGTTCCCCAACGCCTAACGCTAACCTTGTTTTCCCCGTGTGACTCTTGTAAAGTCCCCTCTTGAAGCCTCGAGTTTGGCATTTTGGTTGTCACAATCTTTTTTTTCTAGAGTCAGAGGTAACCATATTTGGGCGAGAGGCTGAAGTTGTGGAGGAATGAGAGGTGAATCTGACTAAAGCCCGTTTTAGATAGGAATTGTGCAAACTTGCAGGAAAGCCCAATCAGTCTTTTTTCAGCATTGGCAGTATAAAAACAAAATTGGGGAGTGTGGCAAAATACCTACTTTTGTTTATACAGAATGTGCCTTTTTCGGGCCAATAGGGGGCATGAGCAAGTAACAAAATGTGTAGCGCAGCGTGTGACGTAAACAGTGATGTGGGAGGGAAGCTGCGGCTAGTCAGTCCTTCGGCAATTCTCTCGTAAGTCGGCCCGTTCTTCACCGTCCCTGTCATCTGACGGTTAATGGCCTCTTTGTTTGCGAGGGCAAGGAGGGTGCACAATTCCTTGTCTCCACAGTTGCTCATCTTTACGAGTGTCTGTCAGGTTTGCGTTCCCTCTTGCTACTAGCTGCTCGCTAATTCCTGCTATCAGCTGTTTCCTGTTTATCCACCGGCAGTTGCAGAAGGCCGCCTCGGTCTTTTCAAACTAAAAGGGTTCCGCCAATATGACTACCCTACGAGGCGGAACCTCGGATCAACCTGCCAATCCGGTTCTGTGTGTCTAAACGCTCACAGCTTGCCTGCAAAATGGCCCAACATTCTCGGAAAATCTGGCAGTGTAAAAGGGGCTTAAAAAGATGAAGACACTATCAGCAGACAGCCTGTCATTCAAAGTAGCCCACTCTTAAATATCTTAAATACACATAACTGAATAGAATATAAAAAGGTGAGTTATATATAAAAATTCACCGCCTGTACAGTTGTCATGAATGTTGAAATTAGCTATAGAAACCAAAACTGTTTTGTACCAGTGTGTAAACATGTTTATTTTCCCCGACATAAAAAGTTGTTTGGAAAAACGTCATTTGAACTCTGTTTGTTGCCTCATTGTAGCCTGTAGCTTTAACTGCCTTTCTGTACACTGCGGTGACGTGTGTACACTTGCGCGAGACGGTAAGACATGGGCACTGCCTTCATGTGTGTTCACGTGCTTTTGCTGGTCTCGCACGCAAGCGCACACACATGAGTGCAGTCCACAGAGAGTTAGAGCTGCAGGCTACAATGAGGCTAAAAACAGAGTTCAAATGACTTTGTTGTGCTGCTACCCACTCCCCCCTTGGATCTCCGAGTAGATAATGGCTGAATTTTCATTTTTGGGTGCACTAACCTTTTAAGTGTCCATTGCAATAGAAATGAGTCCACACAAAAGTACAATAAATAAAGAAATACATTCAAATAATCAACTTAAACATACTATGCTCATCACATTACCCCTTAGGTCTGATTAGAATAGAGTAATCACAATAGGATAAAAGATCCAATAAGTGTTTCATTCATTCACCCATTTTAAACTCTTAAACGTAGCCCACCACACTGCTGATCACTCATCAAAACCCATACACTACTGTAGTAGTAAACTGTTTCACTTACTGCTAAAGTGTTTCAAAGCTTACTCATTGTCGAAGATGACCGTGAAATCAAAGCATATTCAGATTGTTTATCGTTTGTAAACTCGGCAAAATGACTCAAAACCCCATGTGTATTCACTTATTTCACCAACCAAGATAGCTGTTATATCACAGGCTACTTTGTGACCTATGAATACCTTTAAAGCATTGTCAAATAAACATCTGAGTGCGGGAGCTTTTCAGGGGAAATTCCATAGGATAACATTAGGCTATCAGTAGCAAGCTAACTAGGGCTTGCTGCCACAGCTAGCTCACAAGATGGCCGTTAGCGTTAACTGCAGGCTACTGCATATTACCTCAGCTAGCCGTCTCGATCGCTGTTAACATCTATACTTATATTTACAGTTACCTATTTAAACAATAATTAAGATAGGTTTTAAAAGTATCAGCAATAAAAGGCCTAACATATAGAAAGGGTGGGCAGTATACCCAGTTACTGACCTGAAAATACAGACAAAACACACAGATGAGATGACACAGGTAACTGGAGTTGTCTTGTCCAGAGTTCATCTGAGGAACGAGCAGGGGGTCTATTCCGGATGTGACGTTCCACCTGTCCACCCAACATGACACCTGTCCACCCACCTGTCCACCCAACATGACACAAGACTGTTCTGTTGTTTCTATCAGGTCAATGCTGATAGTACAGGCATATAGGAAATTAATGTTAAAAAATAATTAAACCTTTGTGGTCACCACCACACTCTTTACCAATGGGTCAACTACCTTATTCAACCTATTACACCACAACCATGAGTTTCAAGGTAAGTATGTATGTGTGTGTTTGCGTGAGAGTGCTCAACAGCTCAATACGTCTAAGGTAAGTATGCAGGTAAATTTGTGTGTGTGTGTGTGTGTGTGTGTGTGTGTGTGTTAGTGCACTAATAGTGGTGCAGGATTGGTTGGGAGATAGGGTAGGTTGTGGTCAGTGTTGGGAACGTTACTTTAAAAAAGTAATTAGTTTTAGTCACTAGTTACTTTCCCCCAAAATTAACTGAGTTAGTAACTGAGTTACTGCACAATAAAAGTAACTAATTACCTGTAAAAGTAACTATAGCATTACTTTTTTTTTTAAAATACTCAAATATGTCAAATTGCTTGGACACCCTCCCTTAATGGAACTGTATGTAATGAAACTCAACACTGAATATGTTAAATGAATGAAATTGACACTTAATAGAATAAATCATTATTATAAAACATTGTACACTTATCTACACTACACTGCATTGTTGTGTGGGACAATGTAAGACACAGACAAATTCAGTTTGCAGTGGAACACCAGAACACAATAGATGGTTTAGAACTTGTGACGTTTATTGCACAGGCCACAACTGGCCAATACTTCTGGCTTGTACTTAAGTACTGGCTACACTTCTCAAGCAATGTACAAATAATAATAATAATAATAATGACAATAATATTCGCAAAATTTAAATGTGAAAAGTCTCACTGACTGACCATCACCTGTGTGTATGCGGAGAAGGAGAGGGGCGGAGGCGACACACTATCATGCGTTTAAATAACTTATTAGACGGATATATATAGAGAAAGGTGATGTTTAGAGAGCAAGCCCAAATAAGCAACTCCACTTTAGAAACAAGCCCAAAAAACTGCAACCCGCAACTACCAATATTTGTGAGCGGCTTTACAAAAAAACAAGCCCACACAGCAACCCTGTTTGTGTGCTTGTGAATACCCACCCTACTCTGCCTCTGATTGGTTAATGATGAAATTTTACTCTCCCTAAGCCAATCATCATCACTTATGCAGTTGTCTCTCCCTCCGTTCCCCCTCACCAGCCCTCACCAAAAAAAAAATTTAGAGCTCCACTGAGAAGGAGCTTGCTTGGGTGAAAGCCACTTCAGTGAACTCAAGTAGAGCCAAGTAACGGCGCGTTTTATTGTGAGTAACGGTAACGGCGTTTTAACAGGGGAGACAGTAACTTTTTTGATTACTCATTACTGAAAGAAATAGCGCCGTTAGTAACGCTGTTTATGTATAACGCCGTTATTCCCATCACTGGTTGTGGTAGAGAAAAGGGTATGGCAGCGGTGTGGGGAAGGCCATGGGAAACGTGGGGTATGTCAGAGGGTATATCTGTGCTTCCTCTGGTGGCATTGGCATTGGCCCATAGGCCCCTACGGTGTTGGGTTGGGAAGAGGGCTGGCCCATGGAGCTGTAGGTGAGCCTCTGGGTAGGCCTCCTTTCACGTGTCGATCTCCAAACCTCCAGTGGGCTGGGCTGTTCACTGCAGGCTTGCTGAGTGACTGTCTCTGGGGCTACCTGGTTGTCCTGCACAGCAACTTCCTCTTCCCATACTCCAGGGACAGGATCGACAGGTAGGTATTCCTCCTCTTGAGTCCTGGATTCAGTCTCCTCTCGGCTGTTTGCCGCAGGCAGGCCCTCTCTCCTTGGTATGACCTGTCAAGTCCATCTGTCCCCCCTTGCAGGTGTGACTGGTTGAGGGAGGCTGAGGGTCTGAGGGGGTGCTACAGGACTGTGATTCACTGGAAGCTCATAGACAGGCGGAGCTTGGTTGTTCTCATACTCTGTCCCTAATGGCATCTTCAACCAGGCGGCCATATATTAGGTAGAAGGGTGAAAATCCTGCCGCCTCGTGCCGGCTACAGTTGTAAGCATGGAGGACTTGTGGTAGATGTTCCCTCCATCTTTTCTTCTCTTTCTCCTCCAGGGCTCTGAGCATCTGCAATAGGGTGCGGTTAAATCTGTCTGCAGGGTTTCCCTGTGGATGGTACGGGGTTATCCTTGAGTGACCCACTCCACTCAGCTTTTGCAGGGTTCTGAAAAGGTCATTTTCAAATTCCCTTCCCTGGTCATGGTGGGGTTTCCAGGGGTAGCCGAACTGTGGAATGAAGTCATCAAAGAGCTTCTCTGCAGCTGTCTTCCCAGACTTTTTCTTGGTGGCAAAGGTTTGAGCAAACCTGGTGAAGTGGCCGACAACCAACAGGATATACTCAAAGCCTCCCTTACTTGACTCTAGATGGAGGTTGTCTACAGAGACAAGTTCCAAACGTGAGCTGGTGGTAATGCGCTCCATGGGTGCTCTGATGTGGGAGACATGACTTGACTGATGGCTGGATCATCTCACTGAGACTTCACATTTGTCATGGCTTATGGCTCTGGCGACTGTGAGTCTGGGATCTGTGACAGGTTAAGGGCAGCAACGTAGGCAACATCTTGTTGCTTCGCAGCTCTACTGCCCTCCCATGCTGCCAGAATGGTGTCTCTGGATAGCTCTTCCGTGCAGGAGTCGACGTAGCTGTCCATGTCCATTGGCAGCCTCGATAGTGGGTCTGCATCCACATTCACCTTTCTTGGCCGGTATCTCACCTCAAACCTGCTCACCCACCCACTGGTGACCGGCAGTGCTCATCACGTTAGTTAACGGATTGTTATCCGTAGACACAGTGAAGAGGGGAGCGTAGAAGATGTAGTCTCTGAACTTTTCGCTTATGGCCCACTTTAACGCCAGAAATTGAAGTTTGTCTGAGTGGAGGTGGTAGTTGCACACAGCAGGTGTCAGTGTTCTGACAGTGTTCCACTTTTTATATACTACATTTCTATTATTGGTTGGTTTAAGCTTATTCCTCAACTGGATGACGGATTATAATTTTTCCGATTTGTGATTTGACGAAATTTGTGAAGAGAAGTATACCTGACAGCGTGGGGAAATCTGATCAGCTGGCGGTCTGACATCTAGGCCGAACCGATCTGCCAGAACATCTCTCTAAACCGATATCATCTTCAATTCAACAACTAATAAAGAAGATTGACTTACCAGATTGATTCACCAGCAGCGGGCCCGTTTCAGGCCCTTGGTGGTAAGTCTCTCTACCTGTCCACTTCTGAAATCTGCCTTCTCACCGCTGCGGGCTCCACTTGGAGCCCTGGCGTGTAAGTTTTTCAAGCTACCTGTTGGTCCATATTTAATCAGCCAGATCAGAATAGCTGGATTTCTCTTCCCTCCACGTTTGCTGGCGCTTCATTTTTTAATCTGTTTCAGCTCCACCGATGGCTCCCGCTGCAGAGTTCGCGAAATTAAAAACTGAGCTCCAGTCCATAGAGCGCCTTATTGATGAGCTCCTACAGCGGCAGTCTGTGCTGTGCTCCCGGCTGTCTTCGCTGGAACCTGGGGATACTCAGCTGTCCCAGATGTCTAACGCAGCAGCGGCTTCTGCTCCTTTTCCGAGAGGGGTCTAACTGCAGACCTCCAGCGTGAAGCCGCTTCCGGTGCAGGCTCCAGTCTCAAGCCTACCTCCAGTGTGAGGCCCGGAAATAACAAACTTTTTTTTTGTGAAACACGTGTACGACCTACAGTTGTGACGGTAAGTCCAAAAAATGACGATGCACAAGTTATGTTTGCAGTTGAACTAGCCGCCCTCTGCACCCAAACTACCGAATACATTACATACCAGTATGTTGGTGAGCTGTGTTAAGTAAGGGATAATGTTGAGTGAGGAGGTTGTTGTGGAGAAATAAACCCTGACAGGATGAATGGAAACCCGACGCAAAGGGGTTTATTTCTTACGAGTGAAATAATTTATTTGAGACATAGCCTAACGTTGATCAAAATACGACTTTTATCGATGTATAGGCTAAATTGCATCATTTAGCGTATCTGCAAGTCCGGTCACTTCTCCGCTGTTTTGCTGACCCTCCTCCTGGTCGTGTGCATTACATCTAACGAAGCCGTTGATAAATCAAACAGTGGGTCGATTGGTTATCATATAGGTGTTACAATGTTTGTATTTGTGTAGTGTTATCTGTCATAAACGAGGGATTACGTTTTACGAGGCGCGTTTGTGCCGCGGTGTTACTGAGACGACACTTATTACTCTCTCCAAAGTTACGTCACATAGTTACAGTATCTAACATCATAATTAGTCCGAAGCTGTTTAATAATTCACGTCACATGGTCTACACTTTTACCAACTGAAATAAAAATATACATTGAACTTAACATTACTTTTTTTGTGTTATGTAGATGCACCACTCTATTTTTTCCCCAAGTGAGGGGTATGAAGTGGAACGCTGCACAGTTTGTTGTAAGCTGTTTCACTGCCCCCTTTGCCCCAAATACAAGCCCAGCCAAAAAGGAAGGATTCAGAAGTACCTGGATGTCCATGTAAAAAATGCCATTACATTCAAAGGTATGTGTATGTGTCTGTGTCTTCATGTGCTCTTGTGTCTTGTTAGTTATTGGCTAATTTAACCTTTTTGTTGACTTCCTCCCAGATAAAAAGATCTGCAAATGCAGTTTAAACTGCAGGAATGCTGGACATTTTCATTGCCCCATTTGTCACAAAACCATCATCAGAAGATCAGACTTGGAGAAACACCTGCAGACTTGCCAAGTTTCCACAAAACAAATGCCCAGCTCAGCTCCTGCCCCCATACAATCAGAGTCGGACACATCTGCTGCACCCGCTCCCTTCCTTTATCCACCATCCGCCCTTCCACATGTCTCACCCATTTCTGAATCCACTGTTCCTCCTCCCAAACAAGATGTTCCCTCTGCACAACCTGCCACCTCCTCCTCTGCCCAGCACACTAAAAGATGTCATAGGAAGGCAAAATGTCCCCATTGCAACCTAATCTGCCTTAAAAAGAACTTAAACAAACACATTCAGAGGAAACACATAAAGAAAAGCAGTGACAGTGTCTTGAAGAGTGTCTGTGTGGACGCAACAAATGGCATATCTGCTGTCCAAAAAACAACACGTGGATTTTCTGTGCCTATTCATGTGCAAAAGAAAACCTGGGGACACCTGCATAAGGTGCAGTGTGAACTTGAAGACTGCAGGCAGTATCACCAAATGGCACTAAGGAGTGGTTTAACTTTTAGCCAGTGTGAGCACATCCGCTCACTGGAACATTGCAGGGAAATAGCTACAGAGGAATGGCTGAAAGAAGAGACACTGGAGGAAATGGTGAAGTTCAAATTCTTTGGTGAGGCAAAAAAGACAACCTGCACAAAAAGGCAAAAACATGCACAGAAGGCTCATGTCCCTCTCTGTGTAGAAGTTGCATTTCAAAAGAATCCCACAGAATTCTGTTTTTCCATACACGAGCCAGCTTTACACCATTACAGTCGGCTTGGGAGGGTGATGGTGACATACAACTCCACAGCTCACACCTGGCATTGTCCTTGTGCCAAACCGAGAATATCTTGTGTCCACAAAAACATTGGCAAGTGGCATCTATTTCAAAAAAACCCAGACATATTCAGAACTGAGACTGCAGCAAGTACACCTCTGCTGCAGCAACATAGTGTCTATCCACCATCTGCAGAAATCTTGGAGCAACTTGTTCAGTACATCTACAAACATAAACAGCTTCCAGCCACCTTACCAGATGACCTTGTTAAACCCAAACCACCTGCAAGTTACATCACAGAGTTGCATCCATCAGAGACTACTTGCACCATCTGTCCAGGGTCAGTGGATCTTGAAAAATCAACTCTAATCTCCAGAAATGCACGGATAATCACCATCAATGGTGTAATTGAACGTACGTTTTTAAAATCTCTGCTCATATTATGAAAAATTTCTATTTCTGATTGTAACATTGTTAATTACTCAAAATCTTGTAACATCACAAGTTTTCACAAAATATAAAAGTGGGTGGAAATGTGTTTCCTGGTTTTTTTTTGTGTTTTTTTTAAACAGATGTATCAACCTATTTCCGGCGATGCCCACAGTGCCACATGATTTACCGTTACCAGGAATGGATGGACAGTCTTCACAATTTTGATGACCATGTCATATTGAACCTGGAACTGTGTTTATATCTGAGGCTGAATTTACAGGTTAGTAAAATGGAACTTTCATGATAATGTTTCTTGGAACATGTTTATTCCTCTGAAATAACCATGACTGTAATTTTTAAAAATTTGTTTTTCTCTTGAAGAACAATGTTTCAGTGTCCAAAGTAACTGAGTCACTGGAAGGCCTGAGGAAAGTAAAATTTCCATCCAAAAATACTATCCTCCATGCATACCTCCACTTTGAGGCATTGACAAACCACGACTATTCCTATTCCTGTGTTTGCTGTGGCTACCATCCTCCAGTGGTTGTGATGGACCTGCATAAGAAAGGAGTGTTTAACTTCCCTGGTAAGTCACAAAGTCGTGCGTGTGTGCGTGCGTTTGTGTGTGTATTACAGAGACAGTAAATTACAGCTATTTCTTTCAGTGAGTGACATAGAAGAGGTCTCAGAGAACTTCGCTGGGGAGGTCAACATTGAGGAGTTCTGGGATTCTGTCCAGCTGGAGATGATTTCTCGTGCCTTTTTCCCAAGTATTTACATACATAAATTCTCTCTTAGTTATTACCTTTATGTAATGGATCATTGAACTGTAACATACTATTAATTACATGTTTGGTGCCTTTTCCTAGGCCATGCAAAGAACAGCTTTGCTGTGCATTCTAGTTTTGAGCACTGGGCCCCATGGATTGGGAAGAATACATGCAAATCTGACACTGTGTTAAACACAGAATTTGAAAAAGTTTCCTCTTCAAAGTCCTCATCTGAAGCTGAGCTGAGCATGGTTTCAGAGGACCGTCTCATGGATGAGCTCATGAAGCAGAAGGTACATATACTGTTATTAAATTTGGGTTGCAGCGTGTAATAATATTTGACTTGATTTCACATTTTCTTTATTTCAAAAGGTTTCAACAGTGCGCAAGCTGTGTAAGGCCTGCAGTTTGGACTCAAAGGGATCAAGGAACGACCTTATCAACAGACTAAGAGACGAGATGAAAACCAGACATACATACGACAAAATATTTCAGAAAATCTGGGGAGCTTCAGGTATGGGTCACACATTGTTCTTAAAAACAGTCTGAGATGTGTTATTAACATTAACTAAATAGACTTTCAACTTTCTTTTATAGGGGGCTGGAGTGTGATTCTCTGCCCTCATGGTGTTGTATACAGTGTAAAGTTTAACCTGAGAGCAGAATCGCCAAGAGATTTTGCTGATCTTCTTCTGTCCTGGAAGCACCTGCCAAATGTTTCTGTTTATGATTTTGCTCGTGGTTTGGCAACTCACGTCAACCTCCGTGTCCCAACCACACTACCTATCAAGCCACATGAAGGGAGACTGGCTGAAACAACCGAAGACAATGTCACAGCAGCTCAGCAGGGAAAACTCAGAATTCCTCTTCCATGGTTGACTGAAAAGCTACAAAAACCAGATGAAGATGGGCATCCTTGCACTGGGTCTTCAGACCATTATGTCCTTTACGACAAATTTCATGAGGCCAACACCAAAGATCCAAAGGAGGTTTTAAGGAGGATCAAACTGGTCCCAGAACTTCAGGGTTCCCTGAATAGCCAGGTGGCTGAGCAGTTGTTTTCAACTCTGCAGAAAAACAATTACTTCCTCAATAACATGGCACCATCAACACACATTTTTACAATGAGAAACCTGGTGCATCATCAAAACATCAAAACAAATGAAAAGATTCTGAAAAAGCTGCTCAAGAGAGGAGGTGATTCACAGTCTCTGCATGACATCGCTCTAAATGAAGTTGGACAAGCAGTATTAGGTAATTATGAAATTAGGGATTTTTATGTTTATACCTGAAATGTGAAATATAATGCTTGTACTGAACACTGTGTTTTTTCTAAAGCCTTGGGAATCCTACCATCAGAAAACTCTGCACAGCATCAACATCTGCCCTCACCAGTTGGAGCCCCTTTGCAGCAACAAGGGCTTCACGCTGACACACACAAAGGTGGGTAGCAGGTTTTCAAATCAGCATGAATTTATTTTGCCTTTTTTTTAAAACTTGAATTCTCCTGGATAGATGGTGACACATGTGGACCACACTGTGAAAACATCACAAAATGTGAGAACATACAACCATGCCGGGCGTCATGGACATTACACACACATTCCTGCCAACAGCAACTGGTATGTATTTAAAAAGCAGAAGAAAATTATATTACATTTTAGAGAAAGGTTTGTGATTCTTATTTTGAAACCCTGCCACCTGTGAAATTGCTGGGCTAGATGTTATGCTGGTTATGAAATTTATAATAAAGGTGCAATCTTTTTTTTATTTTTATTTTACAATAATTAGCTTGACTATGTCCTGGATACTGAAAGGCCAGTGACACAACTAATTGTGAAGACAAAAAAGAGTTGCCTAACGCATGGTGACTTCTGGACTCTCGGCTTGGATCGGGAGATGGAATCAACCGTGAGTTAATAATAAATGGATCTTATATGTGAACCAATTATGTATGTCATTAACGCTGCCAAGTTATTTTTTTGTTTGTTTGTTTTTTTGCAGATAGGAAATGCGTGTTTTGAGCTTATAGAAAGAATTGCTCAATCAAAGGTATAAAGTCTAATCTCAGAATATGTTTGTATCCATTTTAAATACTGTTTTACATGCCTAGGTTTACATTTGCAATATATTCTGCAGGGGAAGTGCATTACAGTGGCTGATTTGTATGTTGTACCAACATGGCGACAGCCAACGGCAGCTGACCTACTCTCAAGTTTACCTGTAAGTATACCTATTGGATTCAATTAAGAATATATTTTTATGTTGTTTTTTTTTTATCTTTTAAATGTTTCTTTGTTATAAGGGAGACATTCACATAAGGGACTCCATTGTTATCCCTGTGTGGAGATTTGGACATTTCTTGTTTTCTATAAGTACAGTTGCATTTTTTCTTTATCGCTGTCTGCCTATCACTTTTACAACTGACCCACACACTCACTTTCCTCTGGTGGAGGCAGCTATGCATGCAGCCATTGTACCTCCTGAATCATTGCTGCCCAAATCATTTCTTGTCCTCACATCTTTTTTACATTCACTAAGCACATACTAAATAAAACAAAAACATCTAAAAACAAAGGTGTGTTTCATTAGTGCTGTGCTGTTGTGTTTCTGTTGTCTGTTTTGTATTAACCTCTCCCCCTACGATGAAATGGCATCTCATTAACCACAATAGGTTTTGAAGCCAGCACAGAGAGAGATTCTCTTTCTGGATTCCAAATGTGCACATGCACAATTTGGATTTGGTGATCAGGAAATGAGAGCACTGCTGAGGTCACTAACAAAAACGTATATTTTTGTTCTGAATGGTGTTCATGTTCCTATGCTGTTCGGAAAAGGTTTGTTTTGGGGCTGAGCAGTATGGACAAGTGGTCAAAACTAGGGATGCAACGATATAGTTTTCCCACAGTTCGGTATGCATCACAGTTTTTGGGCCACGGTAAGGGTACGGTTTTGCTGTCTTAATATAAAACTACTCACACTAGCAAAGGCAATATTGCATGTAAAAATAATTAAAAGCACAGATACAGTCAAACCACAAACCTTACTATAAAAATTTAACACTTATCTTAATTGCCTTCCATAAAAAAACATATGCAGTATCCAATCAAGTTAAACTGCAAACATTATTGTAGTATTGTATCATACTGTATTGTTTTGTATAATTTGCCTTTGTGTATTGAACCTAACAGGGCGCATTGAATGGTTGGATAAAATATTAAATATTGTTGCATCCCTAGTCAGAACCCACCATTACAGCATTCAAAACCCCACAAGATGTGAATATTGATATATTGCCCAGCTCTACATTGTTTTCTCATTGGATCATGTTCTGATCTGTGAAATAGTCTTTTTATGGTATCACCTAAATATAATTGCAATTTTGCACATCAGGTACTTCTTTGAAATCATACAGTCTTATATAATAACATTACATTAATAATATATCTCATAAAATAGTACCATAAAAAGCCTCCTGCATGTGTGTGACTGCATGTAAAGGTTTGTTCCTGACCTAAATTACTTGCATGCTGTGTGCTTTACATGTAAGATAACCATGATCTTGACAACTATGTTATGTTATGTTAATGTCTTTTCACTTTTAGAAACCTTTCCCAGTCAATATTTCCTGGACTGTGGCACGAGACCACTGGTTTGGAAATACAGGTAACAGTATATACCACATGTAATCTACATTTAACAGCATTTAAAATCATCGACTGACTTCTTTTCTGTTATCATAGGGTTTTCCCAGACAGCCGTATGGAAATGACTGTGGTATCTTCATGTTGATGGTACGAGATGTTAGTGGTCTTATTTATTTCTATGTGCTTAAAAGACATCAATATGAAGTTATTGTTTTTTTTCCATAGTATGCCCTTTACTCCATTGTGGATGCCCCTTATGATTTCACAGTGGTAAGTTGACTTGCATATTCAAAGTAAACTGTAAACATCTACTCTGGCCAACTGTGATAATTTCTTTTCAGGTGGACATGCCAGCTTTGCAAAAGTGGTGGTGTGTTATGCTAATGGAAAATTTTGAGCTTGGAAGGTGAGAGCACAAACATTTGACATCTGATTGACTGTGTTGGAAATATTAACACCCCATTTATGGCCATCTTTGTTTTTCTTTTTATTTGAGCCATGGCAAAATGTTTGCCCACTGGACAGACATTTCAAGGGCTGTGCTGCAAGATGAGGTGCCACCAGTGTTTCATTTGAAGAAGCGGAAAATGGATGACATCACTGAGGTCACACACACACACACACACACACACACACACACACACACACACCTTTTTAGACAGAGGAGCAGCCACAACCTGTTGCAAAGCCTCAGCAATCTTGTGTTGAAAAAGATGTCGAGATGCCAGTGGAAGTGGTATGCATGATTCCCTGTTTCATACTGAGGTTATTCTTAACAAAAGCTCTATTTGAAGTCTCATTTTGCTACTTTATATGCACTGTTATTTTCATGAGAATAATAGAGTTTATGGCAGTGTTTGTACAGCAGTTTTGCTATAGCAAGACTACCTTTTTTTTCTCTGTCTTTTTCATAGGACGAAGTGGGGGCCAGGATGGTTCATCAGTGCAAAAAGGCAGCAGAGTGGGTTGAAACTAACTGACACTTGTTTTCAGCCAAGGTGGAGTTTCCCTGTGTCCTCACTATGGGAGAGGAAGAACTGGCAGAGGTTGTGAGGCAGTACAGAAGGCTTTGGGATGAAAACGAACGTTGCCATCTCGATGACCAGGAGACAGAAGAAATCCTGGACCATTTCAAATTCAAATTCCACAAAAATGAAAGACGTGGATCTTTTGTGAAGAAGTCAATGACAAGAGAGGATACATGTCCTACACTGAATGTGAAATGTAGGATAATAAGGATGGGCAATATATCAATATTGTACGATGTTCAATAAAAGGCTGAATAGAACAGAGTGAAAAGGTGTACTTTTATCTGTTTTCCTAATTGTTTTTAGGCCTGCCATAATAATTTACTTTAATTATACCATGAAGATCACAGGTGAGTTAGTGCATTTCAAGAAAATGACTACAGTTTTATATTCCTCTCCTCCCTAAATGCTGACATTTTTATATTTAAGCATAGGTGAAAATCTGATTGGCCTCAATCTTCCTAGGATCTTATGGTGTAAAGTATATCATTGAAGACCTGAGTGGAATCATTTAATTCAATAGAATTAAAAAAAATAAGGCATTTACCTTAAATAAATGTTATACATGAGCTGTTAAGGCTCTGAACAAATGTACATAGTGTTAGCATGTTGATTGATGTTTTCATGTAACTACTTCTCTTCAGAGGGACTCCAGGTTGACTGAACACGTCTTAGGTTAATGGTTAGGTTTTTCTTAGGTTAAAAGTTTATAACTAGATGCAGCAGGTTAAAGGTCATTTTGGAATTTCCACAAATAAAGTATAGACAACATCAAAAGTGTTCTACATTTAAGAAACTAATGGTTTTCACGTTACAATGTTGATTAATTAAATATAAATCCACGACGAAGTTGCCTCTTTCAAAATCGATAACGTGATTTTATTTCGAAGTTTCTTTTATTTTAAAGTTTCTTGTGCGCACTTCCTGTCCCAACCAGCCTCACACTGGAGGTAGGCTTGAGACGGGAGCCTGCGCCGGAAGCGGCTTCACGCTGGAGGTCTGCAGTTCGATCGTATTGCCTTTTCCTGGCTCAGTTTCCACTTCATCTGTAGCCTGCCCGGAGCCTGCGGTCAACCTGTGTCCCTCGGCTCCACATCCTGCAGACGCCACTACTGACACTCCCGGTCCAAGCTCCACTCCCTCCTGGTCGTTTGTTGTTAGGGGAGGCAAAAAGCTGTCTCTCCCCCTCTCTGACTCTCCTGGCATCATCGGCAGCGACAATAGCATCCCACTCACAAACTTTTTCTCTCCCCTCGCATCCCTTCCCCCTGAGCTGGTTTCTCCCCTGCTTGCTTGCAGTGCAGCTCGGGTCCGAAAGCGCTCCTCTCCCATCACCCCGCCCCTGAACTCGCTGTCTTCTCTGTCGGCTCCCCCGGGATGTAAACGGTCCTGTTTATCACCCTCACAGGCCAAGAAACAGTCTCCCCCGAACTCTGTTCACACGCAGTCCAGTCCTTCATCCTCACAGCCACCTCACCTGCTCATTAGTGCACAAGCTGCAGCTGTGGTCACTGGTGACGTCATCCCAGACAGCATCTCAACAGGTGATCCTACACAGACCTCCCTCACTAACATTCAGACACACTTCTCACCCAAACTTTCCATCTATAAAGGCAACTGTAAGGATGAGGATCCTGAAATACTCATTATAGGTGATTCCATTATTAGATCAGTTTCTCTCCCAAGTGCATTCACATACTGCCTTTCTGGCGGTAGAGCAGATATGATTGAGTTAGCCCCAGCACTTTTCGATCTCCATCCTTCTGCTCACACTGCAATATTCCACGTCTGTACTAATGACGTCTTAGACAGAAAATCAATTATACTCCATGACCTACTAGAGTCACTGGCAGTTACTTTTCAGAGTCTTGGAAAAATCTGTGTTTTCTCTGGCCCCATCCCTGCCCCCTCTAAGAGCCATGAGCATTTCAGCCGTCTAGTCCATATTCATGACTGGTTAAAAACCTTTTGCACCGCAACAGGACATGGTTTTATCAGCAACTTTGACTGCTTCTGGACCAAACTTGACCTCTATAAGACTGATGGCCTGCACCCCAACATTAAAGGCACCAACCTGCTTGCTCATAACTACATAAAGCACATTGCTTTCTGCTTGGACTTGGAAAACTGACATCCAACCCGGCATAACCCTCCCTCAGGAGTCACCCACACTCATAATAATAATGAGTATCTCTCATTGGGTTCTGACGGTCCTTGTACATCTAATTTGAAAATTGCTTGCCAACTCAACTCTGTTTCTACTAATGTTGACAGACCTAAGTGTTCTGCAAGCACCCTTAAATTTGCACTTCTCAATGTTAGATCAATTTCTAATAAAACTTTCATTATTCATGACTTTATAACCTCTCACATCTCGACTGCATTCTCCTTACTGAGACGTGGCTTGATGAAACCGGTAACATAGAGTTGATTGAAGCATGTCCACCTAATCTTCATTTTTACATTGTCCCAGGGTTGAAAAGAAGGGTGGTGGTGTTGCTGCCATTTTTTCAGACAACTTATCATGCAAAAACATCCTGTTTGGCAATTACTCCACTTTTGAGTACTTAGCCATAGTCATGAAATCTACTTCTCCCTTTCTTGTGCTCACTGTTTACCGCCCACCAAGGCTTAAGAAGGGTTTCATAGATGAATTCACCGAGCTGCTATCTAAGATTTCTGTCAAATATGATTCAGCCCTTACTTCCGGTGACTTCAACATTCATATTGATAATTCCACAGATTTTTTTGCCAACCAGTTCAATGACATGCTATCAACCTTTGACCTTATACAGCATATAGCTGTTCCTACTCACAATAAGGGTCACACACTTGATTTAGTCATTTCCAAAGGCCTAGATATAACCACAAACTCCATCCGTGATGTGGGGATATCTGATCATTTCTGCATTTTCTTCAACTTGTCTTGCACGACTAAACCTGTACCCAGACTTGAAACTGTTAAAAGGCGTCCCATTTGCACTGAAACACTCAACAAGTTTACTTCATGTTATACTAAAAGATCACAGTCTGATTTTAATTACAGTGTTGATCCCAACTCATCTTCAATGTCATTGTGTGACAACTTGATCAATAATTTTAACAAGTCTGTAACTCAAATTCTAGATGATATTGCCCCATTCAAGACCAAGAAAATCTCAGGTAAATCCAATGCGCCATGGATAAACAAGGACCAACTAAGTCATTAAAGAGAACCTGTCGCAAATCTGAGCATAAATGGTGAAAGTCGAAATTGCAAACTGATTGTTTTAATTACAAGGAATTGCTCAGGAAATACAACACAGAAGTAAAACATTCCAGACAATTCTATTTTTCTCAACTCATTGGTGAAAATCTTAACAACTCTAAATTGCTGTTCAGCACAGTCGATAAACTGGTAAATCCCCCAGGGGATAATGATCTCAAAATTAATTCTGATAATCATAAAGTCTCTGTCCTTATCCTGCTTGATCTCAGTGCCGCTTTTGACACAGTTGACCATGCTATTTTGCTTAGTCTCCTCGAAAATTATCTTGGTTTTAAAGGCACTGTTCTACAGTGGCTTTCTTCCTACTTTAGAGGTAGATCTTTTTCTGTTTCAATTGGAGATTGTCTTTCAGACGAGGTCAGTGTTTTATATGGAGTGCCTCAGGGGTCTGTCCTTGGCCCTCTTCTTTTTAACTTATACATGCTCCCACTTGGTTTCATAATCCGTCAAAACAGTATATCATATCATTCATATGCTGATGACACCCAGCTATATATATCTGTCTCTGCTAATCATCTTAGTGCTGTAAATAATCTCATCCAGTGCATTAATGAGGTTAGGCACTGGATGACAAAAAATTTCTTACAACTCAATGATGATAAAACGGAAATCCTTCTTGTCGGTCCAAAAGCTTTAAGGCAGCAGATTAGTTGCCTACTGACTCCTCTTTCTGTTAAACCCAGTGAGCATGTCAAGAACCTAGGTGTTATTATAGACTTTGATCTTAATTTCTAGAAGCATATTTCCTCCATATCCAAAACTGCATTCTATCATCTTAGAAACATAACTAAAGTTAGATCATTTATATCCCTCTCAGACGCTGAAAAGTTGGTGCATGCTTTTATCTCAAGCAGGCTGGACTATTGTAATGCACTTTTAGCAGGAATAACAAAACAGGCGCTTCACATGCTCCAACTTGTTCAGAATGCCGCAGCTAGAGTAATAACCAGGACCAAAAAATATGAGCACATCATTCCCATCTTAATTTCTCTTCACTGGCTTCCTGTGAAGCAAAGAATTGATTTTAAGATTTTGCTTATTGTTTTTAAAACTATAAATGGTGTAGCTCCACCTTATATCAAGGACATGCTGGCTGAGTACACACCAGACACTCCTGCGATCTGGAAGTAGAAGCCTTCTCACTATCCCAAGAATACACTCTAGATCAGCTCATGGTGCTTTCAGTGACTATGGTCCAATTCTTTGGAATTCTTTACCACAACACCTCAGATTCATTACATCAATTTCCACCAAAGTCCTGCACAAGAGTTGCGCTCCCTTCCCCTTCTTTGCCCTGGATGGAGGTGGATGGTGGCTGTGCTTTTTGCCTGTAGGAGCTCGTACATTGGATTGGCGGTCCTTGAAAAGTCCGGTAGTAGCTGAGGAAGCCTAACAGCTTACGGAACTCTCCCACAGTGGTCGGGGTCTTGCTCTTCAATGCCTGGATAGCCTCCAGATCCTTGGGGTCGAGTCAGACACCCTGAGCAGACACTAGCCTCCCCACGTAAAGCCTGATTTATGGTCCTGCGTTCAATCAATGACGTCGTTACGTCGTAGGGTATGGGGCTACGCAGAAGGCTTGCCGTAGCCCCCGGCGTAGCCTGACGTGCACCTCCCCACAAATGTAACTACACGTCGAGGCGACGCAGACCCAGCGCAGACCGGCAAGGCTGTGAATGGTTTGCTTGATAGCAACGCATTTCCAGTTCCGTATTTCCAGATTGCGCCATCCCCGCCATCTTTAAACATCTTCTGTTGCGATGTAGATGTTGCAGTATTAAGGCTCATTACATATATGCCATTATGCTCAACGTTCAATACGGATACGGATACGGCCAGAGCCGTCTGTCCATGCTCCGCGTTCATTTCTCTGTGACCGGAAAAGCCGGAAGCTAAACAAAGAATCAACTAGAGACAACGACAACCACTCAGGAAAGGAACGCAGCCTCCTACCGCTCTGGTGGTGAATTGCACCGAGATGAAACGGAGTGACGGAGAAGTTCGAAGGGTTCACGACGGCGTCACGGCAACAACGTAGCGACGTCGTTGAGTCAACATGGGACCATAAATCAGGCTTAAAGAACCTCTTTCTTGAAGAGCTCGCACTTTGTCGGTCAAAGCTTCACACCGTGGCATTGGAGGGCTCTTAGGATGCATCTGAGCACCTCCACATGGCCATCAAATGTCTTGGCATAGCAGAAGACATCATCTAAGTAGGGGATGCAGCACTCGTCTCACAGAGAGCTGAGTATCTCCTCCATGCTCCTCTGAAATGTCGCTGGGGCGTTGGAGAGGCCAAATGGGATGCGCACCCACTCATACAAGCTGCAATGAAGCCTTGATGGTAAGCTTTTCCCTGATCCAGGATTGAGAACCAGCTGTACTCGCCCAGCGTGTCGATCAGATCTTGGATATGCGGCAGTGGGTGTCTGTCCGGAACAGTCTTTTGGTTTAGCAGCTGGTAATCAATGCACAGTCTCAGGGTTCCATCCTTCTTGCGGACACAAATGGTTGGAGTGGCGTAAGGGAATTTCGATTTCACAATCCACTTCTTAGCCAGCAAATCTTGGATGTACTCTTTCACCTCCTCGTAGAGGGGTTGTGGGACAGTTGCATAGGTGCGCTGCACTGGAATATCATCCTTCAGGGTAATGCTCATCTGCAGGCTTGGGACACATCCAGTGTCATTGTCATCCCATGCAAAGGCATTGGACTCCTTATAGAGCATTTCTCTCGCTATAGCTTGCTGTTCATCTGTCAGATGGCTTCGATCAACAGGAGGATGCCACAGCTGGGGCATGGGCCTTGCTTGATCTTCACCACTCTCCCCAACAGGACATGGAACTGGTGAGTCGACACTGTTGACCGCCAGGCTGTTTGTCTGGTTTGTTTCCACCACCTTGCTGATAGACTGAATGCTGCCTAACACTGTAAAGTGATTCAAGGAGATACTGTGCTGAGCGTAGATGCACACAGGTAAGGCCATCTGGTGTAGAGCACTTCAACCAGGCCATCTCCCAGGTCTAAGTGCTCCAGTCTCTGGTCTATGGGGTTGACCTCAAACAGCACCATGGAAGAGGTGAAGTCAGCAGGCACCTTGCACTTGATGCGGGCTACACAGCCAGGATGGACGACAAAGCCGTGTTGGCCCACTCTCACCTGTGCGTGGCTCCGCTTGTGTTCCTGCATCTGTACACAGCTCACAATGGCATCAGCTGTGCCCTCTCCCACCTGCATGGCTTCCTGCAGCAGTTGAGCGATCATGGCGATCACTCCACCCTCTCACCCTTGGATGAGCTCCTGGATGATGTTAAAGCCTGAGATTGGTCTTGCAAGGCTCACAAGGCTGACCAGAAAGGGCACTCTGATGGCGAGGTTCGGATCTTTGTTGCCAGGTAAGTTGAAGGTGAGTTAAACTCATCCATCATATGGTATTGGTTCACCATTTTCAGCTGTGAGATCTAGACCTCTGTCGCCCATGAGCTCACTGAGGGGGGTCATTGGCTGTTGAGGTAGGTGCTTTTGCTTCCATTCACGGCTGATAATGCTGACCTGAGCACCAGAGTCCAGGAGAACAGTCACAGCATGTCCACTCAGTTTGCATTTCAGCGTGCACTTCTATCCGATCAGCCTGGCCACTCGCTGTGATGTTCAGTTAGTGTTGATCTGGGGAGGGATGGCAAGACGATGGCTAACTGGTGTGGAGAGTGGCAAATGGGTATCTTGGTGGGACTGAACACTACAGCCAGTCACAGATTGTCCCACTGCCCTGACCGGTGCACGATTCCTGACAGCCTTGTTCTCTTCAAGCAGCTTACAGCACGGTGTCCCGCTTCCCCACACTCAAAGCCAGTGGTTGCAGTCAGGGCGGTTGCTGGCAACACAGTTTGGGCAGCCACGGGGTCTCTCCCTCTGCCCCGCTCTGTTCGACGGAGTGGGACAGCCACAACTACACTAGAGACAAGGCTCACAGGCTTAAGACACTAGGCACAATCATAGGTTTTGTTCATTCATTCATTCATCTTCTAACCGCTTCATCCTCTTGAGGGTCGCAGGGGGGCTGGAGCCTATCCCAGCTGACATCGGGCGAGAGGCAGGGAACACCCTGGACAGGTCGCCAGACTATCGCAGGGCTGACACATAGAGACAGACAACCATTCACGCTCACATTCACACCTACGGACAATTTAGAGTTATCAATTAACTAATCTCTCAAGACAGATTCTGCAATCTACGTTGTAGAATCTGTCGGCAGCCATGTGTGAAAGACGACTAGAGAGGGGGGGAGGGCGGGGCTTTGAGTTTGAACGATGCTGCGCTTTAGCCAATCACAATGGAGGGGGCGTGGCCGAGACGTGCAGGTGTCCCCAGGAAATGTGTACCTACAGAAACAGCAAGCTCCGCGTCCATAGCGACCGCTCCAGTAATGCCGTCTCGTCAACGTGAAAAAATTTTTTTTTCCAGCGGATGTCTCAGTTACAACATGATTGAGCTAACTGGAGTAGTTTCATGTCGTATCCGGCAACGGGAGGCTTTTAACAGATGACGTCTTGATGTTAGCTTTGCTAACTGTCCCTGTCAGCTGCAGCCACTGATGCTTTCTAGACATCGTGATTTCCCATAACTGAATAAATACCACACATAGCAACACAAAACTGCTTTGCTAGCTCAATCATGTTGTAACTAAGATATTCGCTGGAAAAAATATTTTATTCACGGATTGTTTATTGAGTTATTACCTTATTTTTATAGTCTATGGTTATAGACAACGCTAACGGCTAACGTTAACAGCTAACGGTTAGCCCAGCTAATCTACGATAACCATATTAATTACGTGCACACAGAAATAGTAACGTTTGTTCAGTCATTGTGTTTATAGACTTTACAAACATCAGATTAGTCTACACGGTGATATAGTGACGTGAAAAATGTGATATATAGCTAAACTCTGCTGGTTTTCTACCCGAAGTATTTGTAAACAACACGGCAATTCCCTGGGGGCACCGCCGGAAGTGAAGGGCGTGAGGCCCCTGCACTTCCGGTTAGTCGAAAAACTCCGGGCTGTGCCTCCAGAGGTAAAGGAAGAAAAAAAAAAATTTATTTATTTATTTATTTTATTTTATTTTTTTTACCAATGGATTTCCAGATTGTCAATTAACCTAGTCCCCAGTCAGCATTTCTTTGGACTGTGGGAGGAAGCCGGAGTGCCCGGAGAGAACCCACGCTGACACAGGGAGAATATGCAAACTCCACACAGAAGGGCTCCCATATCCGGGATCAAACCGGCAACCCTCTTGCTGTGACGCGACAATAGGTTTAGTTATTTAATGATATTTTTTTATTATTTATTTATCATTTTTGTTACTTTTCCTTTTGTATCAGGAAATAAGCACAATAAATCTATGTTGAAAAAAATCGTAAGAGACACGTGATCTCATTTAAAAGCCAAAAAATCGTGATTCTCATTTTTTTCCAGAATCGTGCAGCCCTACGATATCATATACTTTGACATGTTACGCACGATAGGCACATACTCTTCTCATTATGGTCAAAATCGGTTTTAAACATCCAATTAAATTGAATATGATTATTATGCCACGTGTATCAGGAGAGTACACGTATAAACTGCTTCAAATACACACACTCTAGACTAACCTATAGTTTCAACATATAATGAAAAACAAATGACGAAGCACATATTCATGAAAACAAGTTGATTAATAAACCCAACTATATTTTATCTCCAAATATATAACATGGATAAAATGTATAATTTCACTTCCAACAGACATTTCAATTTTATCACACAGAAACGTTTGGTAAGAGAGGGGAGGGCGTGATTTCCCCGGGGCAATGCGGATGTACAGGATGTGGTTGAGAAAAGAGGCATTGTCTCACGACAACTAGTGGGTCGTTCATCACCGTGTTAAGATAAGATGAGATAAACCTTTATTGATCCCACAATTCCAATTCCAGTGTTACAGCAGTCAAGGGGAAAGAGTCAGATTAAAGATTCCAATATTTAAAAACTTAAAAAAAAACTAGGCATGCAAAAAAAAAAAGTACAAAAAATACAAGAAACAGGAATAAATAATAATAATAATAATAATAATAATAATAATAATAATAATAATGAGCAATGGATAAAAAGTGAGCAATGGACTAAAGTGAACATATATAGTGCAAAGTGAATACTGTATGCGCAAATAACAACAAGGGGGACAGCAATGCTTATAGTGGTGTTTATAAAGTGTCCATAGTGTCCCTAAAGTGTCCAGGGTGCAGTTTACTGTGAGCAGTGCTGAGGGGTATTGCACAAAAGTAGAATAAAGAAATCCAGGATAACAGAGCAAGTGCGGCTTGACCTAGACTGATGGGCACATCTTGGCTTAATTGGTTGCACGTTTGCTGAGCCAGGATGAAAAGGTGCGGCTATGTCAAGCCAGGTGTAGATAGTTGGGATAAGCGCACGTTCACGGCATTCTTAAATAGACCACAGGATCGATCACAGAATCACAGAGTGGAAAATGGATGAGTCACGCTTCCCATTTTACAGCCGCTGAACAGCAGCCCCTAATGGAGTCATATGAGGAGGTGAAACACATTATAAGAGGGCTAATGGAGTTAGTTACTTTTCAAGTCCACTAATTAACAGTTGTACTCTTTGTCTATTTTATCTATCCACTCTTCATAAAGAACAAACTTGTCTGGGCAAAAAAGGAACTGGCAGCAGGTGAAAATATTATACAAGAACATTTTGCAGGCTGGTAAGTGACTTTAGTGTAGACAAATGAGGTGATGAGATTAGGTGTTTGCTGACATATTGAATGTCTGTATTTTGCAGTAGTCAAAAAAAAGTGGCTAAAGTAAATCTACATTATGTACAGATCCTGCTGTGCTAATTGACATTTCTTTTACAGAATTCACAAACTATCAGAGCTCTATATGGAAAACATCTTGAGACAGATACAGCTGGCAGAAGTAAAAATTCAAGTGGAGAAAAGAAAGCTGCAAGAAATGGAGCTTGATCTTGAACTTAAAAGGACCCTTGTGAAACTGGACCTACAAATTAGAAAGTGAAATGAGTATTTCAGTGCACACTGTAACCATATCTGTAATACAGTGTATTAATAGTTGTTACTTTTCTATTTCAGGTTCCAAGCAGACAAAAGAGGACTGGGAAATAAAACAACTGAACAACAAAACATTGTAGTGTCCTCCCTTTTTCATGAATGTGCGGTATACCATTGATTTGGTGAAGTAGAATTTAAAAGATAACCACACACTGTGTGCTACCAATACCAGATAAAATGCACATACACAGCAAAAAGTAACATACAAGATCCTTTATTGAAGAGAGGCTAAATTTGTTGATTTAACCTAAGTGGAAAAATGATGCAACATATTTAGAAAAACCATGGAAATGCTGTAAAACACGTGAATTTGTCACAGGATTGACAGTAAAACTACCAGATGAATCACTAGGATTAATCTTAGCCTGGTTGTTAGCCTGGTCTGGAGCAGGGTAGCTGCAGAGAATAAATCACCATAGTAACATGACCAGGTTAAATTTGACCTGCTTTCATGCAACTTGAGGCTAAGTTCAGACAAGATAACCAACATATCTCGGCTTAATCCCTTATCTTGGTAATCTGACAGCAGCAGGCAGGAAGGACCTGCGATAGCGTTCCTTCACGCACTTTGGGTGAATCAGTCTATCGCTGAAGGAGCTCTCCAGAGCTTTTATCTCCTCCTGCAGAGGATGGGCATCGTTAGTCCTCAGAGACAGCTTGGTTGTCATCCTCCTGTCTCCCATCACCTCATTCTGAGGAACCAGGTGAGGAAAGAACCACCTATGGGGAGCCATCCACACTGAGAGGCGCTACAGCCCACAGCCACAGGGAGCGCCGCCACAGAGACCATCCCGACCAGACAGACCGGGGTGGACTCCACACATGGTGTGGAGATTAGGAAAAATTAAAGAGTTAAAGATTAAAATAATATTAATAATAATAATAAATAAATAAATAAATTTAGAGACTAAAATGCATAAAGATTTAAAAATAAATAATTTAAAAGCATTAGAAAGTAAAAAGAAAATATAATAGAAGAATTAAAAGAGTAAAAGAAATCAGTTAAAAGCTAAATTAAAAAGGTGAGTCTTGAGCCTCCTTTTAAAAACATCAACAGTCTCTGCAGTCCTGATGCTCTCCAGCAGGCTGTTCCATAAGTGAGGGCCATAATGGCTGAATGCAGCCTCCCCGTGGGTTTTTGTTCTAACTCTTGGAACAATTAAAAGGCTGGTGCCGGAGGACCTCAGGATCCACGAGGGTTGATATGATAAAAGCAGGTCAGATAAATAAGATGGCCCAAGACCGTTAAGACATTTAAAAACTAATAAAAGAACCTTAAAATCGATCCTGAAACACACGGGGAGCCAATGCAGCGATTGTAAAACTGGTGAAATGTGCTCCCGCCCTCTGGTCCTTGTCAGCACTCGTGCGGCTGAGTTTTGGAGTAGCTGCAGATTAGAGATGGTCTTTTTGGGAAGACCAGACAGCAGGGCATTACAGTAATCTAAACGACAAGAGATAAAAGCATGCATCAGCACCTCCGTGTTAGCCTGAGAGAGAAATGGGCGTACTCTGGCTATATTCTTAAGATGATAAAAACCTGTCTTTGTTACATTTTTAATGTGTGGAATAAAACTAAGCTCAGAGTCAAAAATGACGCCCCGGTTCTTTACACATTGTGAAGGTTTAAAATCTTGTAGTTTTGGTAAAAGTTTCTCTCTCTGGCCTTCAGGACCAATAATTAAAACCTCTGTTTTGTCCTGGTTGAGCTGTAGGAAATTCACTGCCATCCATGACTTGATATCTAAAATGCAGTTAAAAAGGGTATCAATTGGCCCTGTGTCATCAGGAGACACGGCGATGTACAGCTGTGTGTCATCTGCGTAACTGTGGAAGCTGATGCCGTCCCTCCTGATGACGTCCCCAAGGGGAAGCATCTATAGATTAAAAAGAATTGGACCTAAAATTGACCCTTGGGGCACCCCACACCTAACTTCATGCGTTCTGGTGGAACATGTATCCATACTTACAAAGAAACAACGATCTGTGAGATAAGAGCTGAACCAGTTAAAAACAGTACCAGAGAGGCCCACCAGGTTTCTGAGCCTGTTTAATAAAATGTGGTGATCTACTGTATCAAAGGCGGCGCTTAGATCCAGTAGTACCAAGACTGAGTTTTTGTGAATCAACATTCAACCTGATATCATTTAAAATCTTTAAAAGGGCTGTCTCGGTACTGTGGTTCATCCTAAAACCAGATTGATATTTCTCTAAAATACTGTTTCTTTTTAAAAAATCATTTACTTGGTTAAAAAACAGTTTTTCTAAAATCTTACTTAAAAACGGTAAGTTGGATACAGGTCGGTAATTATTAAAAATGTTGGGATCTAAATTACTCTTCTTCAGAAAGGGCTTCACCACCGCCGTTTTGAAGGCAGCGGGGAAGACACCCGTCTGAAGAGAGTAATTCACTATATTTAAAATCTGTTCCTCAAAGAATCCATAGAATGTCTTTAAAAGTGATGTGGGAATCGGATCTAAAAGGCAAGTTGTTGGGTTTACCTGGGAGAAAACTTGACCAAGTGTCCTCGCATCAACCAGGACAAAACTCTCCAGTGTTTCCTCAGGTAAAAGCAATGATCCAGGTGTGTTAAAAATTACATTCCGTTGGGATAAAAGACTGGACCTGATATCATCGATTTTACTTCTGAAGTGGTCTGCAAAGTCCTTGCAGAGGGCATCTGTTGATATGTTGGATGGTTTATTAAAATTGCGCCTGCAGAAATCCACCACCAGCTCTTTGGTTTTCCCTGCGTTGATCTGAAGGTGGTTCCTCAGGCACCAGTCCACAAAGTCCTGGTTCAGTTCTCTGTACTCCCTGTCGTCCCCATCTGTGATGAGGCCAACTATGGCAGAGTCGTCAGAGAACTTCTGTAGATGACAGGTGGGGCTGTCATATGAAAAGTCTGCAGTATAGTGGGTGAAGAGGAACGGTGCCAGCACCGTCCCCTGCACTGCTGTACTGCAGACAACCAAGTCCGATACACAATCCTGGGTCCTGACATACTGCGGCTGGTCCGTGAGATAGTCCAGGATCCAGGATGTGAGCTGATTAGCCACCCCTATGTGCTCCAGTTTGTACCTCAGAAGGGCAGGCTGTATGGTGTTGAAAGCGCTGGAGAAATCAAAGAACATGATTCTCACAGAGCTTCCGGGCTTCTCCAGGTGAGAAAGAGCTCTATGCAGGAGGAAGATGACAGCATCGTCCACCCCAATGCCAGGCTGGTAGGCAAACTGCAGCGGGTCTATTGAAGGGCCTACTGCGGGGCGGAGACGAGACAGGACTAGGCGCTCCAGGGTCTTCATGAGGTGTGATGTTAATGCCTGAAGCTACTGAAGTTCTTGGGGTGCAAATTCTTGGGCACAGGTACCACGCAGGATGTCTTCCACAGCTGTGGTACTCTCCCCAGCCTCAGGCTCAGGTTGAAGATGATTTCAACTATCCCGCACAGTTGGTCTGCGCAGGACTTCAGGAGCCTGGAGCTGATGCCGTCTGGACCCGCAACCTTCCTCGTCTTTATCTTCCTCAGCTGATCTCTCACCTGACAGGTAGTGAAGGACAAGCTGGAGGGGCTGTGTGCTGGGGGGTGGAGGTGATGAGGTGGGGAGAGGGGTGGGGGGTGGTGAGATGTCCGGGGGAGCGGGGGTGGGGGAGGTGTCGAAGCAGTGTGCCAGGAGTGTAGGTGAAGGGGAAGGTGAAGGTGAGGATGAGGGGGGTTGCAGTCGTGATGTCTGGGCCAGGGGAGGGGCAGACTGATGATGTCGTACTCTTGGAGAATCTCATGTCATATTTTGCCGTGCAGTGTGATTGGTAGTATTACCGTTGTTGCCGTGTAGATAGTTTTAAATCCTGACCTGACCTCTGACCTGCATTCAGTGTCTCTGTCCACAGAAGCAGCCGTCTGTCAGCAGCAGCTCCTGTAGAGCTGAGAGGACAGAGGCTGGCCAAACTGCCGTCACCAGGCTGACTGACAGCGGAAGTAGCAGTAAGCTAGTTAGTCTCATAGGCTGTCTGTGAGTTAGTCCCAGTGGCTACTCTTGGTGGCTAACCGTCAACACTGGTAGTTTCCGAAAGTAATTTGCCTTCAGTTTAGTGAATATTGATTTATTTTTTAACAAATATTTAACTAATGTTAACTTATTATTTTCTAAAATGTCTTTATAGAGCTGTGGTACCTGTTGTTCTGTCCGTGTCTGTAACAACTAACAACCAGTCTAAGCTACATTTTTGTCTTCAGCAACTGTGTGTTGAACATATGGCCAGAACAAAAAGGGATTGTTGCCAAAGGTACCATTAATATGAGAAATAAAACCAGAAGAGTTTCACAAGACATAGCAAAAAAGTATTAAATCAGAATTTGCAGAGGAGAATGACACCTAGACTGACAGGTCCATCACTCAACGTCAGTACATGATATCTCCGTCTTTCCCCATCTGACTTCATTCTCAACCTACATTAGAAAATTGCTCACTATAAAATAAACTCAGCAACATACCTTGAAATAAGTATTTAGTCATTAGGGCTGAGAATGTTTTACTGATTTATCGTACTCCCTTTATATCATAAAAAAATGAATGCCAAGTTATTTCTTTTACTACTACTTTATATTACTATTACTGAAGACTGCTGCTAAATTCAGCATCATGCTTTGCTCAGAACACAGATTTTAATAAATCATAAATTAAAAATATGTGTCAAAATATGTGTCATTAACTCAGACGAGCGTAGGATTAGCTGGGAAACATCACATTTATTCCCTTTACATAGAGCTACAGTTAATACTGAATTATGTTAAATGTTTTCATAATGTGTTAGTATCTCTTAATAAGTCATCAGAAATATTAAATCATCTTTAGAAGGAGCAGATGTTTTGTTGACCTTAAGCTAGCTCAGGCCATGTTAAAGTTAACAATATTATAATGGAAAAAGGCAAGCAAATTGCTAGTGTACTCGGTTGAAAAGGTAAAAAAACCCAACAATGCTTTGAGATGGCTGTCAGAGGTGGCAGAGGCATGATCACATAATCCTGTTTGAGCTATAACAGGTGGTGTGTTCTACGTTTTATTTCCCAATTGGTCTTGGAAAGAAGAACTGAGTACTGTAAACAAACTGTTACCACTGAAAGTCGCTGGTTTTGGTTCAATGCCAGAAGTTGCACCCATAATTCACGCAAGGAATCATGGGGGCTAGGAATAAGGTGGCTTCCTGCTGAGGATACACACATGCAGCTTTGGAATTTCTCTGAAAGAACGACTTAGTCCTCGGTAGAATTTGGTAGGATCCTTGACATTGGAACAGACTGTGACCTATAAGGTGGATAAGGCACTTTAAGCTTTTCCTAGCCTGAGTTCCCTTATAATACCAATTTTAAAATACAGGTACACACACAGATAAGTGTAACAAAATGAGATGTGGCTTCAAGATTCAAAATGTAGAGACATTTATTTCACAATTAAAATAGGCCTTTATCAGTTTATATGCGTTCAAGTTAAAAATGTGAAACAAGTATTTCAACAGTCCTCAATGCTATGCTGGCTCTGGACAACTGTGCTGCAAAAAAGGATGAGATAAGTTATTAAAAAGAGAAAACATGAAGTTTGAATAACAAGACTGACTGAGGGGGACCAGCAGGTACTCCTACTCTAGGCCACCATGTGATCTTGCCTTAATCATACAGCAAACTACACACACACACACACACGCACACACACGCACACACACACACACACACACACGGCAACCCAACACCCCTAAGTGTAATGCAATACTTATCTGCATGCAAATGTGCAACACCAACCAACTGGCGCCCCCAGCAGTACAGTCCAGGTAAGAAAACTATAAAACAGCAAGCACAGAGACAGCATTAAAAATGGGATTACAGTAGGTCCGTCTCACAATCTTATGGTCAATAACCAAGAAAATGACCTTGACACAGTACAAGTCAGCAGGGCAGAGGAAACAAATAGAAAAACACTATAAGCTAAAAGTCGAGCTAAAACAGTACTAAAGGCAAAACAGCAACAGACTCCCTCAAAACGTCTGCAGCCAGTATTCGTGAAGCTCTGTATTGCAGTCCGGACACCTCTACAGGAGGGATTTAACCTGTCACACACCACACACGCTTAGTCCCAGGGACTCTGTACCTCAGGTAGGGGAATGCAACCTCTCATCTACCAGCGGATTATTGTACAAGACCAGAGGAAAGGTTCTGAGGACCGAGGGCAGCAACACAGCACCCAGCTTAGCAGGAACACAGCGCTCTTCCATTGTAAAACCCAGCCCGTATTTAAGCTGCCGGAAACGGCAGCACAGTCAACTCACGCTACAGTGTCTTCCTTATATGGCAAGGCCCAGGGGAGAGGTGACCAGCCAGGTAAAATAACAGGACTAGGCAGGGCAAAATGAGAGTGGCCAGAATTTAAAGGGGCCCTGCTACAAGTTCTTTGGCAGGATTTGATGACATAGCATCTTTGCAGTTCGGCCATTTGAGGAGCCTTCCTTGCCTTTGAGAAACACCCTGTGTTTGGGCCTATGTCCCGTCTTATACAGTCTATGGTCCCGCCTCCCCAGCAGCCCAGTCTGCTGTAATTAGTCAGCTCGCTCAGACTAGGGATGTCACGATACCAAAAATTCAGTAGTTGGTGCCGATACCAGTAAAATTACACGAATCTCGATACCAAAGTCGATTCCACGGTAAAATAAATAAAAATCCTACGATTCCATGTACTTAAACAAGAAATACTTTATTAAAATATTTGCATATATATCAACATTTCTATCAACAGATTGATATTACTTATATTTTTCTTTTTCTCTTTTCCTTTTTTTCGTTGTAAAAAACATTGATCAACATCTGGAATAAACAATTTAAATATTTACTATTTAAATCACGCTGACAGCATTTGAGCCAACCACAAGAATGTGTGGAGCAAAGCTCCGCACGGAGCACGGACGGTTCAGAAGCAATTCGGAACTAGTTAAAAGCAATTAATAAACAGACAAAGTAATGTTTAAAACTGCATATATTGCTAGCAGATCTATTTTCTGTCCCCAAGTGCGACCGTGACTGGTTCTGAATGTGGGCGTTGGCAGGCAGCCGCTCTCTCTTCTTCCTCGTCACCCCCTCACCCTGAATGTAAGCATGGACTGTAATGCTATATGGCGTATACTGCCCCCATCAGTTCCGGAAGAGTCATAGCACCAATTCTTACGCTATTGGTTCTTCCGGTTTTTCGAAAAATTAGTATCGCCAGAGATATTGGATGAAGGGAGATACCCAACTGTAGGCTTATCCAATGTTAAGAAAACGGTTACTCTTCCTGTCTCCTAAGTGGGCATGGTTAGCTCTCCCTCCAATCAGAGCCTGTTCTCCCTCAACAATGCGGATCGAGAAGCAGGTGGAATGAAAATACATTCTTCCTATTATTGCAGCCTATTGTTGCACAGAGCTTGGGTATTTTTTATTTATTACTAGCGGTAAATAACTGTTTGTAAGCTAACTGTGATTTTACTGCCTGTTTATCAAGATCACGAGATCTCGCGAGAACTTGTTTTCTGAGACGGACAGGGCTCAAACAAAGTTAACTTTCTCTTGATCTGTGCGGATGAAAAATGCAGCTTTAGTGTCAGAATATTGGGAAGATGTGTGGCTTGTGGAAAATGAACCCAATATTTACTTTAGTGACTACAGGGCGAAAGAATTGACCATAAATTGTGATCACGTTCATTTTCCTCATTGACGACAATACATTCACAGCTGCTGCAAGTCTCCTACGGGGGCGTGGCGCTGACGTCACTGAATCAGGAAGTGAGCTGAGTTGGGTATCTCTGGTATCGCCGGGTTTTTTTCATCATGGAATCGAAAGGTAGCGCGAGTGTCAGTTCTCATGACATCACTAGCTCAGACTGTTGTGATTGGTGCAACTCTTAGAGCATGTATCGGAAATGTCACGCCCCTTACCTTAACTGAATTACAGCTCAGGTGGCTACATGAGCTGCTAAAAATAATAACAATGGTGGCTGTGCACACCCATCAATTTGAGTGAAGAAACACGAGCAGATAGACTCCCAACTACCTTTGCAACTAAGACAGGAGCAGGACGTTTCACAAGGGTGAGTTTTTATTTTGTAGCCGTCTTATATGCTGTAACATGATAACTGTAACTTATCTGATGTTTTGGTAACAACTGTATGTCTGTCCTCCGACTGAATGAAGTTGAAAACGTCTGCTGCAGAGTACAAAAGGTTTCTAACAATATAGTCAATTACTACATAACAAGGAAACACCAACAGTAGCACTCATCTGTTATATGCAGTGGTGTAAAACTTAACTTCTTTTTATCTAAGGAGGCTAAGATCAGACTAATAGCTAGCTTGTGTTGGGTAATAATTCCAAAGTTGCAGATGCAGCCCAGTGTTTCCGTTACATTCATTTGCCGCTACTGCTGCTCCTTCAAAACATTTATTTTGCAAATGCACCACCACCGCTCTGAGACATCTGTGCACTTGCACAGTGCAGCAGCCAGTGTAGTGAGGAGAGCAGCAGTGAGGGGAGGGGGGAGTGGGGGAAGGCTCCTATTTAGGGATGCACCGAATATATTCGGCCGAATATTGCAAAAAAACACACATTTGGTATTTGGTGGAATAAGTGAAAAGCAAGGCCGAATAATAGCTATATAGCAATGTTGGCAGTGTGGCGATATTTTATTCCATCCGTCAACACACTCGCATATGCGACTAAAAATAGTTTTGTGCGGGCAAAATAAATCATTCAGCACGCTGTGTGAGTACAGATTTCAACCAGCAGCAGAAACGAAATGGCGAATCCCGCCGGTTGTGGATTAAACGGGGGTCACAGACAGGAATACATATTCCTGTCAAATACGGTGGCGCATTATAACGGCTTACCGGCGACAGAGAAGTCCGTCTCCAGTTAATAACTTGTTGTCATGACTGCCCAAAAGTACCTGAACAGCCGAGCCATGGCAGCACACAGTATGTGGCGTATCAGAGGAGAAACGAGCCGTTCACATTTCTCTCTTTGTGTCCACACACCTCACCGCATTTTAGGGACTGTTCTTTACTTATGAAGGGACTTGTCAGGGGAGGAGGGTGGCTGGTTGATTTTTATTTTATTTATTTTATTTCAATCCCCCCTATGTTAATCACTTATTGATGCTGTTTTTGAAGTATGAATAAGTCATTAAGTAATTTATTCCATTGAAATATCATTGATGTATTATAGAAAAGTGATTTATCTTTTTATAAATGACAAAAGGCACATCTGCCTCATTTTCACTGTGGTATCCTGATACTACTCAGAACCGTGATACTTTCACTGGTATCATAACGTGGGTCCCAATTTTGGTACCGTGACAACACTAATCTGGAGGGGGTTCATCTGCAAATCTAATGAAAAACTAAAAAACGGCATTTGGTATTCGATACTCGGTATCCGGGGGATGGGGGGGGTTGATGTCTCTCAACCCCCACCCCCCGCAGCTGAAAAAAATCCTAGAGGAAACACTGCAGCCACTTCAAATTTCCATTTGGCCTGTGGTAGAGCCCTGACCGATATGTGACAGGTCCCTGTCGTCACCTGGCCAGGCTTGTAGCTATAATGAGATCCCCCGCAATGACGTAGAGAAAACAGGGCCGACTGGTAACTCCCCTAACGCCAGGGCCACACCGCCCACGGAAGTACTGCGAATAGCCTCGAAGTGCCTTGAAGCGAAGCCAGTTTTCTTTTGGTGCCCATGTTAACCGATTGTGTCATCCACACCAGCCGCGCAGCACAGCTCTGCGGCCGGATCGTTTCAAATGTGTCAAGCCGGGCAGGAAGTCAAACAAAGGAACAACAACAGTGTCCGGTCAATTTTCAGAATAAAACAAATTTCAAAATAAAACACCCCGTTTGACAAATGCGACGTATATGTGTGTGTGTGTTTATATACATATACAGTACAGGCCAAAAGTTTGGACACACCTTCTCATTCAATGCGTTTTCTTTATTTTCATGACTATTTACATTGTAGATTCTCACTGAAGGCATCAAAACTATGAATGAACACATGTGGAGTTATGTACTTAACAAAAAAAGGTGAAATAACTGAAAACATGTTTTATATTCTAGTTTCTTCAAAATAGCCACCCTTTGCTCTGATTACTGCTTTGCACACTCTTGGCATTCTCTCCATGAGCTTCAAGAGGTAGTCACCTGAAATGGTTTTCCAACAGTCTTGAAGGAGTTCCCAGAGGTGTTTAGCACTTGTTGGCCCCTTTGCCTTCACTCTGCGGTCCAGCTCACCCCAAACCATCTCGATTGGGTTCAGGTCCGGTGACTGTGGAGGCCAGGTCATCTGCTGCAGCACTCCATCACTCTCCTTCTTGGTCAAATAGCCCTTACACAGCCTGGAGGTGTGTTTGGGGTCATTGTCCTGTTGAAAAATAAATGATCGTCCAACTAAACGCAAACCGGATGGGATGGGATGGCATGTCGCTGCAGGATGCTGTGGTAGCCATGCTGGTTCAGTGTGCCAATTTTGAATAAATCCCCAACAGTGGGAACCAGGCATGTGGAATCCATTCATTCACCTTTTCTGCGTCTCACAAAGACACGGCGGTTGGAACCAAAGATCTCAAATTTGGACTCATCAGACCAAAGCACAGATTTCCACTGGTCTAATGTCCATTCTTTGTGTTTCTTGGCCCAAACAAATCTCTTCTGCTTGTTGCCTCTCCTTAGCAGTGGTTTCCTAGCAGCTATTTGACCATGAAGGCCTGATTTGCGCAGTCTCCTCTTAACAGTTGTTCTAGAGATGGGTCTGCTGCTAGAACTCTGTGTGGCATTCATCTGGTCTCTGATCTGAGCTGCTGTTAACTTGCCATTTCTGAGGCTGGTGACTCGGATGAACTTATCCTCAGAAGCAGAGGTGACTCTTGGTCTTCCTTTCCTGGGTCGGTCCTCATGTGTGCCAGTTTCGTTGTAGCGCTTGATGGTTTTTGCGACTCCACTTGGGGACACATTTAAAGTTTTTGCAATTTTCCGGACTGACTGACCTTCATTTCTTAAAGTAATGATGGCCACTCGTTTTTCTTTAGTTAGCTGATTGGTTCTTGCCATAATATGAATTTTAACAATTGTCCAATAGGGCTGTTGGCTGTGTATTAACCTGACTTCTGCACAACACAACTGATGGTCCCAACCCCATTGATAAAGCAAGAAATTCCACTAATTAACCCTGATAAGGCACACCTGTGAAGTGGAAACCATTTCAGGTGACTACCTCTTGAAGCTCATGGAGAGAATGCCAAGAGTGTGCAAAGCAGTAATCAGAGCAAAGGGTGGCTATTTTGAAGAAACTAGAATATAAAACATGTTTTCAGTTATTTCACCTTTTTTTGTTAAGTACATAACTCCACATGTGTTCATTCATAGTTTTGATGCCTTCAGTAATAATCTACAATGTAAATAGTCATGAAAATAAAGAAAACACATTGAATGAGAAGGTGTGTCCAAACTTTTGGCCTGTACTGTATATATATATATACATATATATATGGCCTCTTGGACCATTTATATCAGAACTGATTACTGTTTTAGCATTAAAATATATCATATTAAAATAGCCTATATATTATTATTATTATTATTACTGTCCCCTTACTGTACAAACTGTAAGGGTTAGGGCTACTTTGGTCCATTTTGGTCTACTTTGGCCCGTTTTGGGCTACTTTTTTTCTGTTTTGGGCAAATTCGTCCCATTTTGGGCTACTTGGGTCCGTTTTGTGCTACTTTGGACCGTTTTGGGCTACTTTTTTTCTGTTTTGGGCAAATTCGTCCCGTTTGGGGCTACTTTGGTCAGTTTTGGGCTACTTTTTTTCTGTTTTGGGCAAATTCGTCCCGTTTTGGGCTACTTTGTCCCGTTTTGGTCTACTTTGGCCCGTTTTGGGCTACTTTGGCCCGTTTTGGGCTACTTTTTTTCTGTTTTGGGCAAATTTGTCCCGTTTTGGGCTACTTTGGCCCGTTTTGGGCTACTTTTTTTCTGTATTGGGCAAATTCGTCCCGTTTTGGGCTACTTTGGTCCGTTTTGGGCTACTTTGGCCCGTTTTGGGCTACTTTGTCCTGTTTTGGGCTACTTTTTTTCTGTTTTGGGCAAATTCGTCCCGTTTTGGGCTACTTTGTCCCGTTTGGGGCTACTTTGGTCCGTTTTGGGCTACTTTGGCCCGTTTTGGGCTACTTTTTTTCTGTTCCGTTTTGGGCTACTTTGGCCCGTTTTGGGCTACTTTTTTTCTGTTTTGGGCAAATTCGTCCCGTTTGGGGCTACTTTGGTCAGTTTTGGGCTACTTTTTTTCTGTTTTGGGCAAATTCGTCCCGTTTTGGGCTACTTTGTCCCGTTTTGGTCTACTTTGCCCCGTTTTGGGCTACTTTGGCCCGTTTTGGGCTACTTTTTTTCTGTTTTGGGCAAATTTGTCCCGTTTTGGGCTACTTTGGCCCGTTTTGGGCTACTTTTTTTCTGTATTGGGCAAATTCGTCCCGTTTTGGGCTACTTTGGTCCGTTTTGGGCTACTTTGGCCCATTTTGGGCTACTTTGTCCTGTTTTGGGCTACTTTTTTTCTGTATTGGGCAAATTCGTCCCGTTTTGGGCTACTTTGTCCCGTTTTGGGCTACTTTGTCCCGTTTGGGGCTACTTTGGTCCGTTTTGGGCTACTTTGGCCCGTTTTGGGCTACTTTTTTTCTGTTCCGTTTTGGGCTACTTTGGCCCGTTTTGGGCTGCTTTGGTCCATTTTGGGCTACTTTTTTTTCTGTTTTGGGCTACTTTGGTCCGTTTTGGGCTACTTTGGCCCGTTTTGGGCTACTTTTTTTTCTGTTTTGGGCAAATTCGTCCCATTTTGGGCTACTTTGTCCCGTTTTGGGCTACTTTGGTCCATTTTTGACTACTTTGGCCCGTTTTGGGCTACTTTTTTTCTGTTTTGGGCAAATTCGTCCCGTTTTGGGCTACTTTGTCCCGTTTTGGGCTACTTTGTCCCGTTTTGGGCTACTTGTTTTCTGTTTTGGGCAAATTCGTCCCGTTTTGGGCTACTTTGTCCCATTTGGGGCTACTTTGGTCCGTTTTGGGCTACTTTTTTTCTGTGGTTAGGGTTAGGGCTAACCCTAACCCTAACCCAAAATGGGACGAATTAGCCCAAAACAGAAAAAAAGTAGCCCAAAACGGACCAAAGTAGCCCAAAATGGACAAAAGTAGCCCAAAACGGGCCAAAGTAGCCCAAAACGGGACAAATTTGCCCAAAACGGGCCAAAGTAGCCCAAAACTGACCAAAGTAGCCCAAAACAGGACGAATTTGCCCAAAACAGAAAAAAAGTAGCCCAAAACGGGACAAAGTAGCCCAAAACAGGACGAATTTGCCCAAAACAGAAAAAAGTAGCCCAAAACGGACCAAAGTAGCCCAAAACGGGCCAAAGTAGCCCAAAACGGAACAGAAAAAAAGTAGCCCAAAACAGGCCAAAGTAGCCCAAAACGGATCGCTCTGCCTGCCACACGCAGCATGGCTTCACCTCATTGATCTGTCACTGTCTGACTAAACAGATTCATGGAAGCAATGTTTCGCAAATCGCCGCTCATTCAGCTGTTTTACATAGTGTGAAAATGACTTCACGGGTCTACTATTTATCACATGATTAGCATTATGTTGTAGCCTACCCTTTTGTTCCTACTGAATGGGCCACTGCCATTGAGTGGCCATCTGAACAAGATTCCCAGCCCCTATACTGTGTTTGCAGCACGTGTCTGAGCAGCTCAATAATACCAATAATATGTGTATCTTATTGTGGCTATGCAGTATTTATATATATTTAGTTTATGGTGCTGCTAGACTACCCTTCCAGATGCACGCCTCTGCATGCCTCTGCTTAAAAATGTGTGTGAAAGCCTAGAACAAACTATTATTTTTTCTGTGTGTGTATTTTAATACTTAAGTACTCCATGGCATTAATCATGACTATGAAAGAGGAGAGAAAGGTTCTGGTTTTGTTCGTTAGTTTAATATTTGAAGAATTGTAAAATGGCACTACGATGAGGTTGTCAGTCAGTCAGTGAGAGATCACATGCTGAAATTGGCATTTCATCCTCACATGCAGCCGCAACGAAGGTCAAGCTGCACGTAGCCTGCAGAGTTTAGCTGAAAAGGAGAGTGGTACTTTCACTGCACGCGACATAATGTGGTCGTGTGTATCTTGGAAGGTGAGAGAGCTCAAACACATAATAAGCATAACCACAAACCTTTTCATTCCTTCTGAATGGGTGAGTATACTACTCAGATCACTCAGATCATCACACTGAGTGGGCTGTATGAACTTTTGATGCAAACATTCAACAGCACATCGTCACTGTCAATGTCTGACCTACCTTGTAAAAGGGATATTTTAGAGTTCTTCACATTATAAACCAAAACATGATTTTGTTTCACACTTTCTCCTGTGATAACAGCATCATTTTTTATGACATCAGAGTTTCATAATACAACACACGTTGCTTCCTGGATCAGTATTTGTTCTATGCAGTGATGTTGTCTCCTGAGTCATTACTTGCTTACTTATAAAACAGTATGCCTTGTCTCTTTTTTTTTTACATATTAGGCTTTGCGCTAATGAACCAAGTTCCAGTTCATCATACATGTTTGATACACCATCCAGGCCTGGAGCTTGACTGTTTGAATCTGCAGAACATCCAAAACATTTACAGGTATAAGTATGGATCCTTACAGCATAGAACTGAAGAAGAGTGAGTTTTTATGACATGTAATGAGAAACAACTGTGCAAGCTCAGTTCTGAACACTGAGGTTTCATTATACCAAAGGACCCACCAATAAAGAATTGACAAATTAGTATTTTCCCAAAAGAAAATATACAATAGATAGATATATAAATATAAACAGCAGCGTTTTATCTGCAGCACTAATAGTGTCCAGTTCTTTCCATTCAGGCATCCATCCCGTCCTGTGTTGTACACTGGATATGCCAGGAGTTTGCTGATCTGGCTGGTCACTGCTCTTTGCCTTCAGCTGCCCCTTGGCTGAAGTGAAACATGTGAGGCAACTACTTCCTCCTTTGAGGGTCTCTCATACTGGGATACCAGGTCCTGTGGGATGGGGATTTTCTGGATCTCCTCAGCAAATGGCACTGGGTTCTCAACATCTCCATGAAGATGAGCCTCATTAGGTTATCTACAATCAGTTAAATATCTTACTATATCTTACTATATAATGATGAAAACTGTCTGTGGGTGTGTGTGTGTGTGTGGGGGTATGTCTGTTCCATGTTTTTCTTCTCAATGACTTGGTCAATCCATGTGAAATTTGGCACAGTGGTAAAGGGTAATGGGAGGATGCAAATGAAGCAGTATTACATCAACTGGCCAAAGGGGGGCGCTATAGCAACCGATTGAAATTGCAAACTTTGAATGGGTATATCTGAACATATATGAGACATGAAACTTTGCACAGAGATGCCTCTCCTCATGAGGAACAAATTTGCCTCAAGAACCCATAACTTCCGGTTATATAGATTTTCCGCCATTTTGATTTTTTTGAAAAACACTTAAAATTGATCTCTTCCTAGGAAGTTTGAGCGATCTGCATGAAAGGTGGTGAACATAATCTAGGGACCAACATCTAAAGTTCCCTCTTAGCAAAAGTTGGAAACTTACTAAAACTGAGCTTCTATAAGGCAATAAATATTGCAGAGGGCGTGGCTCATCACATAAAGTTGTATAAAATCTCAAGGGTTTCACCGATCACCTCACAACTTTGTAAGCATATGACCACGCATAATCTGAGGGGACTCCTCCATTATTGACCTGATCAAACAAAATGGGGGCGCTAGAGAGCTAATTTCTTACCTAGGCCTAACCACATCGATTTTTTACTAAACTTGGTAGTAGACTTGCACCGATTACAATTTTTTGGGCCGATACCGATTTCATTTTTTTCAAACCACTTTACAGCACACAAAATATTGCAGTATTTTCTATCTTACATTTATGAGAACATTTTAACAGGAAAAAAAAAAACAAAAGTCACACAGGGCTTTACATCTACAAAATGCAGTGTTATGGACATTCTTATTTTCACAACGAGAAAAAAGGTGCACATTTGAACAGGCTGCCATGGAACATTCATATTTGGTGCACATTTGAACAGGCTGCCACTCCCGTAAGAACGTTCCCGTCAGTAAGCGCGTGGACGCGGACACATGCATCTTCGGCACGCGGACACGCGTCTGGTTAGTTTCAAGCGGCACTGTGCAGATTAAGTGATTAATCAGGTGTGCGGCACACCCAGCACACACCTGATTAATCACTTAATCCAATAGTATAGGATAGAAAATACTCTTCCTTTCAGGAAGTAGTGGAGCTGGTGCACAGAGCCCATTAACAACTTTCTCTCCTTCTCTCTTTTGACGTGTGTGCATGAATGATTAAGGTGAGAAGCCGCCCATGTTTAAAGATTGTATGCATATTTGTAAGAATTGAGTGTAAAGCTTTTTTTCCTTTTGTTTATTTCAGAACCACACACGCATGCTACACTTGTGAAGCTCCTGCATTGAAAGTTAAAGTAGGCCTATCCTCTTGACCCTGATTCTCTGGCCGGGATCATCTACTCCATAGTTGTTCTACCCAAACCAGTGTGTCCCCTGAGGTCTCCTTTCTCTCATCGCTCAAGCCGTGAGTTGCACTTGTATGTGTGTGTGCACCAGGGGCGATTCTAGGATCAGAGGTTTAGGGGTACTGAGCACCCAGAGAGCTGCCCGGCCAGGCAAGATAAATTTCACTGTTTTGTACATTTTAACGCAATTTCATTCCCACATTTGTGAAAGAAAAGCACAACACTTATTGGGAAAGTCTGTGACTAAACCATCAAATCTGATAAAGGTTATTTAAATGCTGAGCCACAGCAAAAGAGGAATGGATTGGAATCATAAAATAAACATATCGTAACCCTAATTTCTGGGGGAAGACAACTTACTTTCACCACTACTGCATATCACCCACTCTGGAAGGCAGCGCATTGCTCTGTGCAGATAGAGTGCTCAGAGCCCGGGTCGGGGAAAGGTGGGAGGGCTTCAACCAAGTACTGTATGGTTTTGACACTTTTCTAGCTTGTTAAAAAAGGACATACAGTAAAAAAAAAAAAAAAAGAAAAAAAAAGAAAAATCTCTCAAATTTTAGGGGTGCTGAGATTCAGCACCCCAAAAATGGGCTAGAAATGCCCATGTTGAAACCCCTGAAAAAACTTAACTCTTTTTGATTTCAAAATGTAGCAATAAAAAATTGTATAAAAACGAAAAGGACTCATATGGTTAGTATGGTTTAACTCAACAACTTTAGTGTAATTAAATTAAATCAAACTCCAATTAACTCGCGTCCGACTCGGACAATTCACTCAATTAACACAGCGCGTCATGCTGATACAGAAAACAAATAACCCCCACTGTGCATTTACTGCTTGTCTATTAATTCCAGTCACGTTTTATGTGTGTGAGATCCTGCTTGTGTGTGTGTGCACCTTGAATATCATATGTGAGGCTATTTCATAACTAAAACAGTGGTGAAAATATGTAACTTTGCTAGACGGGTTAAACAATCTTTGCTTCCTTTAATTTAGTTTGGATAACAGTAGTAGCCTAATAGTAGCTGCAGCAGCAACAGCAACAGCCTTAGTTGCCAACAGCTGTCTTGTTTTTATTTCTTTATTACCTCCGCCAAGGAGGTTATGTTTTTGCCAGCAGTGGTCTGTTTGTCAGTTTGTTTGTTTGTCTGCAAAATAACTCAGAAAGTTCTGAACGGATTTTGATGAAATTTTCAGGAAAGGTTGATAATGGGACAAGGAACAGATGATAATGATATTTTTGATGATAATTTTGGTGGTGATTGGTTGAAGCAAAGTGGATAAAATAATAAAATGGTGGGAAATCCGAGCTGCTTGGCGGAGGTCTGTGCTCTCCGAGTGCTCTAGTTACAGATATGCGACGTTATTTGGCCATGGTGATCGCCGCTTGCTGTTGGTTTGCAGGACTTCTGTTTTTCTGCTGATGTTGTTTTTTATCTATGTACACTGTCTTGGCTCGTCATGTCAGAGATAGTGAGTTTTGGAGCACCAAGGACAGCATTTAAAGTGATTTTGTCATAACCGCTGCCTGTAACAGGCTCGGGGGCATCTTCAGCACCAAGGACAGCGCTCAAACTACGGTAGTTCTTGTCTGCTTTTGTCATGTGGTGAATTTTACTTGGCCTCCTTATGAAAAAAGGTAATAAAATTTGCATTTGTTAGAACTTCTTAATGTTTTATTTGTGTGTAGCTTATGGCAGCCAGTCAGCAGCCTAGTGAGTGTCGATGTGAGATGCACTATAGGCTACAGCAGGAAAAAAAAAATACAATGATGTCACTCATTTATTCATTCAGTTGGCAGCCCCCCTACTTAAAACATCTTCCCGTGTGTGGGGAATACCAGGATGTGTTATTCAAATAAGGACATGTATGTCACATATAGCAGATGATGTGATTTCCTGTCGATGAGATACACGCAACTGTCCTCACAGTCCACGCATAGAGACATTGCAGCTGTTTAGTGGTACCGCTACTCTATGTTTACTGAAAGGAGGAAGTTGCCTGGTCCCCCCTGAAATGTAACTTTACTGCAGTCGGATTTTTGGGAGGTCGGACTAATGGGATTCAGATATGAAAGTTTGTTACACATACTGTATAGCCTGGTAATCAGAATCAGAGATTATTGATCCCTGGTGGGAAATTTTTTTGTAACTGTAATAATTTTTTTTGTATTACATTAAGCAATGATATGAGTGTTTGTTAAACATGCTGTATAGCCTGGTAATCAGAACCAGAAAGACTATTGATCCCTGGTGGGAAATTCTTGTTACATAAATCAAAGATATGAGTATTTCTGTACTTGCTTCTGTTTGTATCTGCCAGTACCTGCTTTTTCCCAGTAACTGTTTTGATTACAATAAATGTACACCTTTAAATTAAGCTGTATATGTGTCTTTTTAAGGAAAAGGATAACTAGCCTATTTTAAAAACAATGAATCGCCTAACACATATACATAACATAATAAAACAAGATTATTGTGGAACTCAAAATGTTAACTGTTCTGTTATTAGTCTATGCACATTAGATCATTAGTAACATTAAATGTAACACAATAAACCAAAGTATATCAGTAGGCGTTTCCTTAAGTCTTTCTGATAGTTTTTTTTACTAGCCTATATACTACAGCAGTATAATACAATCCTGAAATTATGGCTTTTAGTTTTGGTGTGCCACCCCAAGATTTTAAGTGGCCCCATCTAGCCACCCCTATGAAAAATTTCTGGAGGCACCCCTGGAGTTACCAGCTATCTGGAAATATACACGTATCACCCCACTACATAAAGGAGGTGATATACTTGACTTTAACAATTATAGACCTATATCCATCATCTGTTCCATTTCCATTTCCATCACAAGTTTTTGAAAAAATAATTTACAGTCAACTTTTAACCTATCTTTGTATCAACAATATCTTTTTTATCCATTTCAATCTGGCTTCAGGCCTAACCATTCCACTACTTCTGCACTACTCAAATTTACTAATGATGTGGTTTCCGCTGCAGATAATGGGGAACTTACTGGTGCAATTTTTTATTGATTTAACCAAAGCTTTTGATTTTGTTGATCGTTATTTACTTTTAGATAAACTCCTTGCTATTGTTCTATCTGATAATGCAGTTTTGTGGTTCAATTCATACCTTCACAACTGTAAACAATGTGTCGTATTACATGGTAATAAATCAGATCTGATGATTCAGCAAAGAGGTGTGCCCCAAGGTTCAAAACTGGGACCACTTCTTTTCTCTATCTATGTTAATGATTTACCAACTATATTCAATAACTGTAATGTTCAGCTTTATGCCGATGACACTGTCATATACACATCTAAACTGGATTTACTACAATTTAAAGCTTCTCTTCAATCTGACGTCTGTATCCTACAAGATTGGCTTTCACTTAATAAATTATTACTCAATAAAACAAAATCCTGTGTTATGATCTTTGGTACTAGACAAAAGTTTAAATCAAAAACAGGCTCCTGTACAATAACATGTAAAAATGGCACTCACCTGCATAAAGTTGACAAAATTAAATATCTTGACCCTGAACTCTCATTTAAAGAATATATTGATTATGTTTTATGTTTTTTAGTCAATTTTGGAATTAATAGTTTATATCAATCATGTAACTGCTTTACATATAATGTTCGTAAAAAAAACTTGCCTCTTAACTAATTCTTCCAATATTGGAGTGTTGTGATGTTGTTTATCAAAATGCATCAAAATCAGATCTTGTTCCAATTAACAGTTTTTAATAGACTAGAATTGCAGATTTGTCCTCTGATGTCCTTTCCTTACTCATCACTGCACAATGTACGAATCACTGAAATGGTCATCTCTAAATGTAAGGAGACATAGTCACTGGCTTAAACTTATCTTCAACTCTATTTTTCAGTTCCTTATGCAAAGAAAACAACTGGCAAAAGAGCTTTCCTGTTCAAAGCCCCCTCTGATGAAGTGTTTGGCGATTAGACCCCATAGAGATGGTGTGATTTAAGGAGGATGAGGAATCCATAGTCGAATAGGGAACCCCCCCAAAAGAAGAGTAAGAAGGGAGAGGGACAACAGACCATTTGACATGAGGTGATCTTTACTTTACCAGCAGGCAACAGGCTTCTAATAAATAAATAAAGAGAAAATTACGGGTAGATGCGCAGCTAGAGAAACATGCATAAAGCAAAACGTGACAGACTATGGAATGTATATATGCATATGTGCATAGTTAAGTATATGACAGAAATAAGCCCTGCATGAAATTAGTACAACTCTGATGAGAAATGTGTGGTAGGAAAATGTCTGGGATGACAGCTAGGGAGTCACTAACTGGTAGATGATGATAGATGCAAAATGAGTGTAAGGGAAAGCTGTCTGTATGTAGTCTAACACTTTATCCGAAAATGTAGCTGAGGCAGGCGACCTGCAGACAGTGACCCCAGGGCCACACCGCCTGCGGAAGTGAAGCCAGTTTCCTTTCAGCGCCCATGTTAACCGATTGTGTCATCCACACCGCTCGTGCCGCGCAGCTCCATGGCCAGCCCTGCAGCAATCGTTTCGGCGTCTGGTCTATTTTCTGCGTGAGCCGCGAGTGAATGTGTCAAGCCAGGCAGGAAGTCAGACAAAGGAACAATAACAGCATCCGGTCAATTTTCAGAATAAAACAAATTTCAAAATAAAACACCCCGTTTGACAAATGCGATGTGTATATATATATGTGTGTGTGTTTATATATATATATATAATATATATATATATATATATATATATATATATATATACATATATATACATATATATATACTCATTACTAAGAAGTGGACATACATGTACAGTTGTTAGGAAAACATGGCGTATAATTTTATGGGGTTATTTACTTACCCATGATGGAAAAACAGCCCAAAATGTGATGGAGACAACAGCTGGGACTAGAAGTGCTTTGTCAACCAACGTGGAGAAATGCGCGTCTGATGTGAATGGAAATGCTCCGGCTTGCGTGAGAATTTTGGTGCGCTGCGCTTCGCAGCACCTCGCAGCACTTCGTTGGCAGTGTGGCCCTAGCACTACACCAGCCACGGCCTAGAAGTGGCTCAGCGCTCCGCTCCGCTCCGCTTAAAATAGGTTACGCGCCGGGTCTATTTCTGACAGATACCGCGCGACGGCATATCAGTTTGCACAAATCAAATGAGTCAAACAGGAAGTCATGCGCAGAAAAGACAAGAGTATCCAGTCAATTTTCGAAATAAAACACCCCACATGAGAAAGAAAAAGTTTTCAGAGCTTACTTCAATGGTGCTGTGTGTTGGCGTGCAGGCTCAGAGTTGTCTTAAATACAGCCACACAATTCTCTGCTGATGTTTTCCGGGTGTTTTCATGAATGCTTCATGAAGTGGATGTCAGTATTCCTCAGTATTCCGCTTATGCGTTCTGCTCTTATCAACTCAAGCTCACGCTAGCGCTAGGAGAATGATGTCTGTGGTGAGGCCGGGGAGGGTGAGAGGGAGTGAGGGGGAGGGTTGAGCCAAAGAATTCTCAGTGGAGAATGGGTGGATGTTACATGTTTACGTTTACCAGAAGAAAACACTGTAGTCCTCGTACTGGATAACAAGATGCTTGATGATGACATTCTTAGTGCCTTTTTCGGGCTTGTTTTGCTTATTTTATTGAAGCAGCAGTACAACAACAACCTTGTTCTGCTAATGCTTCGTCTGTTGAGGAGGAGAAGGGAGGTAGAAGGTTGAAGAAGGGAGATAGAAGACCGTGCTTTGGCGAATGGAAACCGGTTAGTGCAAGGAGTCGTGCGCGCTATCATCACGCCAAAAGGGCAAGGAAACGAGCATGTGCAGACCAGAATGAACTTAGAGGAATGAGTGTATACAAGTGCGAGAAATTCTTTCATTCGGAATTAGAAATAGAATATTCCAGCCCCTTACATCGGAATGAATTTTCAATCGCATTGGCCATTTTCATTCCGAATTAGGTGTTTACAAGATCACTTTTAATAGGAATGAACTTTCATTCCAAATGAAAAGGGAATTAAACTGTTCATGTAAACACATTCAGTGTATGGGAAACACTGTATATACAGATGCAGCCACGTCAAATTTCCCACGCCATCCGAAAGCCTTCCGGATGCCTGCCAACTTCCAGCCAAACCCCGCTTTAACATTAATTAAGAGACAAAATCTTTTTTTTTTAGTTTATAATGTGAAGAATTGTATAATGTCACTTTTATGTGGTAGTTCAGACATCGACAGTGACGATGTGTTCTTGAATATTTGCATCAAAACTTTGTATAGCACACTTAGTGTGATGATCTGAGTGACTGAGAAACCTATTCAGATGGAAACACTCACCCATTCAGAAGGAATGAAAAGGTTCATGGTAATGCTAATTATATGTCTGGTTCTCACCTTCCAAGATACACAGGACCACATTATGTCGCGTGCAGTGAAAGTACTTCACTCCTTTTCAGTTAAACTCTGCAGGCTACATGCAGCTTGACCATAACGGCTGCATGTGAGGATGAAATGCCAATTTCAGCCTGTGATCTCTCACTGACTGACTGACAACCTCATCGAAGTGACATTTTACAATTCATTTACGGGGGGCCGGACTCAGAGTTACGGGGGCACTGGCACATGCCCCCCCTAGAACTGCCATTGGTGTGAGCATGGTGGTGTACATGTATACAGTGTAGTAGTGCATGTGTCAGTGTTTGAATGGGCATGTGTGAGAGTATGGCAGTGTTGGTATGAGTACAGTGATGTATGTGCAAGCTTATGATGTTACTTGTAAAGCCAAGTATGAATTATGTCTCAAGGGGCCTCTTATAGCAAATTGTGATTTGTGTGTGAAATCTACCAGACCCTTTTATATACTAGCATCTGGTTGGTACTAATTTCACACTCCTGTTTGCTTTATTATGGTAGATAGAAGAATACATAATCTCCCTTTGAAAGGAAGGACGAGACAAGCAGATACAGAGGGTTTCATGAATAAGACTTTTATGACTTGCAAAACAAAATGAAAAAAGTGACTGGATGAAGGCAGATTGCTGCTGAAACCCTACCAACAGGTTGTCAAACTGGGTGCTGGCCAGCCTGAACTAGCAGCCATCATCCAGGCGCAGCCCCTGGAGAAAGGTGGTGAAGTACTGTGAGCTGTGTGCCTCTGGAGCATCCAATGGACCCAGACTAGACTTGTGCCGGTTTGAAAATTTTCCAACCGGTTTGATTTAAAGCCAAATATCTAACCGAACCGATATATTGAATTTTATACCTACAGTTGCAATCAAAATTATTCAACCCCCCATTGCATATTAGGCCTATTGGCAAAATATTCAATTTCTCTGCTGTTTGCAATAAACAAATTACACAAGAACTGTTTAAGTAGTTCAATGAAACCAATATTACAAGGGTTTTGATCCAGATTCAACACAAAATGCTACTTTTAATGACTACTGCAGTCTCAAAATTATTCAACCCCTTCATGACAAGCATCTTCAGTACTTAGTAGAGCACCCTTTTGCTTTTATGACCTGCTGCAAACGTGATGCATAGCCAGACACCAGCTTCAGACAGCGTTCCTGAGGAATCTTAGCCCATTCCTCATGGGCAATGGCCTCCAGTTCAGTAATATTCTTGGGTGTGCATTTTGCAACCACATTCTTCAAATCCCACCAGAGATTTTCTATGGGGTTCAAGTCAGGCGACTGTGACGGCCACTCTAGAATCTTCCATTTCTTCTTCTGAAACCAGGCCTTGGTGGACTTTGAGGTATGCTTTGGATCATTATCCTTTTGGAAGGTCCAATGACGCCCAAGCTTCAGCTTCCTCACAGACAGCATGACGTTTTCACCTAAGATTTCCTGATACTTGACTGAATCCATCGTGCCCTCCACACGCTGCAGGTTTCCAGTGCCAGAGGCAGCAAAGCAGCCCCAGAGCATCACTGAGCCACCGCCATGCTTCACTGTAGGCAGGGTGTTCTTTTCAGCATATGCTTCATTCTTCTTCCTCCAGACATACCGCTGTTCCATAGGCCCGAAAAGTTCCAGTTTTGTTTCATCGCTCCACAGAACAGAATTCCAAAACTTCTGTGGCTTATTTATATGGTTTTGAGCATATTGGAGCCGACTTTTCTTGTGCTTTTGGGTCAGTAGTGGTGTACGTCTTGGAGTCCGGGCATGGAGCCCTTCGGTGTTTAGTATGCGCCTTATTGTGCAAACTAAAACCTCAGTGCCTGCTGCCACCAAGTCTTGCTGCAGGTGTTTTGCAGTCACTCGAGGGTTTTTGACCACTTGCCTCCTCAGGAATCTGGTGGCAGCCGCTGACAGTTTCGTCTTTCTGCCACGTCCAGGTAGTGTAGCCACTGTTCCTTTAACTTTGAACTTGCGAACTATACTTCCAACTGTATCTCTAGGAACATTCAAAGCTTTTGCTATCTTTTTGTATCCTTTTCCTTGTTTGTGCAAGGCAATGATTTCTTCTCTGAACTTTTTGGACAATTCTTTTGACTTGCCATATTTCTAACATGCAATCAAACGTCACTCTCAACAAACCCCTAGCCAGTCCAGGTATTTATGTGTTCTGTCTCAAGCACACCTGAACTAATGAAGCCCTTGATTAGTTGCACCAGGTGTGCTTGAAACAGGGGGTTGAATAATTTTGATTAGTTGCACCAGGCGTGCTTGAGACAGGGGGTTGAATAATTTTGATTAGTTGCATCAGGTGTGCTTGAGACAGGGGGTTGAATAATTTTGAGACTGCAGTAGTGATTAAAAGTAGCATTTTGCATTGAATTTGGATAAAACCCATGGTAATATTAGTTTTATTAAACTATTTCAACTGTTTTCGTCTACTTTGTTTATTGCAAACAGCTGAAAAATTGTACATTTTGCCAATAAGCCTAATATGCAATGGGGGTTGAATCATTTTGATTGCAACTGTAATTTTACCACTGGGGGTTGCATTTGAGCTATTTTATCCAATAAAAGCCCATTATAGGTGTAATGCGCTTCCAATCCACTAAGTGGCGGTAATGCTGTATTAACCGCCAATACACACAAGGTTACACAAGAAGAAGAAGACGCAGAAGGACACCATGGAGCCTTCCTCCGACCAAGGCTATTCAAGAGAAGGCTGAGACACGGGGTCAAACATGGAGGGATTGCACATGCGCAGTGTAACTTGAGCTGCGATGCTGGAGGGTGACAGCAGGGGTGCTGGATAAAAAGCGCAGGATCCGCTCAGGCGATCAAGGAGTGCGCTTGGTGTGGTCTGCTTGGACTTTTGGACGGCGGCTGCCTGAAGCTGTCGGAATTGCATCTCTGTCATTCTCACCCACAACGCAGGCCACCAGTGACAGTCCAGTAATAAGCTGTGAAAATGACACGCATGCACACATAGACATGCACATCCCCCTTATTCCGCGGTCTCACGCCATCTACTGAGCCTTTGAGGAAGTGCAGACCAGATTTTACTGCGCATGTGCAATCCCCCCAAGTTTGACCCCGTGTCTCAGCGTTCTCTTGAATAGCCTTGCCTCCGACTCTGCTCTCTCAGTGGAGATATGGCGGTTGAGAGGGCCAAGCGAGAAGACGTTCCTGTAGTAGTTCCAGCCCCCCAAATAGTACCAGGAACTTCTTCAGTGGAAACGGGTTACTAGGGCAACAAACTGAATGACTGCTGACTCCCTCGCACTTTTCCCCACCCCAATGAAATTTGATCTCTGGCAACAGCAGCAGACAGCTGAGCGGAGCGGAGCTGCGGAGTCCCTCTGAAGCCTCTGAGACAAACTAAACAAAACACTTGTAGGCTCCTCCACTTCATTTATAAACAAAGATAAACCTTTTTAAGTTGTCATAATGCATGTTACAATGCAAGATAAGTTGAATATAGTCCCTTGACACGCTGCCAATGTGAAAAGCTTTTGTTCTTTTTTTTTTTTTTCTCCTCCGGTTTATCCGGTTGACGTGAATTAAACCGGGTGGAGCTCTTAAACCGGACCGAACCGGTTAAACTGGAAATCAGCACAAGCCTAACCCAGACACGGTGGTGTATGGATCTCCAATGGTTTTGGGCCTTCCACAGCAGATACAAAGCAGCAACCCTCGTAATATAGTCAAACGTCTAACTAACGTCTAATGTTGGTTGGAGGGAGTCTGTCCCCTCTCACGGAAATGTTTGTGTTTTGGGTACTTGCATGCATGCAATTTCACACGCATATGACACTAGTTATTTGCACGTATGAAGCAAGTCAACACAAAATATTTGAGCGTTCAAACTCGTGTGAGTAAAAATTTGCATCACATTGGGTGTCAACACAACATTACAATCACACACAGCTTAATTTTGACTCCCAGTTACAGCTGGTGCAACTAAGCAGTTGCTCCCCAGACCAGCTCTGTTTACTTGTACTCTTTGATAATTTACAGTTAACCTATTTCATATGGAACTCTGACGACTGTTGTTGTCTTTTGTTGGGTATTTGAACAGTGTGGGTTAGATTCTAAGAAAAACTGGCCTGACTGAAGGATTCCATCCCACGGGAGGCTGACAGTCCCAGGGCTCCAAATCAAACCAACCCTAACTTCAGTGGATTTGGTGTGTTTTTTTCCACTGATCTTTTCTTTTCTCTCTCCATTTCTGTTCTTGATAACATCTACTGTGTTCTTTCCTCCAGCTCTCTTTTCCTGGTGTAGGAATGCCTGTTACTGCTGCAGCAGCGTTCGTGCTTGGCCTAGATATGTCAGCCACAAAAACATCTTCCACCTGCTGGAGTCATTCACAGGCAGGACAAATTATTTTAAAGACAGTGGAAGAGAGATCCCGAAGCACAGACAGAAAACTAATGATGGAGGAGTGGATTCCACCACTGCAGAATGAATTTCCCACAATGCTTCATGACCAAGGAGCACATCCCTCCTTACACCCTCCACTCAGAGAGATGAAGAAAAGAAGCATTACAATGCACAAGGTGCAACAGAACACTCCAGGAATACCAGTTTAGAGGCAAGGAAATAGACTGTGTACACAGGGGTGTAGCACCAAATTCTAGACCCTACTCAAAAGGAGTCTCTGTGGCTCCCGGCCCTCTTAATCCATGCCTCCCTCATGTGCCTTTTGATTGTTTTTTTTTTTACGCAGTTAGTTTTCTTTATTTCTTTCATTGTTGGAACATTAATTTCCCTTTCTTGAACCTCTTGGCTCTGTTTATGGACAAATCCTAGTGCAGGGGTAAACTTAACCACTTTACCCATTTAAAGAAGCAACAGACAGCATTTTTGCCTATATATATCATTATGAAAATAATGTGGGTTGCACAGGGTAGCATACACAGTAAAATCTAAAGACTATCAGTGTTTACATAGGTGAGAGAGAGTTATACGGAAGAATAGGACTGTGTGCTGGGTTGAGGTGTGAATGGGAAAACATCCAACATACTAACGCACATATGATGGCTTCACCCAGATGTGTTGATCACTGGGAAGAGGAAAAACCCACCTGAGGCCAGCTCCTTATCCTCGCTGCTTTCAGGCATCCTTAGGACACAAAACAGAACGGGATGCATTGCAGGTATATGAATGGAAACACATTGAACATTTTAATGCACAGTGCAGCGGCACCCTTCTATAATGCTGTCTGTAATATGACACAACAAACATCAGTGGATCTTTTTTCTGGTGGCGCACTGGCGGATGTAGTGTGGATCAATGAAAACAATAATGCGTTTCACGACATTGTAGATGTAATAATATTACCTGAAATCCTGTTGGTAACACGTTATATTAGGCCTACTTTGGTACTGCTAAAACGGATATTACCGTTACCCCCAACACTGTTTGTACACATTTTGTCGTTTTTTATATGATGTCACCCAACTTTCTGGTCTTAATCTATGGCTTTTTTATCCCTAAAATTACGAGTTTAATCTCATAATATTTCAACTTTGTTCTCTTAGATGTACGACTTTATTCTCATAGATTTAGGACTTTATTCTCGTAGATTTACAACTTTATTCTGGTAATATTATGACTTTATTCTCATGGATTCACAACTTTATTCTCATAATATTATGACTTTATTCTGGTAATATTATGACTTTATTCTCATAATATTATGACTTTATTCTGATAATATTATAACTTTATTCTCGTAGATTTACAACTTTATTCTCATCATATTACAACTTTATTATTGTCAATTTATAACATTATTCTCATAATATTACAACTTTATTCTTGAAATCTGATCATATTTTTTTCTTTAACATGGCCCTAATCCTCCTTTGTAGTTTTTAACTCACCACAATATAAATTTGTAATGTTTAAAATATTGCTTGCTGTTGGTAATTACTGATATTGAGTAAAGGTGACTTTGTAACTGACATCATAATTGTTGTTGGAAAAAAGTTAAGAGTTGGAAAAAACTGTTCAATGTCTTAATGTTAACATTGGTTCATTGGAATATTAATAGGGTTTTCTTTCACTCACTCACTCACAACAAATGTGTGCTATGGGATCAGATGAGTATGGCCCACTAGCTAAACAAAGGCACTAGATTACTGAAAATATAGTACACAGGCTAACTTCTTACCTTTCCTTTTTTTTGAAAAAGAAAAAAGAGTTATTTTTTCCCCCACCTTAACCTGCACACTCTGCCATTTCTCCTATACCCTTCCTGCTGTAACCCAACCAATGTTTGTATGTAGGACCCATGACGGTAGTAAAAAGGTTAAAAAATAGGCCCTGTATAGGGGTTCCATAACTGCCCCATGCCAATTGCTTACAAGGGTGGGTTTATCTATGTAAGTCCCACATAAGGTGCCCACTTTGGACCCATACCCACTTGCTACCCAGGTAGCCCCAGCATAACCCATGTGAAGCCCACTTGGATAAATCCACCCATGTGGGCAATTGGCATGGGGTCAATATGGAACTTGTGGACAATCCCATATAGGGGCAATTTTTCAGCCCATTTAGTACCCACATGGCCCCCACATACAAAAAGGCTGGCAACTTGAGTCACATAGTGCTGACTATGCTGCTTGGGCTGCAAAAAAAATTCCTGGCTATGCAAAGGCAAGGGAGTTGAATTTTGTCAACCTTTAAGGAAGCCTTTGTTTTCCATTCATTCTCTTATAATACAAAAACGTTACATCTGCATTACCTTGTTACAGAAATTTATGAAGTACAGTCAGGTCCATATATATTTAAGCACTGACACAAGTTTTGTTATTTTAGCTGTTTACTAAAACATATTCAAGATATTCAGTTATATAATCAACACGGGCTTAAAGTGCAGACTCGCAGCTTTAATTTGAGGGTATTCACATCCAAATTGGAGGGTTGAGGAATTACAGCTCTTTAATATGTACCCACCTCTTTTTCTAGGGACCAACGGTAATTGGACAGTTGACTCAAATACTATTTCATGGTCTGCATGGGCTATTCCCTCATTAATCCATCATCAATTATCCAGGTAAAAGGTCTGGAGTTGATTCCAGGTGTGGCATTTGCATTTGGAAGCTGTTGCTGTGAATCCACAACATACGGTCAAAGGAGCTCTCAATGGAAGTGAAACAGACCATCCTTAGGCTGAAAAAAAGAAGAAATCCACCAGAGAGATAGCGGAAATATTAGGAGTGGCCAAATCAACAGGTACATTCTGAGAACAAAAGAGTGCACTGGTGAGCTCAGGGACTCAAAAAGGCCTGGACATCCACGGAGGTACAGTGGTGGATGATTGCAGGACCCATTTTCTTCAATGGTGAAGAAAAACCACTTCACAACATCCACCCAAGTGAAGAACACTCTCTAGGAAGTAGGTGTATCAGTATCTGAATCTACCATAACGAGAAGGCTTTATGAGAGCAAATACAGAGGGTTCACCACAGCCTCAAAAATAGAAAGGCCAGATTAGACTTTGCCAAAAAACTTCTAAAGAAGTCAGCCCAGTTCTGGAACAGCATTCTTTGGACAGATGAAACTAAGACCAACCTGTACCAGAATGATGGGAAGAAGAAAGTAAGAAGAAGGCTTGGAATGGCTCATGATCCAAAGCACACCACATCTTCTGTAAAACATGGTGGAGGCAGTGTGATAGCATGGACAGGCATGGCTTACATTGGGACTGTTTATTGATGGTGTGACAGAAGACAGAAGCAGCTGGATGAATTCTGAAGTGTATAGGGGTATACTTTCTGCTCAGATTCAGCCAAACACAGCAAAGTTGATTGGACGGTGCTGACCAAAGACATACTGAGAAAGCATCCCAGGAGTTTTTTAAGGCAAAAAAGTGGAATATTCTGCAATGGCCGAGTCAATCACCAGGGGCCTCACGTACAAAGACTTGTGTGGACTTCCTTCTGAAACATGGCGTACGCTTAAATCCAGAAAACGTTGTACGCACAAAAGGAGGAGCTCACCCCGTTCGAACAGTGAGTCGCCGCAGTTGTGGGTGACACTGCTCTCTCAGGGGTGGTAGAAGCACATGTGGGTGACTCGGATTACCCCCAAGGTGTATACCTATAACTTTGTATAAATTACAACAAATGTGTTCATACAGGTCATATAGCCTGCTCACAGTCCTATAAGATAGAGGTTCATGCATAAATGTTCATGAATAAATGCAGAAGAGCGCCGGGAAAAGGTGAGGCTGATTAAGAAATTTCACACATTATGCACGGGTTTATTGACATGAGTACTTTACACACAGAAACAATCAGGGGCTTGTTAGAAAGCTCTGAAGCTGTAGTTTGACCAGCAAAAAACAGTAAGTCACTAACTTTAACCACTTACTGGCACTGATGCTGTGAAGACAGGATAATATTTGGGGGCGCACATGCTCAATGTGCATCAGGGGGATTAATATTAGGACAATTAAACAAATAAATTATTTACTCACCAAGAAGTCACCCATCACGCACAGTGCCAGCTTGTAGTCTGTTCCCAACCATGCTGTTACTCAGAATGTATGAATCATGCGTTGAACCAGGCCACCTCGCCACAATGTTGGTTAATTGCATTTGCGCATCACATATGATCTGTACATTGATCGAATGAAAATGCTTCCTGTTGACATAAACAAATTCATCCTGTGATGGCTGAGGACTAATTGTTTTCACATTTATTTATTATAAGTTTCCCAGCATCACCTCTAGGTGTCGCCAAAGGATCAACAGCTGTAGAAACGTGCGTACGCCAGCCATGAAGTCGGCGTGAGGCACCGCACGTTTCCACGGTCATTTCACTCTTGATACATCTGAACTTTGCCGTGGAAAAGGACGTACGCCATGTTTTTGTGCGTACGCACCCTTTGTACATGAGGCCCCAGATCTCAACCCATCAAGCATGCATTTCACTTGCTTAAGACAAAACTTACAGCAGAAAGACCCACAAACAAGCAACAACTGAAGACAGCTGCAGTAAAGGCCTGGCAAAGCATCACAAAGGGGGAAACCCAGCGTTTGGTGATGTCCATGGATTCCAGACGTCAGGCAGTCATTGCCTGCAAAGGATTTTCAACAAAGCATTAAGAATGAACATTGTATTTATGGTAATGTTAATTTGTCCAAGTACGTTTGAGCCCCTTAAATGAGGAGACTTTGTTGGAAAATGGTTCCAACCTTTCAAAGGATATTTTTGTTAAACCCCTTGGATTAAACCTGAAAGTCTGCACTTCAATTGCATCTCAGTTGTTTCATTTCAAATCTAATGTGGTGGCATGCAGAGCCCAAATCATGAAAATTGTGTCACTGTCCAAATATTTCTGGGCCTAACTGTATACTTTTTTTCTGTCTTTTTAAGGTAGCCATTACCTTTTTACAAATATTAAGGTAAACTTTTTCCCACATTCAACGCAGCCAATGGTTTCCAATACTTCTGACATGAAATTAAAGTATTATACTTTTACCGAAAGGCTTGGTGCTAAATAAATAAGACAAGTACTTTGGCACAAAGTTCCTTGGAGCTCATTGCTAACATTAGCATGCTAGTATTCTTAAGCAGGATTTATACTTCTACACTGAATAATGCCATACCTATGACGCAGAACCTACGCAGTGACCTACGATGTAGCCTGATGTGCAGCTCTTCAGAAATGTAACTACACACTGCAGCGACGCAGACCTCCTGGGGTTTTTTTTGTAAGCTGAAACCATTTTCCTTAGTGAAAACAAAGCTTTCATTTACTTTTATTTCACAGATAAGAAACAATAAATTGTGAAAACAAAAAAAGCCTCCACAAAAATAGCATTTTAAGTCTTGTATGTGTGATTTATCCTGGCTTCTTATGAGTAGAGGAAATCTCAGCCAGTTGTTGAGCTAAGTCATACAATGTAAAATGCCATGGGCTTGTGTTAATAATGTTAGCATGTTGTATTTGTTTGAAAAAGTGTTAAGTGTAAGACAGTTGTTTTGTCTGTGAACCTAGAGCTGAATTTTGTAACATTACCTTGGTTAAATGTTGCTGTTGTCGCTGGCTTCATGTGAGTAGAGGAAACTCCACTAGCCACTAGGCTAATTTATACAATATAAAATGCCATAGGCTTGTGTTAATAACATAAGCATGTTGTATTTGTATTTGTATTTGTAAAATGTATCCAGCAATCCTGCCAGTTATGATAACGCCGATTTGTGTACTGGTGTATCAAATTGTCGGTATTAAGCCATGTTTAATGTGTGTTTTTACAGAAACTCCACCGCCGTTAGGTTGGGATCCGGATCTGGTTCTTTTTTGGAACCGGGTCCAAAGTTCCGGTTCTATCACATTTGCACTAAAGGTTCCTGCAAACGGTTCCTAGATTGTAAAAAAAAAAAAAAAAACCTGTCACGTGCATTTCCATTAGAGTGCGGCACGGGCCGCATATTTCTGTCCGAACCCGACCGAGCCCGACATTATTTAATGACTAAAGCACTGAGTTTGTGTCACACAGTTGTTATGGTTACAGGCTATTTAACAGACCGGGCGTGCGCCGTGGGTGCTCAGCGGAGAGGGAGACCTCCCTGTTTGACACGAGAGCGGGCGGCAGGAGGTCCGAGGCTTCCAGCGAGGGGAGAGGTAGAAATATAACAAAATAAGATAAAATAGGAAAACTTGTCTCCCTCTTTTATTTAATTTTCAGCGTTTAATCAAGGTGGAGGCGGGTGGCGGGAGGTCCGAAACAGCCAATGTGTGTGTGTGTTCTGTTCAGGTGTTGTTACATAAATAACAGTGCCCAAGCATGAATGCATATAAGTAGGCTATTTTTTATTACATTGCTGTGGTTAATTTGAGGTAACAGTGTTACTGTAGAAATCGGAGAATCACTTTTTTGTTAAATATTCTCAGGGAGATGATACAAGCTCTATATCTGAAATACACACCACACACAAATGTGTATTTTCATCTAATTGTACTGTGCAACAGTTAGACTAAAGTTTTTGTATTTGTATGATTGCATTTGTTTTTATTATATACTTGTTTAAGTATAGCAAGTATAATGAATATAATGTAGGAATCAGTAAGAGGAATCTGTAAGGAATTGGAATCGTTAAAATCCTAACGAGTCCCAACCCTAACCGCCGTGTAGTGTTTTGGAGGTGTAACTGCAGAGTGATACAGACACACCACCATGCAAGTATAAATACTCACAACGGCGTAGGCCATGTGCATAGGCTACGGCATAGGTTCTGCATAGAGCTGACACACAAGTATAAATCCACCTTTACAATTACAAAGCTAATATGCTGATGTTCCCAAGGTACATTTGGTAATTTGCCAATAAGTATTAACACTGTGAAAACACCACAGACACTGTTTAGTAAGGGTAGCTACTGGAGGATGGAACAATTCAGAAAATGTTATATGAACTTTTATGATTTTCTTAAATTAGTTATGAAAACCCTTACAAAGGCAAAACTCAGGGACAAACAGAATGATAGAAAAATGCTTCTTTCGAGATCCCACTACAATTTTGCATTTCATTTGTGTGACATCATACCTGGAGGCCTCAAGTCTTTGATCTTTGACCTTCTTGTCCATCTGCATTTTGTATACAAGGCACCCTGACAGAAATTGGGCTCTTCTTGCTCATTTTAGGCCTTTGCCTCATGAGATGATAGAAAGTATTCAACTACAGAGAGACAAAGACAAGTGCTTACAGTACGTATAAACTCACACTGATGTCTTTTTTATTTCTTACAGCTTCTCAGACACACACGCGCGCACACGCACACACACAGTTACTTATCAAACATCAAAGGACTGCACTGTACAAGAACTTAAACTTATTTTGCTGGTCAAGGACATTTATATCTATAATGCAGACCTTTCTCTGGAGTCCACACACACACACACACACACACACACACACACACACACACACACAGGCCAGCGGTCCTGTCCTGGAGATAGGGAAATTCCAGTAGGGGCTCTCTTTACAGTGCACCATGTCCCAAATGATGATGGCACCTAGGGGACCTGGTGGGATCCACTTAGTCTGATATGGTCTGATCTGGACTGAGATCATTCAGATTAGAATGAAATCCACTTCAGGTCAGGTCAGACCAGCTCCTCTCTTCTTTGTGCCCCTTATTTGATTCTGCAGTCCGTCATGTCTCCTCAGTGCTCTGAAAACACACAAGATTCAGTTTAACTCCAGACTAAACAATACAGTATGTTTTAAAAGGCTTCTCAAGTTATTCTGTTGCTGTTGGTCATTCTTGATAACTAGATGCTACACTACCCAAGAAGAGACAGAGATTTCAACAATTAAAATGTGGGAAAAAAGTGTGATTTTACAAATGAGCTCTCCAGAATGAAAGCCACCAGCCAGCATTCTGAGAAGTGTATTAAACTATAGGTGTGATATTTTTAGGGTGAAAACCATTTCTCCTGTATTGTGTTTTTGCCCAAGAGTTTGTTTTAACTTCGCTAGACAACCTTTGGAGAAACCAGTGGAATGCTAGTTATATGATGTGCCCTGTTTGGAGGAGAAATGTCTCAACATATGACCAGTCTGGCTTCCGTCCTCACCACAGGATAGAAACAGCCCTTATCAAAATCACCAATGACCTCCTGATTGCAGCTGACTTCGGACTTTTACCCATCCTCATCCTCCTCGACTTGAGTGCAGCCTTAGACACCATCTCCCACTCCATCCTCCTCGACAGACTGGCATCCATTGGAATCTCCAACACACCCCTCGACTGGTTTAAATCATATCTCACTGGCTGCACTCAGTTCATTCAGTTAAAATCCTTCACGTCCCAGCCATCTCCCCTCTCCTCCGGTGTTCCCCCGGGCTCTGTTCTCTGTCCCCTCCTCTTCATTATCTATCTCCTCCCCCTTGGCCATATTTTTCGAAAACACAATATACAGTTTCATTGCTATGCGGATGACACCCAGCTCTATCTCTCCAACAAACCTACCTCCAGCCTCTCGCCTCCCTCTCTCCGTCAACTTCCTCAAACTGAACAATGATAAAACAGAGGTTCTCCTCATTGGTCCACCCTCACAAAAGCTAGCAGTTTCTCCACCTCCTTAGACAACTCCACTGTTTCCCCCTCCTCTCAGGTTAGGAGTCTGGGTGTCATCCTGGACAGTACTCTATCATTCCAAACCCACATCAATAACGTCACCCGGACTGCATATTTCCATCTTCGCAATATCAATCAACTTCGTCCCTCCCTCACACCCAGCTGCACCGCCATACTGGTCCACTCCCTCGTCACCTCTCGTCTGGATTACTGTAGCACCCTTCTCACTGGTCTCCCCCTCAAATCCATCCATAAACTTCAACTGGTCCAAAATGCTGCCGCCCGGATCATCACCAGAACACCATCCATCCAGCACATCACTCCTGTCCTCCATCAACTCCCCAGGCTTCCCATACAATACCGCATCCAATTCAAAACCCTACTGCTCACATTCAAGGCCATCCATAACCTCGCTCCTCCATACCTCACTGAGCTCTTCCACATCCACACACCCAGCCGGACTCTCAGATCCTCCTCCTCAATCAGCCTCACTGTCCCTGCCTGACCACCAGGGGTCCAGAACCTTCAGCCACTCGGCCCCCCGCCTCTGGATATTCCTCCCACCTGATATCCTAAATATTCAATCCCTGGACACTTTCAAATCCAAACTCAAAACATATCTGTTTAAACAAGCCTATCACTACTAAATGTCATTGCCTGCTGCTAACTTCTTAATGTTTTATTATTGCTGCTGTATTGTTTTTATTTATTTATCCTCTATGTACAGTGACCTTGAGTGTCTTGAAAGGCGCTGATAAATAAAATGTATTATTATTATTATTATTATTAAAAATACCACACATACAGTGTAGTTTGGAGGTGGGAGTATCATGGTATGGGGTTGTTTATCATTTCATGGGACCAGCAGAATCCAAATGATCAAAGGGAAAATGAATGGATGAATTTCTTTGCCATCTACCAGGACGGTTAGGACGAGATGCCGGTGGACCTTTAGCAGGACAATGACCCAAAACATACGACAAAGGAGACTTAATATTGGTCCCAGAGGAAGAAAATAAAAGTACTGGAATGCTGAGCTGCCCCTCAGAATCTTCTAGATTTAAAGACTGTCTGTGTGTGGAAGAATGAACCAAAATCCCATCTGAACACCATGACAGATTAATTTCTTCATACAGGAAGCATTTTAAAAGCTGCGTTGCAAACACTGGCTTCTCCACCAATTATCAAATACATTTCAGTTGGCATGTTCAAATTTTCTTTCCTGTGTTATTTCACTTTATTGTAGATAATGTTTTTTTTAATGGATTTTAATGTTATGATGTCTTCATCTGTATAGTCTTATTGAATTAATACCAGTGTCTGCTGTTATTTTGCATGTGAATAGCTGCACTAGAAATATGTTAAATATGTAGAAATATATGAAAAACATGCTGACGCACTGATACTTATTTTCCCCACTGTAAATCTGATTGAGCTAAATAACTTGAGCTAAGTACTTAAAGTTTGCACTGTGCAGCTATATCATTTGGGAAAACAGAAGTATCTGATCGGGACTTGATATCGGCAGATACCTAATATTAAATGACTCGGATCTGGGGCAAAACAACTTGATCGAGACATCCCTAGAAATGATGTGCATGAAACCTCCTTATTTTACCACAAACACCTAAATTAGGTGATATCTGCCTCGAGAAAGATCGCCAGGGAGCTGAAAGTTGACTTGGATTGGCATTCGGAGGCAAAAAAACTTGATGGGGACATCCCTACTCTCATTATCTTCCTCGCAGGTTGGTTTCAGCCTCAATGTATCAATTCAGCCTTGTAGATATATATGAATGTTTTTATTGGACTTTATTATTTGTAACCCACACAAGACAATCTCCAAATGTGTTCCACAATCCACAAATATTTCACTATCTACAAACATGTTTTTTTACATTTATGTTGTGTAAAGTCATATCCACAAAAATACAGCATGAATGGCAAATGCGCATAACTTACTCTGTAAACACGCACTTTAATTTCTCATAAAAATGTTATAGGTTTTACAAATGAAACAGTATCACCACAGCAAATACATGTGAAGTCGTATTTACGGATTTGTGGATCCATTTTTACACGTGAAACTGGTTTTGCACATTTGTGGATCGCTTTTTGTCAGTTCGTGGGTCATGTGACATTTGTGAGTCTAGGCATGTGCCGGTTACCGGCGTCACGGTTTACCACGGTAAAAGAATGTCACGGTGTCACTAACCGCCCATTTTCCGTTCTGACGGTAAAGGCCGACGGTGTAACCTACGCTACGTTTCATAAATGGGAACTTCAGGAACTCAAAACTCAGAAATAACTCTGTGCCAGTCATACATTTTAACTGGCACACACTCTGAAATCATGCATATGCAGCTGCTGCAGTCAGCACATTTATTGGGGGGGCAGCCTCAGTCAGTCAGTGAGTCAGTAAGTCAGTAATCAGTGTAAATCCACTCACGTCCAAACTGCAAACATGGCTGGAGGAGGCAAAGCTGAACTTTTCCCATGGCGAAAAGGACGAAGTCGGTGGTGTGGGACCATTTAGGCTATCAGAAGAACCCCCAGAGCCAAGGCAAAGACCCGCTCCTCGCGTGCTGGGCTCCAGTTCCCAGTTGGCCGTGTTCACAGGCTGCTGCGCTAAGGAAACTATGCGGAGCGTGTCAGTGCCGGTGCCCCCGTCTACCTGGCGGCTGTGCTGGAGTATCTGACCGCTGAGATCCTGGAATTGGCTGGAAACGCTGCCCGCGACAACAAGAAGACCCGTATCATCCCCTGTCACCGGCAGCTGGCTGTCCGCAACGACGAGGAGCTCAACAAGCTGCTGGGCGGAGTGACCATTGTGAAGTTAAGAAACGGCTCTATTACTTTTAACGGGTCTATATTACACATTTAAACAACTGGTGTGATGATGCGTTGCACTGACAGGAGATGCCTGGTACGTGCTGTCGCTCATGAACGGTCAAACGAATATTAACCTACCGTTTTAAAGTGTAGAGCACGAAAAAAGGACGACGCCTGTTTTATTATCATTATTATTATTATTACCGCGGTAATACTGATTACTGTGGTATTTTTGCCCACGGTTATCATACCGTCAAAATCTCATACAGGCACATGCCTATTTGTGACTTCCCTCCTCTTTGTTTATGTAATTTTGTACAGTTCCTACCAGGACAGATCTGTAGAAAAATATCTGTAAGTTGTGTAGTTACTCGCCACATGCATTGGCATCCTCAACAGTAACAACAACTGGACACAGTGACAGAAGTCAGCAGCTATTAGCTAGTTTCCAGAGAGCATGGGGAATTTAGGCATGTAAGTATAAGCCAATAATTTGTTTCACGTTGAGCATGTGAAATAAAAATGGACAATTGTAAGGACAATATAATCACAGTCAATGATTATTTCATTAGCCTGTTAATGGTAATCTCCAAGATGTGTTAGCATCCAGCTAACGTACTAATTTGACATAGGTTGCAGTGGTGGAAGAAGTACACAGATCTTTTACTCGGGTAAAAGTGCAAGAGAAATAAAAAGTAAAAGTAGTCATTATACCAAGTAGCTGGTTTATATTTTTTAATATTCGTCTGAATCTGCAGTTTGCAGTGGTGGTGGAGAATAACGAAGCGCTTTCACTCTCCAGTACTGTACTTAAGTATAATTTTGAGGTACCTGTACTTTACTTGAGTATTTCCATATTGTGCTAGTTTTACCTTCATTATATCTGAGAAGGAAATATTTTACTTTTCACTGTCCTACACTTATTTGATATATTTAAATACTAGTTAAACTGCGGATAAAATAATATTAATAAATATCATGAACAAATAATGGATAAACATAAGACTTGACTGCTACCCCACATTTACCAGCCTCAACATTAAAGTGATAAACACATTCATGCATCAGTCGTTTTATTTGATCTGAAATGGACTGTTCTGCATGAGTACTTTTACTTTTTGTTTCTCTTGTACCTTTACCTGAGTAAAATATCTGAGTACTTCTTCCACCACTGCAACCCTGTGTCAAACTAGTCCGTTGGCACAACGTTAACATATCATTGTGATATCATTATCCTTACAAACGATCTATTTTTATTTCAAATGCTCAACATAAAATGAAATATGGGCTTATACTTAGATGCCTAAATTCCCCATGCTCTTTGGAAACAAACTAATAGCGGCTGACTTCTGTCCTTGTGTCCAATTGTTGTTGTTAAGGATGCAAACGCTAGATAGACTCTTTGTTTTAGCCTATTTGGTACAGTTGTGTCATGTGAGAGAATGTCGCCACCTGCTGATGTGGTGAGTAACCGCACCTCACACAGATATTCTTTTTCTTTTTTTTACATATCTGCTGCAGTGGGAATTCGACAAAATTATGCAAATAAACAGAAAATAATGCAAACATTCTGAAAGCCTCTGCATTTCAATGACCCTCTGTTTGTGTCCCACAAGCACAGCTGTGGGCCTCTGTCTCGTTGTGTGGTTCAGGTTCTATCTGTTTGAAGACACCTTGAAGCTGCCTGACATCCTCCAAGATCCAGTCTTCCTAAATGTTTACCATCTATCTATAATTTTCATCATCCTTATTGTGTATTTTACAATCTGGTTGTAGCTTTATTATGTTTCTTGTTCTGTACACATAACATCTATTAACAATTAACATCTGTCCATCCAGTTGCTCTTCTTGAGGTTTTTCTTCCATTTTTCATTAAACGTTTATTTTGGAAGTTTACTGGGTGTCTTATGCTTAGTGTTGTCAAAAATATAAATTCATTAATACATATAAATTCTGAATAAAACGGTCTCAGTACTCATTTTCCACAGTACTGATAAAGTGTTACCAGCTGTGCTTTCTGGCTCTCTCTTATTGTGAATGTTTACTTCAGTCTTTCTGCTGTTCTCTGCTACTAACCAACAAAAGAAAAGTTGTCATTGTCATGTTATAGCCTTGTTTATATTTATCTGTTCATAAAAATTTGAAATTTTTTATACGCTGAATGTCAAATTTTCCCTGTGGTATAGAAAGGGTTAGGGGTTAGGTGTCAAATACTTTATAATCGTAGTATATCGATGTTAAAAATTCCATTATCACAAAAACACTTGTGTGCTCTATAGATTGTAAAGCCCTTTGAGGCAAATTTGTGAGTTTTCAAAGTGGGCTAAATGAACAAAATTAAGAAAATTATCATAAAAAAATTATAATATAATTAAATTAAATTTTCTCTTTTGCCATATCTCTATTCTAAAGTAGTGGTTCCCAACTAGTCCAGTCCTGGGGTCCAGATTCCTCCTCAGTCATTACTTCAAGGTCCACAGCTGTCCATTAGTCACTCAGTCTACAGCAGGAAATGGCACTTCAAAATAAAAGCTCTGTGCTGGAAATTTACCGTACTTTAAAAATAAAGTGTGTTTTTTACAAATTTGACACATTCGCAAGTCACTTGCGGCCCATTCAGAACGGACCGGTGACCAACTTCTAGACCGTAACCCACCAGTTGAGAACTACTAATCTAAAGTGTGTGCGTTGTCTCTCACCACTGGCCCTTGGTGGCTGTGCTCCCTCTCTGCTGTGAGATGCTGTAGATCTCCTGCAGCTGTTTCTTCTGGTCGTCACTGAGCGGAGCTGTCAAACTCTGGTACCAGGCTGCATCACTGTTCTGGACCCCTAACAAACAAACACACACACACACACACACACACACACACACACACACACACACACACACACACACACATTAGTGGATTAACTGATTAGTTGACAGACAAAATTAATAATTGTGTTAGTTTTAAAGTAATTCAGTCCTTCATTACACTACCTTTGAATGAGCAGAAATTCAATCATACACATTTATAAAAACAAAGTTTAACATAAACTTTCACGTGAAAAACATCTTAAAAAAATAAGCAAAAGCCCTTTTACTATATGTAGGAGCCACTGTTTATGGTTTTGTATTTGTTTATTGTTCATGTCCCGGTTGCCATGGGTGACGGTGTGGGTGGATGCATCAGGTGAAGTTTATATTAGGCAATGGTGTAGCAGAGCAGGTAATGATGCATGGGTGACAGGGAGATCGCACGGTTTTTACCTCTTGCACACTCAGATTGCCCTATACAACTCTTTTCCTGTCAAATGAAGCATCATTTATTCAAGCGAGTTAAAAACAGGGATTCACCTGTGCCCAGCCGAGTGGCTAATCATTGATCAGGATAGTCGCTATACTATATATAATATCACAATTCCCTCTAATATCTGTTTTATAGTCCTGTAAAAAAACATCAACAAATTTCTCCTTCAAACAGCTGAATTTATTCCTGTTTCTTTCATTTTATGAGATTACCAGTCCCTCCAGGATCTCGCGGCAAAAAAACCTTGAATTTGCAGCCAATCTTGTCAAAAATTGCGCTGAAAATTATGGGATTTTATGTGATTTTTTTTTTTTTTTGCGGGAAATTGTGGCAAATGACAAAATTGCGGCTAATGACAAAAGGAGAAAAAAAAATGTGATTTTTTAAAAATGACTACCTCCAAAAAAATAAGTCATGTAATCACTTGCTATAATAATCATACTGAATATTACAATATTACATATTTTTTATCGTTCTCTTCCTTATTTTTTTTTAAATTAGTTTCAAAACATGGACTCCAATAATGTTGCAAAAAATCCTGAGTGAATATTGTAGCTCTCAAACCAGACAATGTGACCGTAAAACAACATGTAAGCTACATCTTCTGTAAACATAACATTTTAATACATTCAACACATATTGTATGCATTTAAACAGTGCAAATATATTTTTGTATGATAGACCTGTATATCTAGTAGCTAAATAATTTTTTTTGGATGATCTTTGGGTCCTCCCCAAAATTGAAAATAGTCAAAACTGAGGCTTCTCCAAAAGGGACAGTGTCTGCCTTATCACATGAATCTCGGGAAATAATTATCAGAATGTCACCAAATTTGGACTGAATGTTCACAGACAGTTGCTGCACACAATGCAGTAAAGATCATCAGTACCTTGCTCCTTTTAAAAAATATATACACCTAAACACACATGAATTATAGGCGGACATGGAATAAGGAATAAAAAAATCCAAAAGGCATGTATATATGTGTTTGCCATTATTAATGTAAATAAGCCAATCACCCAAAAACTGCATTTATATGTGCCAAAGAATGTCATCTTATCATAAAAGTAGGTTATTAGATTATTCACCTCACCATCTGATGACACCAGCCCCTGACAGGTAACTAGTGCAGCCAGAACTTCAAACAGACAAATAGAACTAACTAATAGATATCCCCATGAAACTTGCCCAGTTGATCATTCATATTAAGACAAGTATTTTTTGTATTACAAATTTTCTGAAATATTTTATTTAAATATGCACCAATTTTGTTAATGAAGAAAATCACAAGGAGGGGAAATTGATTACGCACTTACTGTGCTAACACTCTGTAGCCTACAGTAGTCCTACTAGCACTCAGAGCTGCCCAGTTGCTATTTGCCCCATAACCAGGGGGCAAAGGGAGTGCTACCGCTTGCCTAAGGCGGACTCCCAGGCTAGCAGAGGGAAAGAGATACCTTATTTCTCCATTGTACATTGTCCTAAAATAGGGGGGCCCACCTGCTGCCTTCATCCTAGCTAACACTCAGAGCTACTATACTGAAATTGAATGTCAGCGGAGAGCATGGAGAGACAGCAATGGCAGACTTTGAATCAGGTGGAGAAGAGACAGGAGCTGTGGCTGGTGAGTCCTTAAAACAGATGGAGAGATGGCATAAGGCACAGAGATAATGTCAACACTAGGAACAGGCTGATATTTTGCTTGCAAGGCATGCATATAGAGACAATCTTCACAAGGTGGAAGCTGACTGGAGTCTATTTCTCCACGCCTTGCACAAAATAGCTGGTAGTGAAGCGTGTTAACTTTAGTTGTGTTTGTGGAAGGCAGGTACATCTGACATGTGACCCCCTGGAGCTTTCCAAATAGGTCATCTGAGACCTCCCAGGAGCTTCCCAACTCTCTGAATGTGTCTTGGCAGGTCTTGTTAGTCTTCAGTTTTATAAATATGGCTGAGTTTCCACAGCCACTGAAAATGAACAACACTAAATCCTACAGAACATTGACCCAAATTACCTACAGTTCTGTATCACCACCACTAGATTACATATTAGATACATGTTTGTTTTTTAAATTGCCCTTCATGGGAATAATAACGTGTATCTATAGATGTCATTTAACAGCCATAATTCAATCTAAATGAAAGCATCTAACTGAATTATTTTAATATTGCCTGTAATTTTAATACAGACTGAGTTAGGCTACTTAAAGGCGCTGTATGTAAGAATGTGGCCAAAACAGTTACTGCACTCAAATTCAAAATACTGCCGCGAGTCGTGTCCGCCCCCCCTCCCCTACAGATTCGAGGTTGCTGGACAGTGGCACGCTGGAGACGGATTTGTTTACCCTCAGTCGTAACTGTAACTGATGCTGAGACTCTACTGACTGCGTGACTGGTAGACAGCGGTGGGTGGCGCAACAGGCCAAAACACAAATTCAAAACATAAACATGATTTGCGGACTGTAAATTTTTTTTAAAAATGCGAATATTCTGGCTGTACTATTGTTGTCGGTGAGATCAGTATGTTATATGAACATTATTCCTTAGTCTCTGTGACATATTAGGAGGATTTTATGACTATTTTCTTTATATTTCTTACATATAGTTCCTTTAATGTTTCCAACTGTCCAGCATCCAGTACAGACAGATGTAGGCTGTTTTTGTTTCATAATAATCGTTATGTGGAAAAATTATTTGTTTGAATTTCCGTCATTAAAAAAATATTTCATTTTCCTTTTTGTAATGGTAAAAAAGAGCAAGAGAGAGAGAGATAAATTCCCACAGACTCCCTGCAGTGATGCTAACTGGCATGTCATTCAACACAATGTTGCCCACCTTCTTCATTGGGACAGGGAGGGGTAAAGTTATGGGAAGACAGGGCTGCTACTTCTGACTCATCTGTTGTTGAGTCTGGTAAAAGGGGCAGGGACAACTGATTTAATATGGATATCTTGCTAAACATTTACCTGCACTGATTAAATGTAGGTTAAAAAGGAGTGAAATGTAGGCTAATACTAGTCTGTAGCTAGCTAATTTCACTATGGACATTAAGCTAACAGGTTAATTTCTACCACTCACAGACTATAGGCTCCCCACCTTTCTTGGAGGAAAAACTGGGTCACATATTGACACCCTTTTGCCTCTATTCTCTCTCCTTTCTCTCTTTCCTTTTTTGAAAACCGGATTTTCTTTTAGTACTAGGTAGGCAGTATACTGGTACCAATGGTAGACCGCGGTACTTAAACACCACGGTATATATGATATCATCACGGTACCACTACTGTGGGATAAGTTCAAAGTCCAATCACAAGAGGGTTAGTGTCCATGCGCTGTCCAGTAACGGCGCACGCTGTGCACGCCAATAATGGCGTGCACTGGCCACCTGGCACTCAATATGCTGCTGCAGTGGTTTGTTTTCCAGTGACATTTCAGGTATTAGCTGAGCTATTGAGGATCTTTAAGCAGTGAAAGTTATTATTAATTTATTTTTAATTGTAGGCTAGATTTGTTTATATACAGTACAGGCCAAAAGTTTGGACACACCTTCTCATTCAATGCGTTTTCTTTATTTTCATGACTATTTACATTGTAGATTCTCACTGAAGGCATCAAAACTATGAATGAACACATGTGGAGTTATGTACTTAACAAAAAAAGGTGAAATAACTGAAAACATGTTTTATATTCTAGTTTCTTCAAAATAGCCACCCTTTGCTCTGATTACTGCTTTGCACACTCTTGGCATTCTCTCCATGAGCTTCAAGAGGTAGTCACCTGAAATGGTTTCCACTTCACAGGTGTGCCTTATCAGGGTTAATTAGTGGAATTTCTTGCTTTATCAATGGGGTTGGGACCATCAGTTGTGTTGTGCAGAAGTCAGGTTAATACACAGCCGACAGCCCTATTGGACAACTGTTAAAATTCATATTATGGCAAGAACCAGTCAGCTAACTAAAGAAAAACGAGTGGCCATCATTACTTTAAGAAATGAAGGTCAGTCAGTCTGGAAAATTGCAAAAACTTTAAATGTGTCCCCAAGCGGAGTCGCAAAAACCATCAAGCGCTACAACAAAACTGGCACACATGAGGACCGACCCAGGAAAGGAAGACCAAGAGTCACCTCTGCTTCTGAGGATAAGTTCATCCGAGTCACCAGCCTCAGAAATGGCAAGTTAACAGCAGCTCAGATCAGAGACCAGATGAATGCCACACAGAGTTCTAGCAGCAGACCCATCTCTAGAACAACTGTTAAGAGGAGACTGCGCGAATCAGGCCTTCATGGTCAAATAGCTGCTAGGAAACCACTGCTAAAGAGAGGCAACAAGCAGAAGAGATTTGTTTGGGCCAAGAAACACAAGGAATGGACATTAGACCAGTGGAAATCTGTGCTTTGGTCTGATGAGTCCAAATTTGAGATCTTTGGTTCCAACCGCCGTGTCTTTGTGAGACGCAGAAAAGGTGAACGGATGGATTCCACATGCCTGGTTCCCACTGTGAAGCATGGAGGAGGAGGTGTGATGGTGTGGGGGTGTTTTGCTGGTGACACTGTTGGGGATTTATTCAAAATGGAAGGCACACTGAACCAGCATGGCTACCACAGCATCCTGCAGCGACATGCCATCCCATCCGGTTTGCGTTTAGTTGGACGATCATTTATTTTTCAACAGGACAATGACCCCAAACACACCTCCAGGCTGTGTAAGGACTATTTGACCAAGAAGAAGACCTGAACCCAATCGAGATGGTTTGGGGTGAGCTGGACCGCAGAGTGAAGGCAAAGGGGCCAACAAGTGCTAAACACCTCTGGGAACTCCTTCAAGACTGTTGGAAAACCATTTCAGGTGACTACCTCTTGAAGCTCATGGAGAGAATGCCAAGAGTGTGCAAAGCAGTAATCAGAGCAAAGGGTGGCTATTTTGAAGAAACTAGAATATAAAACATGTTTTCAGTTATTTCACCTTTTTTTGTTAAGTACATAACTCCACATGTGTTCATTCATAGTTTTGATGCCTTCAGTGAGAATCTACAATGTAAATAGTCATGAAAATAAAGAAAACGCATTGAATGAGAAGTTGTGTCCAAACTTTTGGCCTGTACTGTATGCTACAGTGATTTGTTTTCCAGTACAGAGCTCTATGGTGCGAGCATTTTACTCGCATTTCCGACTAAAAATAGTTTTGTGCAAGCACAAAAAATCATTCAGGAGCAGGCTGTGCGAGTACATATTTCAACAAGCAGCAGAAACGAAAGGTGAATCCTGGTTGAACGGGGGTCATATACAGGAATACGGTGGGGTGCTATGGCCACCGCAAGATAACGCGGTTTACCGGCGACTGAGAAGCCCGACTCCAGGTGAATAAGCTGGTGTCATGACTGCCCAGTAGAACCTGAACAGCCAAGCCGTGGCAGCACACAGGTATGTGACCTGTCAGAGGAGAAACGAGCTGTTCACATTTCCACAAACCTCACCGCACTTAAGGGACTGTTCTTAACTTGTCAGAGGAGGGTGGCTGGTTGATTTTTGGTTGATTTTTATTTTATTTATTTATTTTAGTTTGATTCCCCCCTATGTTAATCACTTATTGATGCTGTTTTTGAAGTATGAATAAGTCAGTAAGTAATTTATTCCATTGAAATATCATTGATGTGTTATAGAAAAGTGATTTATCTTTTTATAAATGACAAAAGGCACATCTGCCTCATTTTTGCTGTGATATCATGATACTACTCAGAACCGTGATACTTTCACTGGTATTGTACCGTGGGTCCAAATTTTGGTACCGTGACAACACTACTAGGTAGCATGATGATGACTGTAGTGTTCTAGCACCACTGCTGACTGCTACTCGGTGCCATCACTGTCAGTGCAAAGGCAGGACCAAACCATTTCATGCAGATACAGGGGGGTGGTCTGTCAGTATGGATGTTTACTTTTTGGTCATCGGGAATATTTAACTTTTACTGCCAACAACAAGTTAAAACACAGAGATTATTAATTTTATTACTATATTTAAAAAAAATGTTCTCAATGATGATGTTTTAATAATTTTATATTCATTTTTACCTATTTTTAGAATTGTCCTGTTTTGTCCTGGTTGAGCTGTAGAAAGTTCTCTGCCATCCAGCACTTAATATCTAAAATACAGCTAAAAAGTGCATCAAGTGGCTTTGGGTCAAGTTGGGACACGGCAATATATAGCTGTGTATCATCAGCATAACTATGAAATTGTATGCCATGCCTCCTGATGACCCCTCTAAGTGGCAGCATGTAAAGATTAAAAAGTACTGTACCTAAAATCGAACCTTGGGGGACTCCACAGTCCATTTTATAGCATTTGGAGGAGCAGTCATCAATGCCAACATAAAATTCCCTGTTTAAAAGATATGATTCAAACCACTTAAGAACAGTGCCAGAGAGTCCAATCATAGTGCGAAGTCTATTTAAAAGAATTGAGTGGTCTACTGTGTCAAGGGCTGCAGTTAAGTCAAGTAGGACAAGTACTGTGACCTTTTTAGTGTCCATATTTGACCTAATGTTGTTTACAACCTTGACCAGTGCCGTTTCAGTGCTATGATTGGCCCGAAAACCTGATTGGTACTGTTCAAGAACTTTGTTTTAATCTAAAAACTCATGTAACTGATTAAAAACTAGTTTCTCTAAAATTTTGCTGAAAAGGGGAAGATTTGACACAGGTCTGAAATTCTTAACAATTGATGGGTCTAGATTGTTTCTCTTCAGAAGGGGCTTCCCCCACAGCGGTTTTAAGTGCCTGTGGGAAAACCCCCGTCTGAAGAGATCAGTTTACTATATCAAGAACATGCTCATCCAAACAGCTATAAACTTCTTTAAAAAATGATGTGGGAATTGGATCTAAAATGCAAGTTGGTGGTTTTAATTTGGAAACAATTTTATAGAGCATCTCAGCATCAACCAGGACAAACTTCTCCAGTGTTTCCTTACACAGAGGTTCTTCCATACTAAAATTCTTAGGTTGCTGTAAATTGGCTCTAATAGTGTCTATCTTGTCTCTGAAGTGGACAGCAAACTCCTCACATCTGGAGTTAGAGGACAAACTGTCAGACTTAATGGTTGTAAAAGGGAATTTGGGGTTATTGTGATTATCTTGAATAAGTTTGGAGAAATGTGCTTGTCTGGTGCGTTTAATTGCCTTATTGTAAGTTATGAGTTGTTTGTGATATATCTGATAATGAACAGTCAACTTACTTTTTCTCCATCTGCGTTCTGCTTTCCAACAGTTTCTTTTTAGTTGCTTTACTTTTTCATTTCTCCATTTCTCCATGGAGGTATTGGGTTTGGATTGGTCTTTTTTATTTTTGGAGGGGCGACTTTGTCCAGGGTTGTTCTCAGTTTACTGTTAAAATTATTTACAATAAAATCACAGGATGATAAAAAGTCCATAGGAGTTTCCATTAAAAGATGGGTAAAATTTGCAGCCACTTCACTATTGAGATAGCGTTTCCTAACGGTTCTCTCTGAAGACAATTGTAGAATAAAACCAGTGACATTAAAAAAGACACAAAAATGATCTGAAATGCATACATCGATAACTGAGGTGATATTGGCTGGAAGTCCATGTGTTTTTATAAGATCTAGCATGTGTCCTTTGTTATGGGTGGGTTGTTGAACATACTGATTAAAATTCATACAATTTAAGACATTTAAAAATTCTGAGGCAAAATGTTCTGATTGATTATCTACATGTAAATTAAAATCACCTAAAATAATAATACTGTCATTCCTGTTATGGGCTGTGGACAGTATTTCTGAAAATTCTGAAATAAAAGATAAACAATGTTTTGGTGGCCTATAAAGACACATATTTCTAGGTGTATAGCATTTGTGGGTAATTTCTTGAATAGACAAAAACAGGGTATCTGCAGGTTTCAGTAAGTTAAATTTAAGACTTTTTAAGACATTTTAATGCCACCTTGAATGGAATTTAAGACCGAAAAAACTATAAATATAAGCGATGGTTGGGGGATCTTGCTGTACTATAACCAGTGCTTAATTTGTAAAATTAGAAGTAGGGGAACACTTTTGGCCTCTGAGAGAGCAGTGTTCCCCCACTCCCAAAAGTGGGGGAACACTTTTTTAAGCGGTACCATTGGACGGTTATTGGACGGCGCATGGACACTCACAGAAAAGTGCGGCGAGAAAAAAAAGAAAAGAAAGAAAGTCAGATTAAATATTCCTGCCGCAACAATTTTAAGACCTTTGAGTAATGAATTTAAGACATTTTTAGGCCTTAATTTTAGATACATGAATTTAAGACTTTTTAAGACTTTTCAAGGATCCGCGGATACCCTGAAAAAAGTAAAAATATCTCCTGTGGAAATTCACACAGGTCTTCGGGACGCGCCCGCCAGTAAGGGTGCAGACACGTGCATCTTCGGCGCGCGGATGCGTGCCTTGTCAGTTTCAAGCGGCACAGTGCAGCAGTGAGAGCTCCGCAGTTAAGTTGAATACGGACAATTAACAACTTTCTCCTTCTCTCTTTTGATGTGTGTGCGTGAATGATTAAGGTGAAAAGCCGCCCATGTTTCACTTCCTCATATCGCCCAAGCCGTGAGTTGCACATGTACGTGTGTGTGCGCTGCTGATGTTACAGGATGTCAATCATACGGCGCGGCGGGAATTTGACCGGCGTTTTATATCGGCATATTTTAGACTGACCGGCCGGTAACAGGTCATGGCCGATCACGTGAAAACCGGCCAGATTCCGAGCACTGCCAATTAATCAGTGCAAGTCTACTCCTAGGTCAAGATGAAAACAGAAAACGTTTTCTGCAAGTTGGGGCATATCTTCTTTATAACAGACAGATGAACAAGATGAATGGTCATTGCTGACTCTGATTTACATGTTGGAGTTATGCATTTGTACCTGTTCAGTATTATATTGTTTTTCACTATATTGCTGAGAAAGTTATATTATATTTTAGCTGACGACACTTGTTTCTGTGTTTGGGAGTGGTGAGAATGGGAAATCTGTGAAGGTGTGAGCTTGAAAATAGGATGTACTCTTTGATTCACAGTGCTGATGTTCTATTTCGAATGTCATAAAATGATTTAGATCAGGAAATGTCTCATCAAAGAACAAGCAAATAAGACTAAGAATCAGGCCGAGCATTCAGTGCCAACTCTTGATACTCAATACTTTTGAGACAGATGCATCATAAAATATTATTTTTGTGTCAACTGTCGATAAATATAAGCATTTATCCACATTCATAAGTGAACATCAAGCTTCATAGACATGAGCAGCTCTGGTAAAAGAACAGAAGAAGAACAACTTAAGAGTTATTTGAGCTGACAGCTCCAATTTGTTTAACACTTGAATAATGACTTACGGAGCAGGGCCGAGGTGAAGAAGCGATACTCGTCTTCTCCATTGTCGTAATCTAAAGGCGTGCTGTACTCCTCTAGGGGTGTTCCCTCTAAGCCGTCATCATCCCAGTAATCATCTTCATCCTCATCATCATCCTCACCTGCCTGGCCCGTGGGCATGCTGGACTGCTGCTGCATGGCGTTATGGTTCTCGTTCACCTCATCTTCATCACTGGGAATCTCCTCTGCCCATACACACAATTATAGATTATAACTGTAAAATAAAATCATATATATAATATACATATATGTATATACATATATATATATATATACACACACATATATATATATATATATATATATATATATATATATATATATATATAGTACAGGCCAAAAGTTTGGACACACCTTCTCATTCAATGCGTTTTCTTTATTTTCATGACTATTTACATTGTAGATTCTCACTGAAGGCATCAAAACTATGAATGAACACATGTGGAGTTATGTACTTAACAAAAAAGGGTGAAATAACTGAAAACATGTTTTATATTCTAGTTTCTTCAAAATAGCCACCCTTTGCTCTGATTACTGCTTTGCACACTCTTGGCATTCTCTCCATGAGCTTCAAGAGGTAGTCACCTGAAATGGTTTTCCAACAGTCTTGAAGGAGTTCCCAGAGGTGTTTAGCACTTGTTGGCCCCTTTGCCTTCACTCTGCGGTCCAGCTCACCCCAAACCATCTCGATTGGGTTCAGGTCCGGTGACTGTGGAGGCCAGGTCATCTGCCGCAGCACTCCATCACTCTCCTTCTTGGTCAAATAGCCCTTACACAGCCTGGAGGTGTGTTTGGGGTCATTGTCCTGTTGAAAAATAAATGATCGTCCAACTAAACGCAAACCGGATGGGATGGGATGGCATGTCGCTGCAGGATGCTGTGGTAGCCATGCTGGTTCAGTGTGCCTTCAATTTTGAATAAATCCCCAACAGTGTCACCAGCAAAGCACCCCCACACCATCACACCTCCTCCTCCATGCTTCACAGTGGGAACCAGGCATGTGGAATCCATCCGTTCACCTTTTCTGCGTCTCACAAAGACACGGCGGTTGGAACCAAAGATCTCAAATTTGGACTCATCAGACCAAAGCACAGATTTCCACTGGTCTAATGTCCATTCCTTGTGTTTCTTGGCCCAAACAAATCTCTTCTGCTTGTTGCCTCTCCTTAGCAGTGGTTTCCTAGCAGCTATTTGACCATGAAGGCCTGATTCGCGCAGTCTCCTCTTAACAGTTGTTCTAGAGATGGGTCTGCTGCTAGAACTCTGTGTGGCATTCATCTGGTCTCTGATCTGAGCTGCTGTTAACTTGCCATTTCTGAGGCTGGTGACTCGGATGAACTTATCCTCAGAAGCAGAGGTGACTCTTGGTCTTCCTTTCCTGGGTCGGTCCTCATGTGTGCCAGTTTCGTTGTAGCGCTTGATGGTTTTTGCGACTCCACTTGGGGACACATTTAAAGTTTTTGCAATTTTCCAGACTGACTGACCTTCATTTCTTAAAGTAATGATGGCCACTCGTTTTTCTTTAGTTAGCTGATTGGTTCTTGCCATAATATGAATTTTAACAGTTGTCCAATAGGGCTGTCGGCTGTGTATTAACCTGACTTCTGCACAACACAACTGATGGTCCCAACCCCATTGATAAAGCAAGAAATTCCACTAATTAACCCTGATAAGGCACACCTGTGAAGTGGAAACCATTTCAGGTGACTACCTCTTGAAGCTCATGGAGAGAATGCCAAGAGTGTGCAAAGCAGTAATCAGAGCAAAGGGTGGCTATTTTGAAAAAACTAGAATATAAAACATGTTTTCAGTTATTTCGCCTTTTTTTGTTAAGTACATAACTCCACATGTGTTCATTCATAGTTTTGATGCCTTCAGTGAGAATCTACAATGTAAATAGTCATGAAAATAAAGAAAACTTATTGAATGAGAAGGTGTGTCCAAACTTTTGGCCTGTACTGTATATATATACATATATATTTTTATATTTATATTTATTTATTTTTGTAAAGAGAAGGAAACCCTACCTGGATACACATACACAACAACATAATACAGATACTGGTCTCCTAACACAGAAAAACCTAGGAATGAACATGATCTAAAGAGAGGCAAGATATGACTAAATTTTCATCAGTGTACTGGACTCAGGATGCTAGCAAAATTAATTGCTTTCAGGTCATCTTCCTTTTGGCTCTCCATTGCACCTGTTGTTGTCACTTTCATTTGCACCTAAAGCAGGTGGCACTGACTCACAATCACTTGTGCTTCCTAAAGGGACAGATTGATATATCTGAAGTTTAACTGACTTGGTGTTATACTTAATGGTTAAGTGTTCCCTTCATTTGTTGAGCAGTGTATTATTACTAATAGGGTATATAAAAGATTATGATTTACCTCCAAGCAGGTGTTAAGATGGCATATCTAACCTTGCTGGAAGATATTACAGTCTGTGCCTTCAGGTTAGGGCGCATCAGAGGCTGACATGTTTGAACGTGTTTGAAGAGAGTGATGAAAGCTTATCAGCTGACTGCCATTACATTCACAGACGCTCAATGATGATCAGACACTGCTGTGTCAGGGCTTTAATATGTGTGTAGAAAAATCTTCACTGCTTTCTCCATGATATACCTCTGGGCAAATGTATTTCCCTACCTAGAGAAATGCGGGTGTGGCAGTACAGGATAGCAGACACACACCTGTCAGTTTTGATTCACCAACATATGCATGGTGGTAAGAACAAAATCACCTGTTGCACACGTGTCTTGAATCTCACTGTAATTTTGCGTGAGTGCTTATTTTATGCAGAGTGAGAACATTCCTACCCACACATTAGTGAACGAGGCCCAATGTCCTTTCATATCTTTTCCTTATGACTGGAAGCATATTTCAATTCATGTTCCACATTCGCTGGAACAAAATGTGAGCTTTTCTATTAAGAATATACCTTTCCTAACCATTTAACGAGATGAAATGCATTTTAAATACCATACCATCGCCACAGTGTTAAGTTAATTTATCAGTCTGACCCAAAAGCAGTAGACAAGGTTTAGGAATCTAATTTCTTAACGCTAGACTGAAGCAAAGTAGAGTCTGTGGGGATGAGAAAGTAAATGTGGTGCAGTCAATGTTAGCTCAGGGCTGAGTTAAGATTCGAGTCATGGAAGATCCATTGGCAAAAATGGAGAATCTAATTTCATTATGTTGAAATCAGCGATCCAGTATGTTTGCAAATTACTTCTCATCACTCCTGGACTGTCTTGGCATCACACAACATGTCAACCTCCCAACCCATAACGAAGGTCACATACTGGACTTAATCTGCTGCACTGACATCACTCCTACTAATCTTGCTGTCACCCATTTCCCCATTTCTGACCACAAAGCTGTACTATAGCTTTTTTGTAAAAAGCTGTATATATGTACAGTACAGGCCAAAAGTTTGGACACACCTTCTCATTCAATGCGTTTTCTTTATTTTCATGACTATTTACATTGTAGATTCTCACTGAAGGCATCAAAACTATGAATGAACACATGTGGAGTTATGTACTTAACAAAAAAAGGTGAAATAACTGAAAACATGTTTTATATTCTAGTTTCTTCAAAATAGCCACCCTTTGCTCTGATTACTGCTTTGCACACTCTTGGCATTCTCTCCATGAGCTTCAAGAGGTAGTCACCTGAAATGGTTTCCACTTCACAGGTGTGCCTTATCAGGGTTAATTAGTGGAATTTCTTGCTTTATCAATGGGGTTGGGACCATCAGTTGTGTTGTGCAGAAGTCAGGTTAATACACAGCCGACAGCCCTACTGGACAACTGTTAAAATTCATATTATGGCAAGAACCAATCAGCTAACTAAAGAAAAACGAGTGGCCATCATTACTTTAAGAAATGAAGGTCAGTCAGTCCGGAAAATTGCAAAAACTTTAAATGTGTCCCCAAGTGGAGTCGCAAAAACCATCAAGCGCTACAACGAAACTGGCACACACGAGGACCGACCCAGGAAAGGAAGACCAAGAGTCACCTCTGCTTCTGAGGATAAGTTCATCCGAGTCACCAGCCTCAGAAATCGCAAGTTAACAGCAGCTCAGATCAGAGACCAGATGAATGCCACACAGAGTTCTAGCAGCAGACCCATCTCTAGAACAACTGTTAAGAGGAGACTGCGCCAATCAGGCCTTCATGGTCAAATAGCTGCTAGGAAACCACTGCTAAGGAGAGGCAACAAGCAGAAGAGATTTGTTTGGGCCAAGAAACACAAGGAATGGACATTAGACCAGTGGAAATCTGTGCTTTGGTCTGATGAGTCCAAATTTGAGATCTTTGGTTCCAACCGCCGTGTCTTTGTGAGACGCAGAAAAGGTGAACGGATGGATTCCACATGCCTGGTTCCCACTGTGAAGCATGGAGGAGGAGGTGTGATGGTGTGGGGGTGTTTTGCTGGTGACACTGTTGGGGATTTATTCAAAATTGAAGGCACACTGAACCAGCATGGCTACCACAGCATCCTGCAGCGACATGCCATCCCATCCGGTTTGCGTTTAGTTGGACGATCATTTATTTTTCAACAGGACAATGACCCCAAACACACCTCCAGGCTGTGTAAGGGCTATTTGACCAAGAAGGAGAGTGATGGAGTGCTGCGGCAGATGACCTGGCCTCCACAGTCACCGGACCTGAACCCAATCCAGATGGTTTGGGGTGAGCTGGACCGCAGAGTGAAGGCAAAGGGGCCAACAAGTGCTAAACACCTCTGGGAACTCCTTCAAGACTGTTGGAAAACCATTTCAGGTGACTACCTCTTGAAGCTCATGGAGAGAATGCCAAGAGTGTGCAAAGCAGTAATCAGAGCAAAGGGTGGCTATTTTGAAGAAACTAGAATATAAAACATGTTTTCAGTTATTTCACCTTGTTTTGTTAAGTACATAACTCCACATGTGTTCATTCATAGTTTTGATGCCTTCAGTGAGAATCTACAATGTAAATAGTCATGAAAATAAAGAAAACGCATTGAATGAGAAGGTGTGTCCAAACTTTTGGCCTGTACTGTATATATGTGTATATATATTTACGTTTGTTAATAATTCCTGTTTATTTAAATATATATTTGTAAATACTATTGTTTAAATTTCTTATATTTTCTTGTATCTTTCCTCTCTTGCAAGGAGCACCTGTAACATAAATAATTTCCCCTCGGGGATCAATAAAGTATTTCGGATTCTGATTCTGATGATTCTGAATTACACACAGCCAAAGAACAACGGACCATCTCCTTTAGAAACATCAAACACATCAACACCACAGATCTCTCCACCCTGATCAGCTCCTACCCCAGCCCTCCCTCAGCCTCCTCCCCTGCTGACCTGGTGAATCATTATAATAACGTCTCTCCTCATCCCTCACCACCTTGGCTCCCCTGAAAACCCGCTCAGTTTCATTCACACACACTGCTCCCTGGTTCACCCCTGACCTCCGCCAGCTCAAAGCCACAGGCCATCAACTGGAGCGATTGTACAAAAAGACCAGACTCACTGTACACAGCCAAATGTATTCAGACCACCTTCACCACTACAAGAACACCCTCACCACTGCCAAATCTTCATACTACTCCAACCTCATCAACACTGGTACAGTTAACAAGAGAATCCTCTTCTCAACATTCAGCCACCTACTTCAGCCTCCTAAAACCCTCCCTCCAGACATTTCCACTGTTCCACTGTTTCCTGGACTTCTTCAGCTCCAAAATCAACACCATTCACCAACAACTGGCCTCATCTTGCACCTCTTCAAATGATCCACCCTGGATGATCACCATTGGCCAACCTCTCACCAGCTCCTTCACCGACTTCACCCTGGCATCAGAACACACCATCTCTGAACTCATCCGTAAAGCCAAAACCACCACATGTCAGCTTGATCCTCTTCCCACCTCCCTTGTCAAAGCCTGTCTGCCGTCCATTTCCCCCATGATCACAAACATAATTAACTCCTCCCTCACCACTGGTACTGTACCCCCCACTCTCAAACTAGCTGCCATCACACCCATCCTGAAAAAAACCGGTGCTGACCCAGCTGAACTTAACCTCTACCGGCCCATCTTCAACCTTCCCTTCATCTCCAAAACACTTGAAAGGGTGGTTGCCGCACAACTACAGTCCCACCTCAATACATACAACCTCCACGAACCCTTCCAATCCGGTTTCCATCCAAAACACAGCACTGAAACAGCCCTGGTCAAAATCACCAACAACCTCATCCATGCAGCCAACTCAGGACTACTCACCATTCTCATCCTCCTGGACCTCAGCGCAGCATTCAACACCATCTCCCACCCACTACTCCTGGACCGCCTGGCTGGCATTGGGATCACTGGTGTTGCACTCTCCCGGTTCACATCATACCTCACCGACCGTCAACAATTTGTGTATCTAAGGAACCACAAGTCTGGGTGTTTGGGTGTTTCACTGGGTGTCCCTTACGGGTCAGTCTTGGGTCCACTTCTCTTCATCATCTACCTCATCCCTCTGGGCACAATCCTCCGTCACCATGGGGTCCACTGTCACTGCTAAGGCGGTGGTCCCTCACCACCTGTCTTGAAGACATCTGGAGCTGGATGAGCAGGAACTTCCTGAAACTAAACGGCAATAAAACTGAGGCCCTACTCATCTGCTCCAAATCCACCCTCACCAAGTCACAACACACCCCAGCTCCAACCATCATCATCGACGGATTCCCTGTACCCTTTTCCTCCCAAGTCAAGAGCCTCTGTGCCATTCTGGACAGCACCCTGTCATTTGCATCTCATATTCAAAACATCACCCGGACTGCATTCTTCCACCTCCGCAACATCTCCAGACTCCGCCCATCACTGTCCCAATCCAGCACCAAAATCCTGGTTCACTCATTTGTCACATCCCGCAACGACTACTTCAACACCCTCCTCACCGGCCTCCCCACCAAACTCATCAACAGACTGCAAATCATTCAGAACTCGGCCACAAGGATCATCACCTGCAGCAAATCATCTGATCACATCACCCCTGTTCTTATCCAGCTTCACTGGCTCCCTGTACAATACCGCATGCACTACAAAAAACTTCTCCTCACCTACAAAGCTCTCCACAATCTAGCCCCCACTTACCTCTGTGACCTCCTTCAGGAATACACCCCCTCCCGCACCCTCCGCTCAACCTCTGCTGGACTCCTCACCATCCCCACCTCACGCCTCAGTACCATGGGTGCTGAGCCTTCAGCTGCTCGGCACCCAGACTCTGGAACTCCCTCCCCCAACACATAAGCCAGTCAGACTCTATCACATCATTCAAATCCTAACTCAAAACCCACCTGTTCAAACTGGCATTTTCACTCTAACTGGACACTGTGCACTACACTTGTTTTTATGTTGATGTTTGGTTTTAATGATGTCTCCTCTATGCTCTGTAAGGTGACCTTGGGTGACTTGAAAGGCGCCTCCAAATAAAATGTATAATTATTATTATTATTATTATCATCAACACTAAGACAATTTCTTTTCTCTTCTCTGCTTTCTTTCTGTAATTATTCATTTTTTGTTTCGCCACCTCTTCCCTGCATGCCTGTTTCCCAAAATTTCTTCTTTTCTTTTTACTTCAAATCATTCTTTTTCAGTGATTTTCTGTTCTTTTCTCACCATTGTGGTCTTCATCCTGTGCCCCTGCATGGGTGAGTAGGTCCGGTTTGTTTATAAGGCGGGAAGCATAGAGGTGTTTGAGGCCCAGGAATAGGAGCAGGATGGAGGGAACAATCTGAGCGGCGACTCCCTCTAACACTGCTGGCCGGTTGGGCAGCTCCATCAGCACGCTCAGGCCAATGATGCACATTTTACGGTCATGGAGCCTGCGGAGTGGATCAGAAAAAGGAAGAAGCAGACTGAGAGGGGAAGCAATTGACGGTATCAAGTTCTAAAAATAAGTTTGATCTACAAAACATTGCATGTTTGTCAAGATATTTCCAGGTGTTGAAAATTTGTGATTAAAAGTATTAAATTGGCTATTACAAATATAGAATTGAGTGGTAAAAATGGTCAAAATCCTTTCAAATCACCAAATTAAGACACCAAGACCTTGAGGAAAGCCAGAGAAAAATCCATTATGTGATTTGGTATCAAATAGTTTTGACATTGGGAGATTTCTGTAAGAGCTGCATTTTTTTGCAATTGGATGATGAGCACTTCTGTTCTGGAAGCTGCTCAGAAACCCCCTTATTGTCAATATGCCTATGAAAGCCATACATCCTCTGCATGCCTAAGGTCTCTAGTTTGGGGATGTGAAGTTTAATGCAGCTGTGATTATCATGAAGATCCAAATAGGTCATTTTATCTGTGAAGTCAAGTTTCAAAACATGGTCTCACTTCAATGAAATGGCTACTACGGGGACAAATATTCATTAGATTCTATATTTTCATTTCAAATGGTGCCATTTGTTCCCTGTGCTTAAAATAAGTACAAGCAGCTACTAAACTCAGAAACCAAGTTGGTTTATCATGAGGGATCTAGCCAAAACCAATAGTGTGTCTCAAATCACATACTTCCATTAGTACACTTCTATGTCGTATACTATGTGCACTATGCACTCACTGGCATAGTGCGCGAATTTCAACAGGGTAGTGTTGTCTCAAACCAAACACGGCCGTTGTGCACTCACCGGAAATGACGACCGCAAATTAGCTAGTTAGCAAACTAGCATTAGCATTCGCATTATCGTTCTGCTAAATTAACCCAATAAACATTCTGCTGGCTTATACCCGACAACAGTATAGTGGTGCTTAGTGCAAAAAACACATGCATTTGTACAATGCAGCGACGTTCATGGTCGCACAGTCCTCGGCCGCTATTTCCAGTTTGAAAAGCGGTCCCTCCTCTTCTGCTACGTAGCCAATATGGCGACCATTGAGGACGAGAAGTGACCATAGTTCCACACTCAACTTTCTGACCGTTTTGAGTGCACCATCCGGGTACTCATAGTGCACTGCATTTTTCCATACTTCTCAGTGTGAACACACTTATGCACTCAAAATATTAAGTGTAAGTACAGAAGTACACGATTTGAGACACAGCACAAGTTATGGATGGAAGCCATTTTGAAAGTCCAAGAGGGTCACAACGAAGACTTTGAAAAAAATTGAAAAAGTGATTTTGGGATATGGTACAATCTAAAAGTTTGAAAAAGATATAGTTTATCAACTCCCCAAAGGTTTTGAAATAAAGTTGCAATCAGGACATTGTGAAGCTGACTAAGATGAGATACATATTTATTACTGAGCCTTAGATGTGTTAGTAGATGTTGATCTTTGGTTGAAGGCTAGCCATTTCCCTCTACTTCCATGCTTTATGCTGAGCTTGGCTAACCACGTCCTGACTCAAGCTCTGTAATTACTGCAAAGAAATGAGACTGATATCAATCTTCTCATCTAACTCTCAGAAAGAAAGTAAATTACTGTAAATCTTCAATTAGTAGCCTAGGCTATTGTTTGCTTGAATCACTGAACTCAACAGGTGTCTATATGGGACAGGCCTTTAATTCCTTTTACACAAAACTGTTGCTCAGCAAAGATGGGAAATATAATCAAATTATTTATTTAAAGCAGTGTGAATATTAGGCTTTGAATAACATATCAATTATGTGTTGTGTTATGACACTTGTTTCACAGCACCTAAGGATAACAGCACTTGGCATACCAACACAACACAACACAACTTTATCCTGTCAAAAAAGTATTTATGATATAACCTGGATTAATTTTTTATGAAAAACCCTTTTGATCATTGGTCCCTTACAGACTAAAGAAGTATTAATGACCTACCACGTAATCGAGGAATGGACAGATATTCTGACCTTATGACAACTTCAGAGGAAGGGAGTCACCACTTGTTTTTTCATCATGCCAGTAAATCTGAATGACTTAGGGTCCTCTCCAGTGAGGACGTGGTTTCAGTAAAATGAAATCAACCCAGCTAACGATGTTTAGCATCTCCATATTGACAAAAGTTAAAACATTTATATTTGTATGCACGATCGAAGCAGCAAACTAATGTTAGCTCAAGTGGGCAGTCAACAGTCAGGTTTTATACATCCAAAAAACTTCTATAAAAAATTAACTGCTTGGCAACCATACCAGACATCTCATTGGGACAGGCTTTTATTTGTCTAAATGTGTAGCGACACCAGGTTAGTAAAAGGAACTGGGCGTTTAATTGAGACGAGGCTTTCAACTGAAGTTATATGTTAGTGTATTTAAAAACTGAAACTTTTTGAATTTTCGTCGTCTAAAACCTTTTAAATTTTTGTTGACTAAAACTTTTTGAATTTTCGTCCACCAAGACTTCATAAATTTTCATTGACTTAAAGCGCCACTTACCTTTCTGGAATTTTTACGCTTTTCTTTGTTTAGGTTAAAATGCTATTAATAAGCTGATGGCACACTAAAATGTAAGTGAATTCCAACAGAGATAAAAACCCATAATTACACCATTCTCATATTAAAACTCCGACCAATCATTGCATTCGGACCGAAAGCAATGATTGGCCGAGCATCCTGTCTGTCTTTCCCACGTGGATGCCTCTGAGTGACGTAACCGCTCGCATAACGCCCCCTGATGATGAGACTGATGCAGCTTCATCCTGAGCTAAAAAGGGACGAGACGGTCGCAGAGTTTCTGCTGGACAGGTATTTTTAGTTTGCCTCTAATGTAACATAGGCTATAACGTTATATATGACAACAGAGCATCCAGTTGCTAACGGTTAGCCTACTGTAGCCTAACGTTGCCTGAGCCTCTGTATTATCTTCCTTGTTTGTTGCCAGTCACCAGTACAGGACAGGTTCACACATGGCCATAGGCAGCAGTGTTAAGCCAGGCAGGGGAAAGCCAAATTCTCCGAAAATGAGCAATCGTCAGAATTTTGGTCTTAAGCACTGTATTTCGTCATAAACAACCCAGAAATGCGGCTCAAAGTGCAAAATACGGGACTTCTCCTTTAACTAGTTCAAAACATCTTAAGTGTCCCTCTCACCCCAGGAAGAACTCTGTGTCGTTCATCCATTGGTTGATGAAGTGGGCAGTGATGGGCTGAGGGCTGTGTTGGAAGTGCATGTTGTCCAGAGTGTGGATGAGCAGGGCTGGGTTGTAGTACAGAGCAGCAATGGCCACCTGCAGGCACATAGTCCTCAGCTCACTGGACTTCACCCCCCGCATCAAACGCTCCAGAACTGCCTCCACAAACAAAGGGATGCACTGCATGGAAGAAGCACAAAGAAATGATGGTGCCGTTTCACTTTTGGTGGAGTATTGGTCAGTGTCCTGTCTGAGAGTCGTAATTTCTTGTTTAATCCCCATTTTAAGTTTGTCTTTAAATATTGTCAACTCGTCTTTAAGTTCATGTTTTAGGTCTGTTATGTCTCTGCTAATGTTAGCTAGTCCAGTTCTCAGTGCCTTAGTGTGGTCAAACTGGTCAATTTTTCTCTGCCGTGTTGTCCTTGGTTTCACTTTTGTTGTGCTCCCCTTTCACTGCAAGCTGCTTTTAAACTTTAACTTTGATTGTTTCTCCAGCTTTTGTGTTCATTCTACTCACTCACCTTTTAGTTTTTTATAGCATTTGTATATCAAGTTACATAGACTGAGTAGGTTTATTTAACCTGAGCTAGCTAGTAATTAAGCACCCATTTGGTCCACAATGAAAAAGTATTTTAACAAAATCAATGTTTTTTAAGATTATTTTTGGGCTTTTGCTTTTATTAGACAGGACAGCTTCATCATCAGAGAGGGACAGAGAGAGAGGGGGGATGACATGCAGCAAAGGGCTATGGGACGGAATGCAACTTGCATCCACTGTGGCATGGACACAGCCTTTGCACATGGGGCACCCGCTCTACCAGGTGAATTTATGTGTGCCCCAACAACATCCACTTTTTCATGTTACATATAATAATATGTAAATATGTAACAATAGTATTTAACTATAATTACTACCCCACAGTTGTATGCCTCCACGTACCAGTCAAGTTTCTCTCCCAATTTACATCCATGTGTGTGAAAACATGCATGCTTCACACCCACTTTCATCCTGGCAGCACAGAAGATCTATACAATCAGCAGTTTCATAGTGGACACACAAGCCTAGTGTCACCAGTTCAGTATCTGACTAAATGTCTCCCCTTCTGTTCCTGAATTATGACTTTTAATAATGACCAGAAAATTGTTGTATGCAGAACATTATGATGTCACAGTGAAGCTGACCTTTGACCTTTTAGATATTAATGCCATTACTTCATTATTTTATCCTATTAGACATGTGCGTGAAGTTTTGTCATAATTAGCATGTGAATTCTTTTGTTAAAACCAAAAATATATTTTGTCAGGTCACACTGACTTTGACCACAAAATTCTAATTAGTTTGTTCTTCAGCCCAAGTGGATGTTTGTGTCAAAGTTAAAGAAATTCCCTTAAGGTGTTCTTGAGATGTCCTGTTCAGGAGAATGAGACAGATGCAAGGTCACGTTGACCTTGACCTTTAACCAGTGAAATCTTATCAGTTCATTGTTGAATCCAAGTGACCTTTGTGCCAAAGTTAAAGAAATTCCCTCACTGTGTTCTTGAGATATTGCATTTACAAAGCTAGACAGACAAGGTCACAGGGACCTTGACCTTTGACCTATTGCCACCAAAATCAAATCAGTTCATTCTCAAGTCCAAATCAACCCTTGTGCTAAATTTGAAGATATTCCCTTTAAGTGTTCTTGAGATAACGCATTTACGAGAATGCGACAGACAAGGCAGGGTTCGACATAACCCATGGCCCGATGGCCCGGGGCCAATCAAAAAGTATGTCGGGCAAGTTGACTGACAGGTGACAGGCCCGCTCGCAGTGACGCTGTAAAGCTTTTTTTGTCAGGGGAACAACTCCAGCGGATTTTTATCCCACTTTTCTCGAGCCTTCAGTGGATTTATTGGGCTTTTTGGCCAAAGGTGCCCTCACCTTTGCTCGTGCAATGAAACACCGGAGGAGGGGGAAACGTGCCGGTGTGCTTGTGTGTCTCCGCCAACGCGGACACCACTGCCATGCAGGTATATTTCTCTCCAACGTGCGTTCGCTGGCCAGTAAACTGGATGAACTTCAGCTACTGATAGCGAAAAACGGATACTTTTCTACACCTGCAGTTTTGTGCTTCACAGAGACGTGGCTGTGTGGATCGATACCGGACTCTGCGCTGCAGCTGGCGGGCTTCCAACTCTTGAGCGGATCGTAACATGGAACTCTCCGGCAAAACTAAAGGTGGAGGTATCTGTTTTTACACTAATGGTGGCTGGTATAATGACGTGACAGTAATCCAGCAGCACTGCTCTCCTGATCTGGAATCTTTTTTTCATCAACTGCAAACCTTTTTACTCCTCCCCTGAGTTTGCTTCATTCATTCTGGTCGGTGTTTACATCCCACCGCAGGCAACATGCAGGAGGTAGGCAACAGCGCATGCTCGCCGACCAGATAGGCTACTGTGTGTGGAGCGGACTCCTTAGTTATTGTCCTTGGCGACTTTAACAAAGGTAACCTCACCCATGAACTCCCCACATACAAACAGTTTATAGATTGTCCGACCAGAGAGAAGAATATCCTGGATCACTGTTACACAACTATTAATAATGCCTATCACGCCGTCACCCGCGCTGCACTGGGCCACTCTGACCACAACACTGTCCACCTGATTCCCTCATACAGGCAGTTAAAGCTCTGTAAACCTCTTGTGAGGTCATCTAAGAAGTGGATGAGTACACAGAGGCTGTGACATCATACATCAGTTTCTGTGAGGACTGCTGTATACACCATCACGCACTACGATGAGGTATAATAAATTAAATGAAATGAAGTTAAATTAAATGAAGTTTTATATTCATTTTTTCTCTCTCTCTTTTTTACTTGGGCCAGTAAGAATATACAAGGGGCCAGTAAAACTCTGAACTACTGGCCCAGGGGGCCAGTGGGGAAAAAATGTTATGTTGAACACTGCAAGGTCACACTGACTTTGACCTATGACCCCCAAAAACTGTTCACTTAATTGCTGAGTCCTAGTGGACATTTGTGTCAAATCTGAAGAAATTCCCTTGAGGCGTTCTTGAAATATTGTGTTCACAACGATGGGACAGACGAGGCATACAGATGTACGGATGGATAACCCTGAAAACTTTATGCCTCAGGCCACAGCTAGTACTGGCGCAGAGGCATAAAAAGCATCCAGTTCAAAATAATTTCAAATTAATACATTTGGAACAAGAAATGTGGTGTGAGTGAAGGAGTAATTAAATTAAAGCAGGGCTTTGGGGTATGTCAAACAAAGAAGGTTGGGAATTACTGTGTTAAATACATAGATTTTTTCAAAACTTATGTTGTTTATGTTAGTCACCGATTACATAGAAATGAATGTCTGTACTGTGTGCGGCTGCTTCTGACCTGGTCAATGCCTCTACCCCTGCACTGCAAGATGACGACCTCCAACAGTTTGGCAGCGTGACACTCTGCATCCTCACCTGCATCCACAGTCAGCACCTAAAACAGGGGAAAGGTCCAAATAGCTGACCAGTCAAGACTCAGTAGCATCGATGAGAAAACAGGATCTTTGCTCACATTTTATGTAACTCCAAACAGCAGGTGAAGACACTTAGAGTCTTACCTTTTTGCACATGCTGTAGATGACCTCTAAGTGCTTAGGGTTGGACAGGAGCATGTCTGTATCCACAGTAATATAGTTGTGCAAAAGAGGCATCATATCTGTAACACAAACAAAGAACATCATTAGAATTACCGCCATTTTCTGATGGTTATTGTATCAACATGCAAATAGTAACATTTATTTACCAGGTAGACAGTAGTGCTTAAAAATGTTAGAGTACTACAATTAACTTTTTTGGCTAGTAGATAGTTGTCTTTCAAAGAACTAGTTTTCATGTCTCACTATGGAATATTCACAGAAGCACTTATTCCATTACTCCAGCCCTGATTAACTGGCACTTGTGACGCCGGCATCCACATCTGTTGCCTTTACATACAGTGGCATGCAAACATTTGGGCACCCCTGGTCAAAATTTTGTTCAAACGGTGAGTGGTTAAGTGAGTAGGAAATGAATTGATCTCCAAAAGGCAGCTGGAAAGCAGGAGAAGGCTGGAGAAGCAGGAAGGCTGTAAGAAGATAGCTAAGTGTTTTCAGGTAGCTGTTTCCTCAGTAGTTAAGAATTGGCAGTTAACAGGAACTATGGAGGTCAGGTTGAGGTCTGGAAGACCAAGAAAACTTTCCGAGAGAGCTGCTTGTAGGATTGTTAGAGAGGCAAATCAAACCCTCTGTCTGACTGCTAAAGACCTGCAGGATGATTTATCAGACTCTGGAGTGGTGGTGCACTGTTCTACTTTGCTGCAACACCTGTACAAATATGACCTTCATGGAAGAGTCATCGGAAGAAAACCTTTCCTGTGTCCTCACCACAAAATCAAGCATCAGAGGTTTGTAAAGGAAAATCTACAACAAGCCTGATGCATTTTTGGAAACAAGTCCTGTGGTCTGATGAAGTTAAAATATAACTTTTTAGACACAATGAGCAAAGGTATGGTGGAGAAAAAAGGGTGCAGAATTTCATGAAAAGAACACCTTTCCAACTGTTAAACACAGAGGTGGATTGATCAGGCTTGACTTGCAGACAGTGACACGGGGAACATTTCACAGGTAGAGGGAAGAATGGATTCAGTTAAATTCCAGCAAATTCTGGAAGCAAACATCACACCATCTGTAAAAAAACAAGCTAAAGATGAAGAGAGGATGGCTTATACAACAGGACGACGACCCTATACACACTTTGAAACCCCCAATGGACTGCCTCAAGAGGCACAAGCTGAACGTTTTGCCATGGCTCTCACAGTTTCCCAACCTACACGTTTAAAAAAAAAATAGACCTAAAAAGAGCAGTGCATGCAAGATGGCCCAGAAATCTCACAGAATTAGAAGCCTTTTGCAGGAAGAATGGATGAAAATCCCCCAAACAAGAACTGAAAGACAATTAGCTGGTTACAAAAGGTGTCTAGAAGCTGTGATACTTGCCAAAGGGGGCACTACTAAGTTCTGATTATGCAGGGTGCCCAAACTTAGCCTTCAGGCCGTTTTCCTTTTTTGTTATTTCAAAACTGTAAATGATTGAAATAAAAAAGTATTCTTGTTTAAAATATTGAAGAAATGTTTCAGCTCTAACCTTTTGCCTTTTGGAAATCAGTTCATCTTCTACTTACTTAACTACTCATGGTAAACAAAATTTTGACCAGGGGTGCCCAAACTTTTGCATGCCACTGTGTCCCTGGCACAGTGTTGTTCATTATTCAAACATCTCTTCTTGCTTCAAGGGCCAGTCTATCTTGTATCATTTTCCTGGGCTAACAACAGTAGCTTAACTATGGTCTGACCAAAAAGTAGATTAATTTAAAAAAAAAAAAAAAAAAAGGGAGCACTGCCAAAGCACTGCCGAAGCCCTACAAAGGGACGTCCAGCAGGCTACTGGTGTGCATGCTTCTGACAAAACTGTCAGAAACAGACTCCATGAGGGTGGCGTGAGGGACTAACGTCCCCTAGTGGGACCTGTGCTCACAGCCCAGCACCATGCAGCTTGACTGGCATTTGCCAGAGAAGACCAGAATTGGCAGGTCTACCAGTAGTGTCCCATTTTCTTGGGAACAGGTTCACACTGAGCACTACAGACATGAAAGAGTCTGAAAATGCTGTGGTGAACGTTATGCAGCCTGTAACATCATCCAGCTTGACTGGTTTGATGATAGTTCAGTGATGGTCTGGTAGGCATATCCTTGGAGGGTCGCACAGACCTCCATGTCATAGCCAACATTACCCTGACCGCTGTTAGGTGCAAGGATGAAATCCTCAGAGCGACTGTCAGACCTTACACTGGTGCAGTGGGCCCTGGGCTCCTCCTGGTGCAGGACAATGCTCCGCCTGAGTGTGTAGGCAGCTCCTGGATGACGAAGGCATTGATGCCATTGACTGGCCTTCTTGTTCTACTGACCTAAATCCAATCAAGCACCTATGGGACGTTATGTATCGGTGCATCTGACACTGCCAAGTGTTGCCAGTGCCACAGACTTTCCAGGAGCTCACTGTTGCCCTGATCCAGGTCTGGGAGGAGATCCCACAGGACATCATCCGCTGACTCATCGGGAGCATGCCCAAACACTGTCAGGGGTGCATACAAGCACGCAGGGGCCATACACACTACTGAGTCACATTATGAGTTGCTGTGATAAAATTTACAGTTGTTGGATCAGCCTGTGATTTAAATTTTTTACTTTGATTTTCTGTGTGATTTTTAATCCAGCCCTCAGTGGGTTGATGATTTTGGTTTTCATTGACAGTTGTTACATCATTTTGTTCTCAATAATTATCTGATGTACATCAGTTAAGATTTTCAACTTGAATAATTCGTTCATCAAGATCTGATGTATGATTTAAGTGTTCGCTTAATTTTTTCGAGCAGTGTATTTATACAAAAGAATGATCACTTTTATCATGTCACAAAAATATGAGTTTAAATTATCCATATCAGTGGCAGTTCTAGCACATCTGGTGCCATATCCTAGCTAACAATAAAAAAATAAGATAAAAATTTGTGCTAATTTGCTTTTGGTAACATGTTGTACATGTGTTATAATAATCATATAAATCAACAATAAATTTTAAAAAGAATTACAAATAACTTGTCCAGAGGAATAAACAATAAAATAATATATAACATTGTAAAATAGTAATAAAATTCAATAATACACATTTATGAAATAACCTTTAACATAACCTTTCATATGAAAAACATCTTTAAAAAATAAGCTAAAAGCCTTTTTACTATATATGATACAGCATAATTCCTTCTCTCCAATATCTATTTTATAGTGCTGTGAAAACATGAACACATTTCTCCTTCACACAGCTGGATTTATTCAAGTTTCTCACCAAAAGCTACATTTTACAAGATTACACTGAACACATCATGAGAACATTATAATTGACCTTCGCCCAGAACTCATTTTTACTGAATAGAGCTTTAACACTTTACAGTGTAAATCAATGCAACCTCTGTGAGCTGTTCTATTTCATCCCTCCTGACTGCCAGAGGCGGTGCATAAGCACCAGATAACCCCGCCTGCACTAGCACATGTCGAGTACGAATATCAACGATGTCACCTGTGACTCCTGCATGTTCCTTCATTCTTCTCGCGACCGCGTGTCGAGGTGTACGTGAGTAAGTCAGGCACGGCCGTTTCTATGGCTTAGTACTATCCTTCTCTACTATTGGTTTACACGTGCTGCTGGCTTTGTGCAGCCTTGTGCCTCTGGGGTAGGAGTAATGGGCTAGCGCTCGTCCTCCGAGAGGCTGTAGCTGGCGTGTTGCATGGTTGTAAATGTGTTTGCCTGCTTTGGATTACTGTGAGCAGGTCAGTGTTGAATTCTGATGACTGTTTTCTGTGTTTTGCAGTTTGGGATTAAAAGTTTGAAGGAAGCAATTGTGTTGGTGAAGGTGGTGTTTCCACTTCCCTCTCCCAGCTCAGTTGTGCTTTTATTAAAAAAACAAACAAAAAAAAAACAAATAAAAGAGACAAGAAGGCTGGTAACCCTTGTGGTGACGGATGCGTGTCTGCCCCCTCTCCAAACTTGGTCTGGTGTTTTCTATTGTGTTGACGTCTCCGTTCCCGGCACTGTCACACTTTTCAGGGATTCTTGCTGGCTTTTTCTCCACCCGGTTATGGATGGCATGCCTGTGGCAGCTGCATGGCCTCCCATGAACCTGGGAGGCCATCACTGAGGAGGCGTGCATGAATTGTCATATCATGCCTCGGTCGGTGAGGTTGGCTAGACTGGCTAAACTGGATCCCTTGGTCTGTCTCCCTTCATTCCAGTCTGAGGGTCCCTTCATTCCAGTCTGAGGGGGCGGATTTCTGAGGGACCACTGCGCAGAAGAGGTCTGCCACACGGGGAGGTGATGGTGCTCCTGCGAAAAAGAGGAAGGCAGCAGGGACGGACCAGCTCTCCTCCAAGGTTGACCGCTTGGCTGCTGATATGGAGCAAATGAAGGCGCTCCTTCTGAGTCTCCAGCCTGCTGGTGGGGTAGCGCCTCCTGCTGTAATGTCTGCCCAGGAGTCACCGCTGCCACAGGCCGACGGCTTGCAGGTCTCCACAAAAGAGCATCTGCTTCCAGTAGGTCGGGGGCTTTTCCATCTTGCCCTAGGGGTCCCACACAACCACCTTCCCGGGGTGGCCATTGTCAGCCAGCAGGTGACTTTCGCTCCGCGCTGCGCCGCTCACTATGTAAGCCCCGGGACTCCAAGCCTGACCACCGCACTTCTGGCTCCTCCAGGGGCCGGGTTCTGCCACTTCATATGCTGACCACAGCGGACGTTATGCGAGTGATCAGTCAGGGCGAATGGTTCACGTCCACAGATTTGGCAGATGCATATTTTCATGTGCCCATCGCGGTTCATCATCAGCCCTTCCTGCGGTTTGCCTTTCAGGGCCACCACTATCAGTTTAGGGTACTCCCCTTCAGGCTTTCCCTGTCTCCAAGGGTCTTTACTCGATGTGTTGCAGCAGATCTGGCACCTCTGCAGGCAGAGGGCATGAAGGTGCCATATCTGGACGATTGGCTGGTGTGTGCGCCTTCCCGGGCCCAGGTGGTCCAGGATACAGACCGTCTTCTGGCACAAGTGGCCCGGCTGGGCCTCGAGGTCAACAGGGCAAAGAGCTGTCTGGTCCCCACACGGCGGGCTGCTTACCTGGGTCTGACCCTGGACTCTGTTGCCAGGAGGGCCTACCTGTCAGAGCGTCGCGTGGACGACATCCTCCGACTCCTCCCCCTCTTCAAGAGAGGCAAGCGGTTACCTTTTGTTCAGTTCCTGCAATTGCTGGGCAAGCTGACGGCCGCGTCAACTGCCATACCATCTGGCCTGTTGACGTTGCGCCCCCTCCAGATGTGGCTGAACAGCTTTCATCTGGACCCCAAGCTCCACAGGCGCAAGCTGATCAGAGTGTCACAGGCGTGCATTCGCGCCCTGGCGCCTTGGAGAAACAGGGAATTCCTGCTGGGAGGTGTGCCCCTGGGTGCTATCCCTTCCTTTCACGAGACTGTCATGACGGATGCTTCCCGCTCAGGATGAGGTGCAGTTTGGCGTGGCAGATTGGCTCAGGGACGGTGGTCTGTCCTGGATTGCACATACCACATCAATGTGCTGGAGATGCAGGCTGTCCATCTGGCTCTCTGGCACTTTTTACCACACCTGCAGAGGAGACATGTACTGGTCTGGTCAGACAACAAAGCCGTGGTCTCCCAGATCAATCATCAGGGGGGCACCAAGTCAGCACATTTGTTATGGGTGTCCCAGCGCCTGCAGACATGGGCTGCTCCCCAACTGTCCAGCCTGCGGGCAGTGTGGCTGGCAGGAGATCAGAATCAGGTGGCGGATTTTCTTTCCCGGCACAGGCCTCTGCCGGGGGGAATGGAGGCTTCATCCGGAGGTCGTGGAGATGATCTGGCAGCAGCGACTGTCCCATTGGATTGTGGATACCCTCTGTTGTGCTTACAGGGTCAGCGGTCGCCCATTGCCATCTGGGATCAGGTGTCACTCTACAAGGGGTGTTTCCACGTCCTGGGCTGCTCTGAGAGGCGTTTCCTTGGAAGACATCTGTGCTGCAGCCTCTTGGTCATCGCCTGCTACCTTCCATAGCTTTTACCGGCTCAACGTTGCTGCTCCCCACCTGTTGAGCATGGTCCTTCACCCCAGGACTTCTGCCCCTGGGCAGTAAGGTGGGTTTGGGGGATTCTTCGTGACGTTGTTGGTATATGTCATCCAGTGCTTATGCACCGCCTCTGGCGGTCAGGAGGGACGAAATAGAATGAAAACTTATGATTGTAACTTCGGTTCTATGAGTTCCGGATGACCGCCAGAGTGCTGGGTCACTCAGAATCCTTGCGTATTCGTGAGCAGATTTTGGGAACGGATCACCTGCTGACACCGGAAGATATAGCCTCCTGGAGTTCATGCAGGGGTCACCGGTGACATTGCTGATATTCGTACTCAACATGCGCTAGCGCGGGCGGAGTTATCCAGTGCTTATGCACCACCTCTGGCGGTCATCCGGGAACCGTACTTACAATCGTAACTGTTTGTTAGTTGCAGTTACCGGCTGCTTAGAAGTAATGATAACTAGCTCTGCTCCTGCTGATTTCAACACAGGTTTGTTTTTTAATCTTATTTTCTTTCTCTCCACATACACTCCTCTTAGTAGTGTAGTGGCAACAGAGTGTCCTCTCAGTAGTGTAGTAGTAGTTGAGTGGGCACCAGAGAGCTTTTGTCATTTTGACACAATAACGATACTGGATGTTTCGGGGTTCATGTGACGTTGGATAACTCGCCCATCTCACCCAGAGAGCAGGTAAACTTTTAAGTACTGTTATTATCATAAGTGTACATTTCCATTCATTCATTCATTCATTCATTCATTTAACTCATGACCATGATCACATGGTATGGAGCATAGATATACGAAAACAATTATACAAACATAGCTAGTAGCAAGGCTGTACATATTCTCTCATCCTGGCAACAAAAACAAAATAAATGTATTACTTAAAATAAAGGAAGGACGCTCTTCAAAAAGGCACCTAATTTACAAATAACTTTTATCTTATTGGATTGTAATAACAAAATTGACTTAATCATAGATGGACGATTTATATAATACTTTGGCATAAGTTTTTGTCTGAGATTCATTACACTTACATTTTTACACTCAAACAGGATATGAAACTCATTGCCAATACAGTTATCATTACAAAGATTACAAAACCTCTGGCTTCTGTCCAGACCTTTATATCTTCCAGTGACTTTTGGGATTCTGGTATTATTCGTCCTGAAGTTACAAATGGCCTGTCTATACTTTTGATTTTCACACAATAAATACTTTTCTAACGTAAATTCTTGTTTAAACTCAACATAAATATCACATGATGTCATACTATAAAGTTCACTTTGCCATTTTTGCAGAAACTGATCTTTAAGTCTCTGTTCGACACTGTTACTACATGCTTGAGACAGCCAGAGATAAGACAGACCACAATCGTCCAGTATCTGCTTCACTTGCAGGCAGGGGCGGATCTATGGGTGGGCCTGGGTGGCCCACCCAGATGGACAGCTTGCCCACCCAGTAAGATTCATGAAAAAAATAAAAGTAAATAAATTAATAATAAAAAAAAAACATAATTCATAACGAATTATCATAGACTCTGCTTTAAATGTTTAATTGTCATTTCTGTTTTATTGAGAAATTTCAAAATTAAATTAAAAACAAAAAAAAAGAACTTCCTTTCTTATGTCATGCACACGCCTGAGTTCTGTAGGCCTGTAAAAACTCTGACCAATCCCTGCCATTCGGTGTGAATGGAAAGAACCAATCAGATGCCTTCATGTCTCGTATTGCCTGAGCCCCCCTCCATCCCTCCCTCCCTCCTCCCTGCGCGCACTTATCACATGTCACCGTTGCCGGAAATATTCAGCACACTCCTCAGCAGAAATACTGAGTTAGCAGGAGTTTGCTGCACAATGGCAGAGAAAATGCAGCCAATAGCAACACTTCCAGTGTTACTTGTAACGGCTCGCCCCACTAAACAGGCTGAGAAGAGAAAGTCAGAGGCAGAAAAGGCTGCGACGAAAAAGGCTTTGGATAAAGTGAGAGGACAAAACAGACATCAACAGCAGTCCAGCTTTTGAACGGTGGAGACAACTGAGGGAGCTGAAGGGCCTGAAAAGTGATGCAGAGGTTGCAGTCTTTCTGTTGGACAGGTAATTATTTATTTGCTTTGGGGGGATTTGTTATTTTACTCGGCTCTCCTCTGCTCTGCTGACTGCAGGATGGGCGTTCAGGCATGTCTGGGCTCGTGGCTTTGGACGGAGCACTGACGGGAGGGGGAGCAGGGGGTGGAGCCTCCAGCTCTCCAACATTACCAACTATAGCTTTAAGTAAACGGAGAAAACATGTCTCTCATTGTTTAATAGCAGCAAAACAATAAGGCTTCATCAAATATATCAATATGTCCAAATATATACATTAACTGAGAGTTATAAAACAGAATCAAGCATCACACGGCTTTACAAATGTGCCGAAAAATAACGTGTATGCATATTTCTGGCTTTGTGCGGGCACACAGTTTTAGTCATGTTTTAGTATGTTCTTGTTACTAAATCCACAGACATCTCAGCTTTAAAAATAATCAGGCCCATCCAAATTTTTGCAGGCCCACCCATTACCTACGTTCTGGCTCCGCCACTGCTTGCAGGATCCATGGAGACACAAATACATTTAAATTATACAGTCTAAATAAACATTCGTACATTATCCTATTTAATTTACTTTCTTTACCTTCAATCAGCTTTACCCAATAGCTGATAACTCTCTTTTTAACTGCAACACACAGTGGATACCTCCCCAACTCTCCATAGACCATGTTATTACATGTTGATGTTTTAACTTTTAGAATATATTTGAGGAATTTGAGATGTAATTTTTCTAGCACATCAATTTTTTCAAATCCCCAAACCTCACACGCATATAACATGACTGGTGAAACCAATTTGTCAAAGAGGTCTAATGTGACATCTACAGGTAGGTCATGTGTTCTACTTCTACAAAGGAGGGCATACATAGCACGAGACGCCTGCTTGTGCAAAAAATCGGATGGACTTCCCGGATACCATCTAAGCACTGAATTGTCCTCGTATGCTCTACGTCTTGTGAATGTCGTTTGTATTTTAAATTGTGAGCCACAGCCGCCTTGTTGCTCAAGACAAATTTCCTCTCTGAGGACAATAAAGTTATTCTGATTCTGATTCTGATTATACAACTCATCAATAGCAATTTTAAATGAACCATTATAGTTCATAGTGATCCCCAGATATTTAAAACAATGAACAACTTCTAAATTTTCTCCATTACAAACAAACTTAAATTTGCTGGTGGCAGCTTTTCTGGGTCCAAACACTGTGACCTTAGTTTTTTCGCTATTGATCTTCAGTTTCCATTTCTCACAGAAACCACACATCAAGTCTATTGCTTTCTGTAGCCCCTCCTTTTAAGTAGACATGACAATTGTATCATCCGCGTACAACAGTACCATAAGTTGCATATAATTATCAATCATTTCATCATCAAAGTTAATAGACTGACAGCCATTACATATCAGGTAATCCTCTAAATCATTAATAAACAGTGCAAACAGCAATGGAGATAAATTTTCGCCCTGCCTAACACGCTAAACTAACACCTGCTTTTAGCAATTTATACCAGAGAGCATCCCTCCAGACTGAATCAAAAGCCTTACTGTAATCAATAAAGGAACAGAATAGTCTCCTCTTTTTGAAACAAAATAAATCAATGATGTGTTTCAACCAAAACATATGATCAGTGGTGGAATAGCTCTTTCTAAATCCTGCCTGGTTTTCCCTCAGGATAGAATTGTCCTCACAGAACTTAAATAGTCTTGTGTTTAGTATATTTGTAAATAGTTTACCCAAACAACTCAAAAGTGTGATGCCTCTATAATTAACCCAATCTGCAGCATCACCTTTTTTCTTAAAGATTGGCACTGTTGGGATTCACAGGACCACAGATGATTTATCATTTGGTAAAATCATCACTGGGCATTTAAAGGCCTTTTCCTCTGCATGCTCTTTGTTTTCCAAACAAAGACAGTTATTTGACACCCATCTCCAGGAGGTCTCACCTCACACCTCAGTGAAACACAAGTCTCACAACTTGATTGGACAGTACTGTTACAGTGACATGCCTCTCTGTGATGTCACCAAACTCTAAGCTAAGTCCTGCTCCTTTCAAGCACTCTCTTGCTCTCCAGCTGTTGAACAGCTAATACCTCTTTCTGGCTGGGCCTGGAACAGCAGAGGCCCAGACCCTTGCTCCTTGCCCCAAACCACTAAAGGGCGGGCAATTGATCATGGACTCTCTTGCAAACACAAGGTTTGCAACTAGCTTTCCAGCAACAAGGAACTAAGTGAGCACCCAGTGTCTAACTCTGCTAAACCCTGAGTGACCAGCTTCCTTGGAGTTTCACCTTTGGAACAAAGTACCGAACAAAGACTGCACCTAGAACCATGTTCCCAGCCTTCTTCTGCCAGCTAACAAAGCAGCACACCACCAAGTGACTCTTTCTCCCATCCATTCAAGGATTGGTAACGTAACAACTGGGCATAGCTTATCACAGCTTTACAGGCTAAGCAAGACTGTTTAACTTGTTGTATGTGATTTGATGCTGTTTACTGAGTTATTGTTGTGATAGATTGCAGTTAAGTAATTGATTAGTTGGCTTCGCCAAAGCTAAGTGTTTAGTTTGCTAATACTGTTCACAAACAGATTCTTGCACACAACTAAACAATCTCTGCACTAATCCAGACCGTTTGCAACACAAATCACATTCACAGACTCATTAACAAATAGGCTTTCAACAGAACTACACCCAAACAGGCATCCCAAAGTTCCCGCTTCTTTTCCTTTGTCTTTGTCCTGACCACACGGTCAGACAAACACCTCCCCTTGAAGCTAGCCTTGATTCGGCCATTTTGGTAGTTCTCTGTTGTCAGCCATTTTGTTTTGTAGGCCAAACGGCTCCTTGATCACCACACCCGCCTTTGTCTTTCTTTCTCTTCTTTCTCTCACACACACACAACACACATATACACACCAAGCTTGTATATAGTTAGTTAGAATTTGTGTGTTTTGGTTTGCTTTGCTAGTTTGTGAATAAATATAATTCTTTGGAATCATGCCTGCTGTTTGTTTAATGTTGCACAAGAGTGAATGAATAGTCAACCTCTGCTGCGTCAAGAACTCCGAAATCCTTCAGGCATTACTGTTAATTTTGGTAGTTGTCATTACTTTAATTATTAATCAAAACTCCAAATTAATAGTTTAGCGTATTTTATGAGACTGATATCTTTAACTGGCTATCATTTTTCCCTTTACGGGAATGGTGCCCCACAAGGTGATTTAATGTTAATTGAGTCACATTATTTAACATAATTATTAATAATAATTATTAATTACTTCTGATAGCCAATTAAATCCCAACATATTTGGTGCCTCCATGTGAAGCCTGAATTTATGTTCCCAACATTTTCAGTGCCGCAGTGTGAGGTAAGTATATGTTGACCCCAACAGCACAATCAGACCAACTGCCCAGTCCTCAGGGAAAATACCAGTGTCAATGATCTTATTAAATAAAGAAACATATAATGGCATAAAAATGCTTGCAGTACTTTTAATATACTCATTTAGGATCCGGTCAGTTCCTGCTGCTTTTCCAAGTTTTAATTTTACAATAACCTCCTTAATTTCCTGTTCGGTAAAACTAGAAACCAGATACCAACAAAGAGTATCTCCCATATGACTGAAATGTTAATGAGTGAGTGTGAGCACATTCATGTAAGACATACCTGTAAAGTAGTTGAAGCAGTCGTGCTGGAAGACCTCGTACAAGACACCTAGAAGCTGCCACATCTGGGGGGAGATGGTCTGACAGGTGAGGCCGAATGCCAGTGACAAGATCTCCTCATAGAACTCTGCAGGAGACAGGAAAGGACTATTAGTGAATTTCATGCATGCAAACACATTCAAAACACACCCTGAGTAACTTCACCTAGGGTAGGATAGGTGTTTATACATGTGAGCCTCCGTGTACTGACTTTTGATGAGACTTCACATGACCATACACCAATAAAATCCATCTCAAGAATGGTACCAAGCCTGTGGTGCATGTCCCATGGAGAATGTCAGCACCACTTCAAGCTGGCTTGAGAAAAAACAAAAAAACAAACAACAAAAAAAAAACATTGGCCAAAATGACACAGCTAGGTGTCACTGAGCGGGTGAAGAGTCAAGAGTCAAGTCAATTTTATTTATATAGCCCAATATCACAAATCACAAATTTGCAGCAGAGGACACAAGTGTAAAAACAGACAAAATTCCCTTGCTGGGGACTAAGAGCATTTTGCTCACTGGCAACATTTGATAGGCCTATATTATTTCCATTAAGAAAATAAGGAACATTTCCTAAATTTCTGTAAAACACTGTATAGATACTGAGAAACACTTCCCAAAGGCAACAGGTCGCAATAGGCATGACATTGAAAACACAGAATAAAAAGAATAATAAAACATAAAACTTGTGCATTAGAAGGAATGTCAAAATTAGTTTTGCCTTGGCTAAATGCCAATGTAATTGCCAAATGCTTCAGTGATTATTTTATCCCATTTTATCCCAAGCAGCAGGTTTAAGAAGTTTGTTTTGTTTTTCCTTGTCCTGGTGATAGGCAGGTTCGTGTTTTTCCATAGACCCTTTAACTGTCAGTTAGTTAGACTGTTAGTTTGACATTTTTTTGTGGGCAGGGCTTAGCTGGAGACACAACAATTCTCCACAGACATTAGCTAGCGCTAGCTAGCAAGTCCTGTTGGCTTCTTTTAGACAATAGAGGAAGTGCATTCAGAAACACTCATTCAGAGTGCCGGAGTGGACTCTGGCACAAACTGGATTGTTCATAAATTTGGAGCGCTGTTGGAATATGCCATTCTGTTATCCAGAGCACCGCACTCTCGGAGTGGCAGAGCCCAATCTGGGCACTCTTTCTGAGGAGACGGAGCAGCAGAGCGTCGAGCGGAGTGAATGTGTGATTAACTTAACTGTTGGTTAATTTATATAGAAATACAATGCTCCGTTTCTTCTCAACAACAGGGCTCTCATTTTAGCGTAGAGCATCAGATTGAATTTACAAATGCACCATGTATGACCAGTATGCTCTCACTCAGTGGATGGATGATTTGACAGAATTGCTGAAGGTGGGATGGCCGGCTTTGTGGTTGATTACTATGCCAATCTTACAAAGGAGGACAACACTTGAACGGTTTCCTCTGGTTTGTTTTGCTATCGAAGCTAACATTAGCTAATGCTCTATAGAGTTAGTGTTACAGAGAAATCCAATATTCCTCTTTATACCTCACCGATCTCTGATTAGGTGGAAATGATAATCCTAAATACACATAACATTATTCATCCCTACAACAGTAAATACTTTTTTCCTAACGTGATATGAAGTGTGCGCTGCACGTGCAAGCATTTTTGATGATCGCCTCCATCCAGTCCTTTCGTCTCATTGCATTTAACAACAGCTGTCTGTTTTTGTTGACAGAAGGTGGCAGCTGGTATGCGATAAAATGTAAGTTTTGAGCCATGACTCCTTCTATTCTGCTCCCAATAACACAACAAGACAACATTTTAAGACACCTATGCAGCCTACAGCCCTGTGGTGGCGAGTCATGTTTTACTTTCACCTAATAAAACAAAGTCATTGTGATGTCGACCTTAAAAGGGTCTATTCACATAACCTCCGACGGAGGAGCAATGCCAACACACCATTTTGCCTTACACACAACTCTCTTGCCAATGCTGTTTGGCGGACTGGGAACCAGCAGTGGGGTCTTCTATCTCCAGTGTTTCATTTGCTCTGTCACAGGGTGACACACCAATCAGCTTGTTGTGCTAACCTGAGATTACAGGTTGAGAATGCCATAAAGCTTCCTGGGAGAACTCGGGCTTGTGAACTTTATTTCCGTATTAAGTACATCAGTCTAGATACGATGTATTCTGTGTGCAGCTGCGTGCACTTAACTGTGACCTTGTACTGTGACAATTTGGAAAGAAGACGAGCAGTTTCAACCCTACACGAGGGGCTTTACAATCTGTACAGCATACAACACCACGTGTCCTTACATCTTCAATTCGGATAAGGAAAAACTCCCCAAACAGAAAACTAATTGGGAAGATTCCATCGCATGCAATAAGAAAACATATCATAAGCTTAATCAAGCCTGCCTTGATCCCAAAAAATCAATTACCGCCCCACGGTCATTACATTTACATCCATATCTGTGAAAACATGAATGCTTTACAGACACACATCTTCCCCCACAAAAGCACAGAAGAGCTATACAATCAGCACAGTTTGAAGATTAGTGTCACCAATTCAGTATCTGACCATATGTCTCCCCATTTGTCTCTGAGATATGACATTGACTAATGGTTAGAAAAGTGTTTTATGCAGAACATTACATGTACATGTCACAGTTTAGTTGACCTTCGACCTTTTGGATATAAAATATCATCACTTCATCATTATATCGTATTAGACATCTGTGTGAAGTTTTGCCATAATTAGTAGGGATGCACAATATATATATCGGGGTGATAACTTATCGGCCAATAATGGGGCATTTTTATAATTATGCATTATTCTGATAATTAAAATTATAGGTGATAAATAGCGCCAATAATATGAAGCCAGGCTACTTTCATTGACTAAACAAGGGCAGCATCTACACACCCGAAACAGTGTGTGATGGTACATGTACCTTTAAACTTGGTTTGCGAGCCGCCAATAAACACAGAGAAGAAGAACAACAACTGCAGTTTGCTGTCTAGAGGGCAAAAGATGTCCCGTTTTGGACGTCTTTTACAGTTCCAGAGAAAGACAACAGGATTGCACCAAGGGTCAGATCTCTGACCGCTTGACACAGGTTAGACGCAGCACTGAAGGACCATCTCCAGAGTGTTAGCACGAGCTAATTAGCAGCAGCGGCTGACATCCAACACCAAGGTTTTAAAAGGCTCAACTGTTAAACTTATTAATAACCGCTAGCCATGTGGAGCTACAGTTAGCGATTATTTGTAACCGCTCTGGCTGCTTGTGAGACACAGCCGTGTGTTTGTCTGAGCTGAGTGTTAATGTGTAAGGTTAATAAATAGCGCATTGCTGTTCTACTTGGTTGTTGAAGGCGAGTCTGTCATGGGACGGTGAAATGGTGCCTGGGTGTGTTTGTAAAAGTGCAGTGTGACGATATAAACATTTCATACACCAGATGTAATGCAGACCTGAGATGTGAATTCAAGTCGTTCATATGAGCCAGCTGTCACTGTTTGTATCTGTTAGTGGAGACTCCACTCTGCAGTGTAGTTTACATACTTTATTGATACACCAAAAAATTACACAGTAACACTTGGCTTTATAATCTCCCTCCCTACCGTTAACTATAAATTCAGAACTGATTAAAAGTCATTTTACTTTCGCATGCTGGTATTTATTATGTTGATCTGTTGTGTAGGGTTATATGGGGGCAAGGACTTGAGTGGAGATCATTTGACAATATCCCAGGAAATCCTCCATCTTTTTCGCAGTTTATTGTTGGCAGGTACGAAGAGTCAGAACTCTTCTTTGTTTTTGTTGTGATAGCAACAGTGATGTCAGTTTGATTTGATTGGGTCAGGGCTATGGAATATTTTATCATCAATATTTTCTCACTACATCTTAGCCTTTCTTACCTTCAGGTGTGTATAAACTACAGGTTATACACGTTTTTTAAAATACAGAAATGTGAAATTATCGGTTATCGTATCGGTTATCGGACATGAGAAGCAGGCAATTATCGGTTATCTATATGGGTTGAAAAAATCCATACCAGTGCATTCCTAATAATTAGGGGCCGGGCAGCTTAAGCTGCCAGGACCCTATTGTTATCCTGCATGTTCTTCTTCTTTCTTCTTCTTCTGAGGAAATCCTACTTCCCATGCGCGAAAAATCACCAAACTTTGCACAAAGGTCCAGTCCCATGCTGGATTGCCTCAGCTGCAAAACAAATCAACCATATGTGCTACAGATTTGCAACTTACACCAAAATGTAGCCCCAACACTGAAGAAACTTTTGTACATTTAAACCTATTTCAAAAACTGTAAAACCTATTAAACCTATCTCCTCCCACAATTTTTGCTCAATTGACACCAAACTTGCTACAGAGCATCTTCAGACTGTCCTACACAAACGATCCACACAGATTTTTGATTTATCGAAAATTGAGTCTACAGTGCATCAAAATGTTTGACTGTAAACAGTATTGTAAACATATACTTGCAAATTCTTGCTAAATACATTTTCAATGTTCATTAAAAAAATGACAAAATTTTGGAGTCATGGTAGATGATGTTTGGAAAATAACAGGATTTTATCTCAAAAACTGAATTTTTTACAGCATTCTGAATTTTGCTCTCATGCGAACAATTGGACTCAATGCAAAAATGGCATTTTTAAACATCAGTTTTTCACTTATGGAGCCAATAAATCATTGTTAAAAACAAATTACCAACATCTCCATGCTGTCTAGATGCAATTTGTGTATTTTCGGATTTTTGTCTTAATAACTGAATTTTTGACAGCTGTTTGAAATCTGCCTTTACACACTAACAGCTGCTGTCTTGCACACAGGTAACTGGCTTAGTCAATTTGTGAAGCTACATATGACATTTCTGTTTGCTCAGTGAGATAGAGGATGGTTCTTGGTGTTGAAGATTGTGAGTTCAAGCCTCAGCTCGTGCAACATTTCCATATGAGAAATCTACCCAAACTTTTCATAAAGGTCCAGTCCCATGCTAGATGTCCTTAACTGGAAACACAAGACAATAGTCCTGATGGTGGCGCTACAGCAATCCTCTAAATTTTAAAACTTTGAAAATTCATAACAAATCAACCATATGTGCTATAGCTTTGGAACTTTCACTTTGAAATTTGCTTTTCCATGGCATGATGGCTACTGTCTGGCACCCTGATGCTTGGCTTAGTCAATTTGTGAAGCCACACATGAACTGTCACTTGCCAATTAGCTCAGTGAGATAGAAGACAGACCTCAGTCTCAAAAGTTGTATGTTCAAGCCTCAGCTAAGGCAGAACGGACATTCTAATGTGAAAGTCCTATGTTCAGGCATCATGCCATGTGGATTAGAGACTACTAAGGTTAAAATAATTATGATCCAGGCAGTTTCGTGGAGAGACAAATACTCTTTATCAACACTTTTCCCTGTTATTCCTTGTCTCTTTTCCCTGTTTATTTGGCTTAGCTATCAGTCAATATGCAGAGTCTATCCAATAGCTACTTTTACATTTTAAAAAATGTTTTCATCTTTGTCACCATGGATAATGTTTAGCTTTAAGCTAGATCAGGCCAGTCTGTTCGTAATTGCTAGCAGTTAATGTTATTCTTACTTTCTTGTTCTTGAGTTTTTTCTTTCCTTCGTATATTATGAGTCTCATCCACAATTTGAAGGGCATGCCATAATTATATGATGTAACTTCTATGTTGTGATATGCTTTGTTTTAGTGTGTGTGTGTTGCTCAGAATTGCCTAATTTTGCCTAAAATTGCCCGGCCCCAACCATTGCTGCACAGCAGCTATAATTAGCATATGAGTTCTTGAGTTATGGCAAAAAATATATTTTGTGAGGTCACAATGACTTTGAATTTTGACCACAAAATTCTAATTAGTTTATTCTTCAGTCCAAGGGGATATTTGTCTCAAATTTAAAGAAATGCCCTTAAGGTGTTCTTGAGATATTGCATTCACAAGAATGAGACAGATGCAAGGTCACACTGACATAACAAATAAATGATTGTGATAACCAACACTTCCACATTTTAAGGACGACCTGAGAGCAGCAAAATGCAAAAACAGCAGGAATCTGATTAAAGTATGTGTGTGTGGGTGTGTAACTGAATGTGTTCATGGAAAAACACTGGACTGCCCGTGCACACACACCTGCCATACCTATGATGGGCTTCTGCAAGACCAGACCGATCACCTGCAAACAGATCCCCTCCAACTGTTGAGTGATCTGTGAGGTAGAATGAAAAAAATAGTATCAAATATCACATACCAAACTGTGACAGCATGTTCAACTGTTTTCTGTAATGGTTGTGTGTGTTTGTGTGTGCGAGTGTGACCTCCTTGTGGTCCTCCATGACGGTAAGGATTGTGTCAATGGTGCTGAGAATGCCCAGGGCCATGACGGTCTTGTCCTCATTCTCCTCGTACTCCTCACTCTGAAGGACCCTGGTGAAAATTTCTGCCTGCCAAACACACACGCACAGCGATTGCACACACAGGATTACATTACATGCCTGCAGTAACAGACAGAGACATCAAGGCACAGACATACAAACACAATGAATCTGCAGGTTTCAGAGAAGCAAATGAAGACATTTTAAAGCTATACTCTACAGGACTGTCGGTTATTGTTTGTGTACATGTTTGCTAGCATTGTGTTCCTACCAAGTTCTGCGTCATGTCAACAGCAATAACAGCCACCTCCTGGTTGTACTCGCAGATCATCTTCTGAATGACGTTGGTCAGGTCATCATTTTCCGTTTCTTTCACCACATGCAGCAGCTCCTGCATAACTGGCCGGATGTAGGGCCTGATGTACAGTTTGGCTACACCCATGCACACAAACACAGAGCATGTGTCTACAATCCACCATTACCAGTATTTCAATATGCTCATCATTTTATGTCATCTATATTCTGAAATAAAATTACATTTACTGGCAGTCCTGTACTCAAGCAGAAAAAAGGGGGCAACTGGCTCATAATTATTAATTTTAAAAATAAATTTATATACAGTAACATGTGTTGCTTACTTATCTATTTATTTTAGTACCTGTACAGTGATGCAGACCAGGGCGACATTTTGTTTGAACATTGCAAGGGACACATTTAAAGTAGGGGGTTGTGGAGTTCCTCACCCAAAAAAGTTTGAGCCTCAAACACTTCATTTCCTGTATTCTGATGCTATTTCTAACATCAGTTTATGGTGGAAATGTATTTATTCACGTAAAGGAAAACTAAATTCAGGTGTCAGGTGAAAAATCAAAATAAAAATATAATGAAATATAATGCAGTAAGACTCAGGCATTCTGTACTGCTTACAATTCTTTATTCTTTGGAAAGATCAATTTGTCTTATTTCATACTGTCTGTTCAGTCAACACATGATTTACTGTGTATAAATGAGGAAGCGTGTTCTGCAGTGAGGTTTAAATGATTTAGCTTGCATAGCACCAGTCTGATTGTTTCTTGCCCTATCAGTCTTTGCTGTCTTGATGCTGGCATACTGTATATTGCAGTTTCCCCTTGCTATAGCCTTTATGCTAAAGTCCAGCTCTGTTCTTAACACACAGACATGAGATTGATACAGTGATGGTCTGGGACCAAAAAGAGGCCCTGGCATTTTTGACACAGAGGCCCCATGGCGGCGCATCGGCCAGCCAGGGGTGAAAAATTTACATATTATTTTACAAAAAAATATGCATTTTTACGTCATTTAGATCATCAGTTTCTTATTTGTGAAAGAACAGGCGTGGTGTCTCATATCCCCCCTCCCACATATTACTAGGTACTATGATTGATCAATTTACACATACTAACATAAAAAACACTACCATTGGCGGAACGTTTCAGAGCGCCACAGAGACACAGACTGTTCCACAACTACCATAGAAACTCACACACTCACTCACTGCCTTGATGCACAATAGAAGAGGAGATATACAGACACAGTCATTATGAATGATAAAATTGATTTGTGGCTTGCATGGGAGCATGTGGAAAGCTATTTTTGCAAATATTTCATTATATCTTTTCATGGGACAACACTATAGAAATGACACTTTGATATAACTTAAAGTAGTCAGTGTACAGCTTGTATAGTAGTACAGATTTACCTTCCTCTGAAAATTACTCAAAACACAGCCATCAACATCTAAACAGCTGGCAACATAAGTGAGTACACCCCACAGTGAACATGTCCAAACTGTGCCTAAAGTGTCGATATTTTGTGTGCCAACCATTATTATCTAGCACTGCCTTAACCCTTTTGGGCATGGAATTCACCAGAGCTCACACGTTGCTTCTGGAATCCTCTCCCACTCCTCCATGATGACATCATGGAGCAGATGGATATAAATGTCCGCATCGATGCTGACCTACGGTAAGGGGGCATAAAGGGCTCACTCACTGACTCTCTGACTTGACGATTTGACAATGGGACAGCCCTCACACACTCACGCACTTAACATGAACGCGCCTCTAAGTCAGTGAGTCTGTATGGGATCGGATTGGAATTGGGCCGTTGTCGCTGACGTTGAGTGCATTACCCATCATTCATTTGTCACTTGTCAGATGTCAAATGTCATCACTCAATGATCGCGAGAAAATGCTTAATGACCAAAAACACTTTATATTACCGGTAGCCCCATTTCACTCATATTTATTTAAAATTATATTTAGGCTACTACTTATATGTATATTGTGGCCAATAAAAATGTTTTGGGCCGCCAAGAGAAGATTTATTTATTTATTTTTTAATTTTTTTTTAAAAATTTTTTGGGTTTTTTTGCCTGCCGGCCGGCGGCCACCAGGCCATGCAGCCGTTCTGGCATTTGCCCAAATGCCAGATGGCCAGTCTGTCACTGGATTGATATCATATCTTGTCATCTTACTTTGAGAAAGCAAAAGGTATAAGTGTGCTTCTCAAAATTACTATTCCTTTGAGTGTGTATGCATTCATAATAACATTTGCACTTTTTGCATTAGCTCTCATATTCATACAGTAACTTGAATCATCTTCATCTTTCAGAAGTTTTTTCCATTCACAATCTTATAGTAGAATAAGTTAATTAAAGGAGTGTTAAAGTACTGGCTTCAAAACACAAATAACATCCATATTCCTCCACAGACCTTGTTCCTGGTTGCTGACCAGTGTCTGCAGAGCTATGGCAGCTTCCACCTTGACAGGCATCTCTTTGTCGTCAATCAGATCCTGTTTGACCAATTCCACAGCGTTCCTCAGCACTAGCTCATCATGGAAACGCAGTGGGCTGAAGCAGTGTAGCACCCAGCAAGACTGCCAAAACACAGCACAAAAAGCACAGATGAATACAACACACAGGCATGGTTCATCTCAGGCCATTCCACAGTGTTTTTGAGATCTCTGAAACCACCACTATGAATGGAGCTGCCCCACCACATGCGTTAGTGTGGAATACAATACATATGAAGTGATGAAGAGACTGAGAACACTGAGTAATACTGACTGAATGGACCACCCAACAAGACATGAAATGTATTTCAGCAGGAAGAACAACACATGTAAATTAACAAATTGCTGCATATGTTTAAATTTTTCACATATAGCAAGTAGCTCGTTCCATTGCTTATACATTGCTGAGGTCCCTGTTTACTTCCTGCAAGCTCTAAAGAAAACAATAAAAGCAGGACAGGTCATGGGGTCAGTGACAGCATTCAAATTTTGCATTGTAGCCAAACTTTGGTGCCGCTTCTGTTGACGTTAATAGGCGGGCACAATAATTCACCTCGACTGAAAAATCCTTCCATAGAATTAAAAGGGTCAGGAGGTTGTGTGTGCGGGGGGCAGCAGGAGAAGGGGGGGCAGAGCAGGGAGGGAGCTGAGTGTCCTGACAGCTTGGTGTATGAAGCTGTCCCTCAGTCTGCTGGTCCTGGCCCGGAGGCTATGTAGTCTCCTCCCCGATGGCAGCAGGCTGAAGAGGGTGTGTGACGGGTGAGTGGAGTCACCAGCGATGCAGAGGGCTTTGCGGGTGAGGCGGGGGATGTAAATGTCTTGGAGGGGAGTGAAAGAGGCACCGATGATCTTTTCAGCTGTTCTCACGATGCGCTGGAGGGTCTTGCGGCTGGATGCTGTGCAGGTGCCGTACCAAACCGTGATGCAGCTGGTCAAGATGCTCTCGATGGTGCCTCTGTAGAATGTGGACATGATGGGGGCTGGGGCTCTGGCTCTTTGCAGCTTGCGGAGAAAATAGAGGCACTGGTGAGCCTTCTTGGCCTGGGAAGTAGTATTGAGGGTCCAGGAGAGGTCCTCTGTGACATGCAACCCCAGGAACTTTGTGCTGCTCACCCTCTCTACAGCAGCACCGTTGATGGTGTTGGGAATAGAATGATTTTATGTGTTTTACTATAAGTTGTGTTTCACTATATAAGTTTTAGATGTGTGAACAATGAGAATACTGAGATGATTTCAGCTGATCTGAATGTGTTTGCTTTGCAGAAGTGGAGAAGTACAGGAGAGGAAGAGACATGAAGTCTGAGGAGCACATACCGCAATGCTTAGATAATTAGTTTCATATATGGTAAAAGGAATAGAAAGTGATGTACAGATAGTAAGGTACAGCACGTGTAGGGAGTTGTGTTGTTCTCTTGTCTTTCAAAACAGGAACCACGCCCCCACCGCCAGCAGGAAGGAGTGAGATTAACACGAGGCAGGGGCTTGGTGTGGTGAAGGAGGAAGTGGAACTGCCAATGAGAAGAGGACAACGCCTTGCGTGCACAATGACACTCTGTTACGCTCAAATATACTGGGTCAGGGAAAGGACAGGAGGTCAGACTTCGTGAACTGACAATGGTCAGAGGGGAATGCTGGGTGCGTGCGCTCCTGAAGTCCACAACAATCTCCTTTGTTTTCTCCACGTTCAAAGAGAGATTATTGTGGCTGCACCACAAGGCCAGCTCACCTCGCTCCTGTAATTTGTCTCATCATCGTCTCTGATGAGACCCACCACGGTCGTGTCGTCTGCAAACTTAACGAGGATGTTAGAGCTGACACATTCATTTTCCTTGTTGGTCTCCAAACAGATCATGGTTCTGTCCGTATTTGCAGGAGAAGAATTAAATCGCCATTTCATTGTTTAGGATGGGAATGCTAGATAGGCTCTTTGTTTTAGCCTACTAATGTGAGAGAATGTCGCCACCTGCTGATGTGGCGAATAACTGCACCTCACATTGATGTTTTTTCACAGATCCTGTTGCAGTAGGAATTGGACAAAATTGTGCAAACAAACAGGAGGGAAGTCAAATATGTCCCATCACCTAGGAACTGACAGGAAGCGATCCACAAATGTGCAAAATGTGCAGTCTCACATGTAAAAATGGATCCATAAATGCGTAAATATGACTTCATATGTATTTGCTGTGGTGAAACTGTTAATATTTGTAAAACCTGTAACATTTTATGTGAAATGAAAGTATTTGTTTACAGAGTAAGTTATGCGCATCTGCATATCAATCTGTATTTTTGTGGATATGACTTTACACAACACAAATGTAAAAATACATGTTTGTGGATAGTGAAATATTTGTGAATCATGGTACACATCTGTAGATTGTCTTGTGTGGGTTACAAATAATAAAGTCCAATAAAAACCTCCATATAATCCCCCAGGTCCACTTTGTTTGAAACCAATGCAACAGCATCCAGTCAAGTTGCAGGAGAAAACCATGAAGAACTAACATTATGCTACTCAGCGGCAGTTGCACAAGAATGATACCAAAGATAATTTTTGAACAAAAACTATGCAGTGGTCACCAAAAAACAAATTGTGACACAACAACTTGTAAATTTATATCATTATTCCTTTGTTAGAATGACATTACATTCAGTGAAGAGCACTACATGTCTTAATTAGGACTCAAAACTCAAAGTTTAGGACTTGGGTCTCGTCAGTCTTGACTTAGGACTTGTGAAAATGTGTCAGTTGCAGTCAGCATTAAAAGGATTCAATATCTACTATTAGAAAAATAACTACAGTATACACAGTTACACCAACAGCATCAGCATAAAAACCATAATCAGTCAGTTCTTGTTTGCATAGACACTATCTGGCTTTAAAGCATTTTCCAGAGCACCGGTATATCTGTTATGGGTGGGTAAAAAAAATCGATACAGCACTGTGACAGTATGGTGATATTTATATGGCCATATCGTAACATCATATGGATGCCAAGTATCGATTATTTTATTATATAAATTGTTAATATTACAAATCTAAATTAAACTTTTGTTAGCCTACTAGAATAATGTAATCTTTTTTTTTCCCAGTCACTAGATACATTTTGCTGCAATAAATATGGCTTAAGTGAGATGAACAGACTGAAAAACTTTATCTTATAAGATAAAACTGTTGTTGACAAAGTTTTCCTTTGGGGACAGAATTTACAGTTAAAAAAACGGTAATTAAAGCACAATATATTGCAATATATTTTATCGCAATTCTCAGCATATTGCAACACCCTTAAAATCACAAAAATATTGTATTGTGATTTAAGTATCGTGATAATATCGTATTGTGGGGCCTCTGGTGATTCCCACCCCTAATATCTGTCTGTCTGGGTTATAATCTAAAACTGAACTAAGTGAAAAAAAGATTAGCCCAGTGAAGGAGGGATAGGAGGGTTCACTCACCCTGGCTCGCAGGTAACCAACAGGAGAGTTAAGCAGAGGGAAGACATAGTTTTGCAGCATCAGCTCCATCTGCTCCCTGTACATCCGCTTCTACCGGGTCAGACATGCACACACACAGCACAGAACACAGAGGATTAAAACACTTTGAGACCTCCTTAGATATTTGCAGTTAAGACACCACACAGAAAGAATAATTAACAAAGATGATCTGGGAAAATCTACATCTGGAGCAGGGGTGTTAAGAATCTTTATTGCTACATACAGAGCAGACCTAGGTGCAGGGACTGTTTCCAAATTATATAAAGGCCTTCAGGAATTAGGTGGGACCAATACATCTTACATAAAAAAAAGATGGGAAAATGAAGGAAACTTTGTACTATCACTAGAGGACTGGGGAAATTTCAATGACATGTAATGGAAATCAACTAACTCTTTGTCATGGAGAGAGTTTAATTGGAAAAACAGGGTCAGATATTTTTTAACACCTGCATTCAAGCACCCTGGGGGGAGGCAGACAACATGCTGGAGAGGCTGTGGGACAGAGCAAACCACTTTCATGTGTTTTGGGAATGCACTGTGATTCATCAATATTGGATTGAAATTAGAGACGGTATGAAAAATGTATTAAGATGTTACATTGATTTTTGTTTTCAAGTTATGTATTTGGGTAAAAAGCCACACCAGCTTTTAGGTTTCTCAAAATTATATATGTTCAACATAATGCTGGTCGCCAATAAAAAAGCGATCACAAAAAATTGGCTAAATCAAAGAGCACCCACACTAGTAGACTGGTTCAATGTGATGCATGAAATTTACGTCATGGAAAAACTAACATTTGCTCTAAGACTCAAGATGGATCAATTTGAAAAATGCTGCAAAGGATGGATTGATTTCATTAGCCCACATAGATCAGACTTCAGGTTATAATGGAATATCATTTGTAACGTAACCCCCATGTTTTTTCTATGCTACACGCCCCCCTTTTATTTATTTATTTTACTTTACCTCTATTTTTAATTCTCTTACTTTCTTTTTCTGTTTGTCCAATTTGTACTGTTTCAATTGTTAAAAAAGTGTACAAAGTATAACACTCTGTATATGTTGACTTTAAACATAATACAAAGATAATTTAAAAAAAAACAAAAAAAAAACACTTCGAGGCACCAAGAGGATTTAAATAATTTTAGGCTCCATCCGAAGCAGAGGTGCATCTGTTTATCCAAGTACCTTCAGTAAGAGCTCAGCCAGAGCTCCAATGCAGTGTAGTGCACCATCCTTCTTTCGAGGGTCAGCAGAGGGGTCCATCAGTATCTGGTGGCAAAACTCCATCATCTGAGGGAGAACCTGGACGCCCAAAGGTTACATAGAGAAAAGTCTGATGCAGAAATTGTGCAGCACTGGTGTTTTCATCCCATGGTCAATTATTCTCATGCCTCATTATGGTCAAACTAACATGCTTTTAGGAACAAACCCCATGTAATTCTAAAATAAGAATTTAAAATGTCAAATTAGCTCTGCCAAGACAGCTAATTTTACACACACACACACACACACACACACACACACACACACACACACACACACCGGTTCAACTGCTTAAAACGCAAAGAGGTAATCAGCCAATCTTGGGCAGCAACTCAATGCATTTATGCATATAGAGATGGTCAAGACAACCTGCTGAAGTTCAAACCGTGTATCAGAATGGGGAAGGAAGGCAATTTAAGTGACTTTGAATGTGGCGTGGTTGTTGGTGCGAGACAAACTGGTGTCAGTATTTCAGAAACTGCTGATCTACCGGGATTTTCACGCAAAGCCATCTCTAGGGTTTACAGAGGATGGTACGAAAAAGAGAAAATATCCAGTGAGCGGCAGTTCTCTAACCGAAAATGTCTGGTTGATGCCAATGGTCAGAGGAGAATGGCCAGACTGGTTCAAGATGATAGAAAGGCAACAGTAACTCAAATAACCACTTGTTACAACAAAGGTATGCAGAAGACCATCTCTGAACGAACAACACGTTGAACCTCGAAGCTGATGGGCTACAGCAACAGAAGACCACACCAGTGCCAGTCCTGTCAGCTTAGAACAGGAAAATGAGGCTACAGTTCACACGGGCTCAGTTGTTCTAAGCTGACAGGAAACTGAGGCTACAATTCACACGGGCTCACCAAAATTCAGCAAAAGAAGATTGGGAAAAACGTTGCCTGGTCTGATGAGTCTTGATTTCTGCTGCCACCTTCAAATGGTAGGGTCAGAATGATGTAAACAACATGAAAGCATTGATCCATCCTGCCTTTTATCAATGGTCCAGGCTGGTGGTGGTGGTGTAATGGTGTGGGGGATATTTTCTTGGCACACTTTGGGCCTCTTAGTACCACTTAAGCACTGTTTAAACGGCACAGCCTACCTGAGTATTGTTGCTGACCATGTCCATCCCTGTATGACCACAGTGTAACCACCTTCTGATGGCTACTTCCAGCAGGAAAACGCACCATGTCACAAACCTCAAATCATCTCAAACTGGTTTCTTTTAATAGGACAATCTGTACTCTAATGGCCACCACAGTCACCAGATCTCAATCCAGTAGAGCACTTTTGAGATGTGGTGGAACCGGACATTTGCATTATGGATGTGATGCCGACGAATCTGCAGCAACTGGGTGATGCTATCATGTCAATATGGACCAAAATCTCTAAGGAATGTTTCCAGCACCCTGCTAAATGTTTACCACGAAGAATTAAGGCAGTTCTGAAGGCAAAAGGGTAACCCAGTACGAGCAAGGTGTGCCTAATAAAGTAGCGGGTGACTGTATATGTATATATCATCAGACCAGGCCCCTGCTCATACTCTTAAAGCTCAGCACCAGAACCGATCCATTACCCGTCATTAAGTCAAAGCTGCACCTGCACGCATGATTAACACACAGGCTTCAGTCACTCATGTTAAGCTGAGTTCTCCATTTTTGAATTTCAAATCCAGCAGAGGAAAAGTGTCTTTAACTGGCTGTGCTGGATGCCAGGATGGCGAAAACGTTCTGCGCAATCACTGCCAGGTAAGGAACCATTTTAGCATGCTCTTTCACCACTATAAAACCTCACAAGGATTCTTCTTGGGTGTCTTGAACTGAACCCCTGAATTGTGGCTTGATAAAAGTGATTTAGATGTCAAAATATTACAAATATACTGCACATCTTTTTCATTTGTTTTATTCTGAAAAATAAAAAATCTTTTTCTGTTTTCACCTGCTGCCCACCCTCTCGTAGGTCATTTTTACCTGTACTCGTGAATTTATATATATACACATACATTACACAGCTTTTTGTGGGTACCAGCAGGTACCCAACCCGGCGCAGGACTCTGGCACAGGTTGAAGGAGCTGACAGGATTGCATTTCACTAGAATGATTGATTGAATAGTTTGATGGACTGATTGATTAATAATTACCACCAGTAACACTATCAGATAAATTATAGTATAAGTATAGACCCTTTTAGTGTCAGTTTGTTAGCTGGGGGCAAAACACGACTCACACCACAGGGCTGTAGGCTACAAAGGAGTCTTAAAATGTCTTCTTGTTGTGTTATTAGGAACCAGAATAGAGGGAGTCATGGCAACTTTGGTCAAATGTGATGAGACAAAAAGACTGGACTGAGGTGGTCATCAAAAATGCTTGCATGTGCAGTGCACACTTCATATCAGATTAGGGAAAAGTATTTACTGTTGTAGGGATGAATAATGTTATATGTATTAAGGGTTACCATGTTCACCTAATCATAAGGAAGGTATTAAGAGGAATATTGGACTTCTCCGTAACGCTAAACACAGTGGAGGAAACTGTTCAAGTGTTGTCCTCCTTTGTAAGGTTGGCATAGTAGTCAACCACAAAGCCGGCCATCCCACCTTCAGCAATCCTGTCAAATCCTCCATCCACTGAGTGAGAGCATACGGGTCGGCCAGTCTGGTCCTGTTGGTCAGTGTTTACTTTTTTAAGTAACACTTGCAGCCCCAGAGAGTGAATGACCCGGCATGGTGCATTTGTAAATTCAGTCTGACGCTCTACACTAAAATGAGAGCCCTGTTGTTCAAAGAAACGAAGTGTTCTATTTTTACATTATTTAAAGAATGGTTAGGTTAATCACACATTCACTCTGCTCGGCACTCTGCCGCTCCATCCCCCCAGACAGAGTGCCCAGAGTGAGCTCTGCCACTCCAAGAATGCGGTGCTCTGCCCAATGTTACATTACAACAGTGCTCCAAAATTACCAACAGTCCAGTTTGTGCTGGAGTGCGCTCCGGCCCTCGTGACGAGTATTTCTGAATGCACCACTTGCATTATCTTCCTCCATTGTTTAAAACAAGCCAACAAAACTTACTAGCAAGCGCTAGCTAATGCTGCGGAGAACTGTTTTGCCTCCAGCTAAGCCCCACCCACAAAAAATGCCATACTGTTTACTAACATTAAAAGGGTCTATTAAGTCTCATAAAATTGATTTGATACTTAGGCAAAAAGCTGGTGTCTTGCGTAGTGCCATAGTTGAGTAAAGTTACTCAGTTCCTCTGGACTGATGCTAAAATACTCCTCCTCACCTCCTTCCTCTTGCGGGCAGCTTTACACAAGACACTCTGGGCAGCAGTGGCAGGTAGGGTGTGGTCATCATAAAGGTCTGAAACAAAAACAAAAACACACTAACTCACACAAGGAATGGGATCAAACAACATGTTGACAAACATGGCGGGCATTATTCGTCCACCACTAAGTACAGTAGTAATGATGCAGCTACAAAAACCCTCTCACTTTCTGTGAATTTTTCTGTGCTCTGATAATTTAATGTGACTTTCAAACAACTGCATAATGTTACCATGACATACCTGCTACCAATGACATTTGGTAGCAGGTATGGTGTGGTATCTGTTAGCCAACTAAGCTTAGTGATTTCCAGTGTCACATGTAGGTCTGAGTAATCAAGTCTGGTAAGAACACACCGGAGTACTCACTGAACTTCATCCGGATGTACTCATAAGGGTCTTCCTGCCAGAGCTTTTCATCCTCATCTTTGTAACACATGAGAGGGAATATGACTTCCTGGCATATGGTCTGTAAGAGATGATGGTTTTCATAAGGTTGGGAGGAAAATTATAGCGGCTTCAAACAACAATCCATCATAATAATAATAACAAGAAAAATGTAGTGATAGACGAAACATTGCATCCATCTGCAGTCCACCTTTTATAAACAATGGACAGAGTGACTTGGGGTGCAATTGTGGTTTAGTGGTTAGTGCTAAGAGCGATTCAAGAAGACCCGCAGGAACAGGAATCAGGGTCAGGGGCATTGTGTGGTGGGCAACAGGCAGGGGCACGGTCCCGGACGTGCTGATCTATGGCATCACAGACTGGCAAAACATGCTTGTTTTCCAACTTACTGAGTATTAAAAATAATCATAATTTAAAGCTGCAAGCAGCAATGAATGGGTACTTGTAGGTCACCGGTCAAAGCAGCTGTGTGTTTCAGTGAAAGTTGCAAACTGCACACAGGAGTTAAATGCTAGTTCCTGCGTATAGTGCAGGCACTGGAATTGACCTATTACAATTTTTGTGCCATGTGTCCACAATGTGGTCCTGGAGAACACGCACTAATTATACACCATTTTATTTTATATCAGTTGTAGACTGAAACATGTAAATATAAAGTAAATAAAATGCTGATTGTCACACAAGGCTTACTTCCTGTTGCCAGAATGTGGTGTAATGACAATGACACCTCATTAGCATGTTGATGTCTTTGGGCCTGGGGTCTTATCAAACATGTAAAAATTTGGGGCAGAGTGGACAATGTACACTAAAGGAACAACTTCCTGTTTCGTGGTGAATAATATGACACCAAGGAAATGGCTGTAATAAAAAGTTTCATGAGTTTTTGAGCGCCTTTAGCTCCATCAAAATGCAATGCGAATAATAATGATAATTATAGCTGCTGCGCAGCAATGGTTGGGGCCAGGCAATTTTAGGCAAAATTAGGCAATTCTGAGCAACACACACACACACACACACACACACACTAAAACAAAGCATATCACAACACAGAAGTTACATCATAAAATTATGGCTTGCCCTTCAAATTGTGGATGAGTGGCTGAAGTGATCAGACTCATAATATACAAAGGAAAGAAAAAACTCAAGAACAAGAAAGTAAGAATAACATTAACTGCTAGCAATTATGAACAAACTGGCCTGATCTAGCTTAAAGCTAAACATTATCCATGGTGACAAAGATGAAAACATTTTTTAAAATGTAAAAGTAGCTATTGGATAGACTCTGCATATTGACTGATAGCTAAGCCAAATAAACAGGGAAAAGAGACAAGGGATAATAGGGAAAAGTGTTGATAAAGAGTATTTGTCTCTCCACGAAACTGCCTGGATCATAATTATTTTAACCTTAGTAGTCTCTAATCAACATAGCATGATGCCTGAACATAGGACTTTCACATTAGAATGTCCGTTCTGCCTTAGCTGAGGCTTGAACACACAACTTCTGAGACTGAGGTCCATCTTCTATCTCACTGAGCTAATTGGCAAGTGACAGTTCATGTGTGGCTTCACAAATTGACTAAGCCAAGCATCAGGGTGCCAGACAGTAGCCATCATGCCATGGAAAAGCAAATTTCAAAGTGAAAGTTCCAAAGCTATAGCACATATGGTTGATTTGTTATGAATTTTCAAAGTTTTAAAATTTAGAGGATTGCTGTAGCGCCACCATCAGGACTATTGTCTTGTGTTTCCAGTTGAGGACATCTGGCATGGGACTGGACCTTTATGAAAAGTTTGGGTAGATTTCTCATATGGAAATGCTGCACGAGCTGAGGCTTGAACTCACAATCTTCAACACCAAGAACCATCCTCTATCTCACTGAGCAAACAGAAATGTCACATGTAGCTTCACAAATTGACTAAGCCAGTCACCTGTGTGCAAGACAGCAGCTATTAGTGTGTAAAGGCAGATTTCAAACAGCTGTCAAAAATTCAGTTATTAAGACAAAAATCCGAAAATACACAAATTGCATCTAGACAGCATGGAGATGTTGGTAATTTGTTTTTAACAATGATTTATTGGCTCCATAAGTGAAAAACTGATGTTTAAAAATGCCATTTTTGCATTGACTCCAATTGTTCGCATGAGAGCGAAATTCAGAATGCTGTGAAAAATTCAGTTTTTGAGACAAAATTCTGATATTTTCCAAACATCATCTACCATGACTCCAAAATTTTGTCTTTTTTTTTTTTAATGAACATTGAAAATGTATTTAGCAAGAATTTGCAAGTATATGTTTACAATACTGTTTACAGTCAAACATTTTGATGCACTGTAGGCTCAATTTTCGATAAATCAAAAATCTGTGTGGATCGTTTGTGTAGGACAGTCTGAAGATGCTCTGTAGCAAGTTTGGTGTCAATTGAGCAAAGATTGTGGGAGGAGATAGGTTTAATAGGTTTTACAGTTTTTGGAAAAAAAAAAACACTGATGGACTTCATAATTTGCAATATGTTTAAATGTTTCTTCAGTATTGGGGCTACATTTTGGTGAAAGTTGCAAATCTGTAGCACATATGGTTGATTTGTTGTGGATTTTCAAAATTTTGAACTTTAGAGGCTTGCTGTAGTGCCACCATCAGGACTATTGGCCTGTTTTTGCAGCTGAGGCAATCTGACATGGGACTGGACCTTTGTGCAAAGTTTGGTGATTTTTCGCGCATGGGAAGTAGGATTTCCTCAGAAGAAGAAGAAAGAAGAAGAACATGCAGGATAACAATAGGGTCCTGGCAGCTTAAGCTGCCCGGCCCCTAATTATAATAATTCCTTTAGTTTCAATACGGTCCTTGCACTGTTTAGTGCTCAGGCCAAAATAATAATAATAATGATAATAATACTAATAATACTACTACTACTACTACTACTAATAATAATAATAATAATAATAATAATCATCATCATCATCATCGTTATCGTCATCATAATCATAATTCCTTCAGTTTCAATAGAGTCCTTGCAATGTTTGGTGCTTGTGACCTAAATCTGATTCTGAACTGTTAAAAGTTCAAAGCTGTGATGGATCAAAACCTCTGGCAGTTTCTGACCCTGCATTAAAAACAACTAACAGGTTATATGATTATCAGACAGATGTTAATTCATGTATGCCCAACTCTGTGCTGGGCCATGCTTTTCTTTTGCAACACCATCTCCCCCATTGGTCAGTTGCAGAAACATTTTGTTGACATGATGCAAATCATAATCATCAAGCAAAACTGCAAATGTCATACCCATCTACACATTTAGTCCACATTATATTCTTCCATGATTATCCTACCTGCATATGTGGCTTCATCTGTTTCCAGGTTAGTGAGTGTGACAGGCCCTGGTTGAGGTAGTTGAGGCACTGCTGCAGGACGCGAGGAGTAACATACTGCTTCTGTCGGTACTGGTCCACCACCTTTAGCAGGACCTGGACAGACAACACATCACAACAGACAACAGTGAAACCAAACCCATCAGAGCCTGACCAACAAATACACAGGAAATTTTCAACCACAGGTCCACAACCTATGACATGACCAAATTTACATTTAGAGAAACAATGCAAAATTCATGTTGAGTGGTCCCTGTGCTGCTAACCCTCCTGGTTCATAGTTCATAGTTAATCTCTTTGCCTTATTCTAGCAACCAAGAAATCTAAGCTCGCCACAATATATCTTAATAGATCGACATTTTAAAAAAATGGATGTAAAAGGTGTACTCAATGTTTTTGTGTTCATATGACACAGAATTAAATGCTCAAACAACAACAAAAAAAGTTATAGTTAGCTAAACTTTTATGTCACTGAATTGTACTAAACTAAAAGTTAAGTGCAAGCTGTTTCCAAAAAAAAATTAAATTGAGTGAGCAAATTAGGGTTTACAGTGTACAACTCTATCGTTGTTATTATTATAAATAAAGTCAACCTTCCAGTAATAATGTGACATATGTTAGTGAATTAAGAATATAAATGACTTGCACATTAAAAAATGCCACTGGCAGACTGGTCATCTTCATCTTTGTAAACTGACTCTCTGACATCCTAGAAAAGCTTGCTGATCCCTAATCTCAACCAACATGTTCATGTTTCAGTGACACATGCTAACCTGCTGTATGCCCATTGCATATGTCTTCAGGAAAAAGTCTGCAAACTCGTAGTACTCCTTTGTCACATTGCCTGGGCTTCCATACCTGTAATTCAGAGCAGAAGCGTGTGAATAGCTGCTAATGTCCCCCTCCCTAAATTCAGATCTGCTTTCTGGTAACACAAGAGCAGCTCTGGACTCACCGTTCAAACATTCTGGTGATGATGCGTAACGCCCACTTCTTACACTTCCACCATGCCAGTTCTGGACGGTCGTCCTCATCCACCTCCAACGTCTCCTAACAAACAGACACTTTATGTTCAGCTTTTGGAACTTGTAAACCCAGCAGAGAAAGAGAACAACACAGCCAGATTTCACTTAGATTCAGTTACATTTTAGTGTCCATTACACTTTGCTCACCTCAAGATAATGTAATTGTAAGTACCATCACTATTATAAGTATTCATAATAATAAGAATTATAATAATCATGATAATAACAACATCAATAATAACAGTGGAGCCATTAGGGAAATATTTGATTGTGTACACTGCAAATTATTTCCAGGAAGTTAGAATATGCAACTGTAGTATTTCACAATAAATTACATTATTATCACCTCGCAGGCTTTTACTAGGTAAATATAGTAATTTTACAGAGATACACTGCTATATCACAGTAATATATGGAGTTCAACTGTGACATTACAGTGAAATACAGTAATTCTATGGGAGAATATTGCTAAATCACAGTAATCAAATGTACATGAACTGCGAAGTTACAGTACTTAGTAGTTACAGAATTTACAGGAACGTGCTGTTATATCACAGTAATGTAACAGGCTTTAACTGTATGGTTATAGTTTAACATAATAATTATGCAGGAGCATGCTGATAAATCACAGTAATATGAAGGCATAACTAGTGTGACATCACAGTATACAGCTGCCATTTCACAATAATTTACTGTAAAAATGACAGTAATTTAATGTCAAAGCAATGTAACTAGTAGCCAGTAACCTACTGTAAATGTACAGTCAAATATTTTACAGTGTAGGTTTGCATGTATGATTATATGTCATCTGTGGATCAATGTGTGTGTGTGTGTGTGCACGCGCGCACACACGTGCAGGCGCGTCTTACAGCTGGGACGTCTCGGTCCATTATGGTTCGGAAGATTTCCATCCACTGAGTCATCACTGTGTTGTTGATCAGCTGTAAGGGCAGCGAGTACTGCAGGACAATAAGGTCAATACTGTCATCATCATCATTATCATCATCACTATCACAGTGACAGTGACACACACAAGAGCTCATTACAAGCATGAATATTATACACTGCTGACTTCATCTACTGTTTCAGTGAAGATGATAGCTTTAGTTTTGATTAATTTGTCATTCATTATTCTTAATTAAGGGTTCAAGCCCAAAAGCCCTTTTGTTTTTGTGCTAATTTATTAGCGCCTGAGCACAAAAGTTAAAGTACAAGAACCCTGCTGTTTATGTGAAGCTTATAAGGGCCCGAATACCGACCAGTGCAAGGCCCCTATTGAAATGCAAGGAATTATTAGGGCCCAAGCAACAAACAGTAAACTTTAAAAACTCATAACTCTTTCACTGTAAGTTAGATTGCTTTGAAATTTGACAGACAAGTCCAGCTCAATGTGCCCTACCAAGAAATCTCAAGAACAAGAGGTCTGCCTATTAGATTTTCAGCCATTTTAATTTTTTGAAAAGCACAATTTGACATCTCCTCCAAAACTATAGGTCTGTGGATCATTATTGGACCGAGCTTATCAAAATTTATCAAAACCCCGTAATACCCCACTGTATTTTGAAGTGACCGACTAATGAACTTAACCCTATGGGCCCTAGGCGTTTTTGGGGTATTTTTACTGCCTTTACTTTTAAGCTCATATCACAGTCATTATAAAGGCTACATACACATGCTATATCTTGTTTTTTTCAGGACAATCTGGGCTAACCAGATTTGCCATCATTCCATGTCCTTCTATGTGCCTCTATTTTATATTAATTTTTATATCAATGAAAAAAACAAATCTGTGTTACTAAATTCTTACATTTTTACATGTATCTCACCATAGCAAGTTGGAAGAAGACATATTCTGCCATATATGAAGAGGGGAGACTCTCTGGAATCTGGCAATATAAGAACCATGATGGTGGGACATTCTGTCACTTCACAGCTGTCCAAAACATGTGGTTTGTGCCAGGCGGACATGATTGCCAGTATTTTTTCATTATTGCAAGAAATTCCATTGACTCATTCACAAGTCAAAAATGTGTTTTACTGAAAGAAACATGCAATATTTACATCTAAGATCATAGAAAAATAGTCAACCAAGTGCAATGATATCCTCCAAGATAATATTTGACACTTTGTTTCAGTAAACAAAGTTTGTTGTTGTTTTTCAGTTTCAGTTATATATTGGGGGGGCATTTTGGGCATTGGGGGGGACACATGTCCCCCTCAATGTATATGGTGACTATGGCCCTGTCATGCATGCATAATTAGGCTGCAGTTGTCTAGGTGCGCAAAGGTGAAGTGGCTGGTCTTGTCATACAAAGTTTGATGGAGTGTCAACTGGACAATATGGAGATATCTGCATCTTGAAAGCCGGACTACAAATGTGGATAGACAGGGAGAAACACACGCAAGCCTAAGACGTGGTAAGATATTCCTCACTATATGAAGTGACTGATAACAGGATCTGTATCATGGATTGTGAAGAAATTCGTCAGGTTTTTATTTTGTAGACAATTAGTCTGGATTTATAGCGTGACGGGATAACAGCACAATGATGTGTGTGGTATCATTAGAAAGCTCTAGTCCTGTGCTTTCATGTGATATGTGTGGCATTTCTGTCCGGACCAAAAATATGGAGCGTGGACTGGTGGCTGGAGAGGTGCCAGTTCACCTCCTGGGCACTGCCGAGGTGCCCTTGAGCAATGCACCGAACCCCCCAACCGCTCGGGGCGCCTGACCAAAGGGCAGCCCCCTCACTCTGAGATCTCTCCACTTTGTGCATGTATAGGTCCTGTTTGTGCATGTGTGTGTCTTTCAGACCTGTGTGTAATTGACAAGCAAGAGTGAAAACATTGAATTTCCCCTCAGGGGGATTAATAAAGTGAATAAACTTAACTTAAACTTAAACTTATGCGTGGCTTCTCGCTATGATGCATGGTTGCGGAGAAAATCAATAGAGAAGAACAGGTGTGAATTTGGACGCACTATGCGTCGTTCGGGCCCATAGGGTTAAAGAGACATGGCTTAGCACATAAAAAGACCCAACTCTACAACTATTAGGCCAATCATCATGAAACTTGCAGAGCATGTCCACATAAGTACCTGAAAAATAACCTGAAAGTTTCATTCAAATCGACCACTAGGGGGTGCTACAAATGTGAAAAATAGATGTAGCAAATCAGACAAATCAGACCTTAAATCAGAAATGGTTTGTCCAGTCATCACAAAACTTGTAGGTTACGTATCATAATAACGTTGAATCATGTGTGTCTAATTATTTTCAAATCAGTCAATAAGGTTGCGCCACTGTGCAATGGTGTGGCCATAAATCAATTTGTTGTTTGTCCAAACATCACCAAACTTGGTGGATATTTCTAATTTAGTCATTGAGAGGCGTCCCCAAACTGTGTTCGGAATTAACTGATAAGGGGCAAAGGCATTGCTGCAGAAGGGAGTAGCCCAGTACAGATTTGGTCATAAATAAATGAGTATGTCCGATCAAAGGTGTCAGTAACGACCAAAGGTCTTGATCCTTCGCGGCTTCATCATTTAAAGGTCTGTGCTGGCTTGAACCCAGGAATCGCCGCTTGCAGCGTTAGTTTGAACATGAAATCTTCTTCTTCATACATATAATTTTTAATAAGCTGTGGTCCAAAGACCACAGCTGTCTGCCTACACTTCTGCACCATGTTTTCTGAATCCTGCAGTCACTGACCCTGCCTTTCGTCATGTGTTGACACAAATGCTCACAGGCAGACATACACACCTGTACAAGAGCGTGGAAGATCTTGAGGATCTGTTTCTGGATAAGGACAGAGAAGATGGTGGCATCTGCCAGCAGCTGGCTGATGAGCTGCTGAATCCTTGGCAGAAAGATCTGCATGGCTGCCAGCAACGGTTCCCTCTCATCTGCCTTTTTGTACCTGCGGTACACAGACAAACACAAACACACCATGCAAGCCCAAAGTATTTTAATCATACTTGCTAGTTATATTAAAATCTGGAAGGAAGGAAGTGTTAAAGCCTCCTTCCAGGATTCTCATTTAAGAACAGATTCAAAAGTACACCTGAACAAATATCTATAGTTTGCGAGATAATACACTGGATCTTGTTGGTTTCATCTTTACACGACCTGAAATGTAAATGTTGACAATTTGTGGTTTTAGGGCGGCACGGTGATGCAGTGGTTAGCATTGTCGCCTCACAGGGTTCCTGGTTTGAACCCGAAGTGGGGAGTTTCAACCCAGGCTGGGGGAGCCCTTCTGTGTGGAGTTTGCATGTTCTACCCATGTCATGTTCTCCAGGTTCTCTGGCTTCCTCCCACAGTGCAAAGACATGCATGTCAAGTTAACTGGTGACACTAAATTCGCCTTGGGTATGAATATGACTGTGAATAGTTGTCAGTCTCTATGTGTTAGCCCCGCAATATCCAGGGTGTACCCCACCTCTCGCCCAACGTAAGCTGGGATAGGCTCCAGCTCCCCGTGACCCCTAACAGGATAAGCGATTATGGAAAATTAACTGAATTAATGCGGTTTTAGTGAGTTCCATGCTTAAACTACTACATATTACATTTGTTGACTAACAACAGATGCAGTCAATGACATGAGCAACGGAACTTGGGGGCTCAGCCTCCCCACATTTACACCCCTTTCCCATGTATAGTGAAGTGAGCTGGGTGGAGGGTGTGGCTGCCCTGGACCCACAGATCTCTCGTGTTACAAGGGGACCTAATCTGCCTAACTTAACATGCCTGTTTTTGTTTAGTTGAATATGTTGCATGAAGTTTGTGTCTTGATTATGAAAACAAAAAAAAAAGTCAGACTCTGTTAGCGTTTTTTGCAGAGAGGATATGCTATGGTTTCAGGGCCAACCATAGCACAATTTCAGCAATCACACTGGTGACAAATGACATCATATTGGCATTAGACAGAAGGTATCACTGCGCTGCTCTTTTTATAGATCTGTCTAAAACATTTGATACAGTCAATCATCACTTGCTCTTGAGAAAATCAGATGCAGTAGGGTTGGATGAAAATGCATGTGCATGGTTTCAGAGCTACTTGACTGACAGGCGTCAATGTGTTAAGCTTGGCCATACAAAATCTGATTTTTTGTCAGTTAGTGGAGGTGTACCTCAAGGGTCTGTTTTGGGTCCATTGCTTTTTACTGTCTATATTAATGATATTATTCCTTCTTTAATTGGTTGTCATACCCATTTTTATGCAGATGACACAATTTTATATTGTACTGCAGATTCTGTTCAGACAGCCATCAATAACTTACGAACTGCTTTTAATTCTTTTCAAGAATCTCTAATCAAACATAAACTACTTCTTAATGCAAATAAGACAAAATACGTGTTGTTTACCCGAGCCAAAAACACTGATTTCAATAGTGTGCATTTATACACCAAAACTGGCTCAGAAATCGAGAGAGTCACAGAGTACAAATATCTTGGCATCTGGCTAGATGAGCATTTCTCATTCAAATATCATATTAATAAACTTATTTTAAAGTTGCAACCAAAAATTGGCTTTCTGTACAGAAACAAATCTTGTTTCCCGGTGCTCTCAAGAAGAGTAATAATTGAAGCAGTGTTTATGTCTGTTATGGATTATGGTGATATTATCTATAGACATGCTGCTGCCTCAACTTTGAAGCATCTGGAATCGGTCTATCATTCAGCCCTTAGATTTATATCTGGTGATAAATATGATACTTGCCACCGTGTTCTATATGAAAAAGTTGGTTGGCCCTCTCTTAAGGAAAGGCGCAAGAGGCACTGGCTTTTATATATTTTTAAGGCCTTTCTAGTCAAATTACCACCGTATATTGCACATTTGTTGGAGTGGAATTCAGGCACTGACATGACCCGTTCAGCTGAATTGCTACTATTCAAAGTTCCTCGAGTCTGTACAAGTATTGGTAAGACTGCCTTTTGTTATGATGCCCCAAGCTCTTGGAACGCACTACAACACATCCTGAAATTAGACACACTCCCTTCACTCACAGAGTTTAGGATGGCATGCATTGAGAGCCATATATCAACAAAATCCAGAAACATCACTGATTTCTCTGAACCCGAGCTCATCTGAGATGGACTGACACAGAAGCCCCGTTTCCACCAAGCAGTACTGTATGGTTCAGTTCAGTGTGGTACACATTTTTAAAGTTTCCACTGTGAACAGTTGTGGATGGTACCAATGGAACCGTTCTGTACCGTCCTCGGTCACCCCTCTGTTGGGGTACCTAGCACACAGATCTGGTACTAACAGGTGGCCCTAGAAACACTGTAGTCCGTTGACTGGTCAATAGAGGATGGTCACTCTTGCTCAGGGCCGAGTTGTAGCTGGCTTTATGTAACCTCTGTTCATACCGAGGCAAGTCTTACAAACATAAGTAAACTATAACTATGAAATAAAAAAAGTGTTTTGCTGCCTCTTGCAGCAGCTGATGACTAAGAAATAGGGATGTACCGAAATGAAAATTTGTGGCCGAAGCAGAAGCCGAATATTATTAAACGCTTGGCCGAATACCGAGTACCGAATACCAAATATCATTGTTTAGTTTTTCATTAGTTTTTGCAGATGAACCCCCTCCAGATTAGTGTTGTCACGGTACCAAAATTGGGACCCACTGTACGATACCAATGAAAATATCATGGTTCTGAGTAGTATCACGATACCACAGCGAAAATGAGGCAGATGTGCCTTTTGTCATTTATGAAAAGATAAATCACTTTTCTATATCAATGATATTTCAATGGAATAAATTACTTATGACTTATTCATACTTCAAAAACAGCATCAATAAGTGATTAACATAGGGGGGATCAAAATAAAATAAATAAATAAAATAAAAATCAACCAGCCACCCTCCTCCACTGACAGTCCCTTGATAAGTAATGAACAGTCCCTAAAGTGCGGTGAGGTTTGTGGACTGTTACTGCCACAAAGAGAGAAATGTCAAAGGCTCGTTTCTCCTCTGACACATCACATACCTGTGTTCGGCTGGCTCGGCTGTTCAGGTACTTCTGGGCAGTCCACACGCCAAGAAGAGGATATTATTGGAACCGACTTCTCCATCGCCGGGTAAGCCGATTGCCGCCGTATTTGACAGGAATACATTAACATTACTGTCTGTGTCTGTGACCCCCGTTCAACCCACAATCGGTGGGATTCGCCTTTCGTTTCTGCTGCTGGTTGAAATCTGTAGGCTGCTCGCACAGCGTGCTGAATGATTTAAGCCTATTTTGCTCGCTCAAAACTATTTTTAGTCGCAAATGCGAGTGCCGTGACGGACGGATCGCCACACTGCCGACATTTTATACCGCCCGTCACAGCAGGCCGTTTGATTGTGTTATCAAAACACGCCGCTATTATACGGCCTTGCTTTTAACTTATTCCACCGAATACCGAATGTGTGTTTTTTTGCAATATTCGGCCGAATATATTCGGTTACCGAATATTCGGTGCATCCCTACTAAGAAAAAAAAGAAAAACTAAGAAAAACTTAATTCACTGGGCCGACTGCTGGCAACTTTTAAGGTGGAACTTTTACTTGTTAAGTTACTCAGTGCATTATTTGACGATGTGAATCCATCAGCACACCTTAAATTTCAATATGACAACTTCAACCATTCAACCATTTATTGTCTCTTTTGGAAAAAAATAGTGTCCCGAAGCATTGTTCCTGTGGGCTATGGCAACACTAAACCCCTGTGCTTGCCGGAGAAGACTAAATGCACAAACCTATTATTTTTAAATATCCCATTGAGAGAGACTCTCAGTCCGGTCTGTACTTTGTACTGAAATTGCCGGCGTGTAACCCCGTTCTGTGGATGATAAATGAGGTGCAGACTTCCCTCTGTGTCACCAGTGATGAGGAAATACAGCGATTGCGAGATGGAGCAGTGGGTGACAACAACCCCACCCACATTTTGCTGTTTGTGGTGTAAACGCTAAACAGACCTGGGTTTAGATACCATGTCTAGGAGGTTACTTTTGGTTCCAAAGGTACTATACTGAAAGTGTTTGGTGGAAACTGGGCTGTAGTGTACAAAACGCAGAGGAACTGTTTTGGGCTTGCTTCCTGACATGGATTATTTTTGTTGTATGTGGAAATAAAACTTAAAGCTTTCCACCAGTCTGAATACTTTTTGTGGAAACACTGCAGATCTTTGAAAGCTGAGAATAGAATTATTCTCTGAGCATTGTGGTTACCTAAGCCTTATGAGGATTATTATTAGCCCACCCTCCTTTTAGACCTGTAGTTGTGATGTAAGGGCTCCCCAGGAAGGATGTTAAGAGCGGTAAGGTGGTATAGAGGAAAATTAGCAGGTTACTCACTCATAAGTTTTGACCAGCTGATAAAGAGCCAGCAGGCTGCCGTACCAGCTGCCGCTGTTGTGAGACTGCAGATACATGCCGATCTTGTCCACTATGGTGGTCCAGCGGCCAGGGAAGTCATGCTTGATGATGGCTCTCAGACACATGGTTAGCTGGGCACTACAGAGGGTGCAAAACACATGGAGTCATTTATTGCATGAATCAGTAAAGCAAGGTTATCTATGAAGTGTCTGCATACCATTCAGGAATCCCACTGTGCTCTCTGTAAATTATACAGGAAAGCAGAAACACTCTGTATTTAGTTTAAATAAAGTGTTTCATTGAAATATTGAAATATGGAGGCAGTCTACAGATTTCAATGTTACTTTTCTCAAGAGATAATTGCTAATGCATGACAAAAAGTCACGTAGCCTACTTTGTCAAAACAGGGGCAGTAATGACGAGTTGCAGCGATTAGAGAGATGGAAAGAGATTTGCATGTGAGTGTGTGTGTTCAGTCTGTGTACCGTATGGACTCTGGACAGCGGATGATGCCCTCCACTATGTGGTCTCTGATCTGCTGCCGGTCATTCTCATGGATGTTGAATGGAAAGACTACCTCGCCCAGAGATGGCTCCCTGTCCTGCCAGTACTGACTCACCATGTTCTTCAAGTAGATGGCAGCTACACACAGAGTCAGGGAGTCAGGCAAACATGCACATACAGACATAATTTTGCACTGTACTCATTCATGTTGATCTTGTTGGGATCTATGCCTTAACACAGACCTGACCTCGTAATAGATCTCCAATTAAAATATAAAAATGGCTATTTGATATAATCAATAATTATTAACAATAATTATTAATTATGTTACTGTGTGACTTAATTTACATTAAATCACCTTCCCAAGAAGGAAAAAATGATACCCAGTTAATGATATCAGTCTCATAAAGTTCACTAAACTATCAATTTAGAATTTTGATTAACAGTTAAATTAATAACCATAACCAAAATTACCATATTAATAGTAGGTTGAAGGAGTTCAGAGTTCTTGACATAGCAGAAGTTGACTATTCATTCACTCTTGTGCAATATTAAACAGACAGCAGGTATGATTCCAAATATATTTATTCATAAAGACAGCAAAGCAGATGAAACACACAAATGTGTTTAAGTGTGTGTGTGTGCGAGAGAGAGAGAGACAGACAAAGGCTGGTGTGTGAAACAAAGGGCTGTTTGGCCTACATATAAAATGGCTGACATCAGAGAACTACAAGATGGCCGACTCAAAGATGGCTTCAGATCGGGGAAGGTTTGCCTGGCCATGTGGTCAGGACAAAGACAAAGGGAAAGAAGCAGGAACTTTGAGTTGCCGTTTTGGGGTGTAGCTCTGTTGAAAGCCAATTCGTAAGTGAGTCTATGTGAATGTGATATGTGTTGCAAAGGGTCTGGGTTAGTGCAGAGGATGTTTAGTTGCTTGCAACATAGACCGCGGAACCGGGGGGGCCAGGGGGGCCATGGCCCGGGTAACTTTTGTACTCTGACATAGAGGGCTGCATTGTCCCGCCGGGACCCAAAGCAAATAGGTGTAATAGTCATTTTGATCCACACTCCACCAGTTGGTGGCGGTAATGGGTCAATTCGCTGTTTGCCAACCGCCATTAAACAGTAGAAGAAGAAGAAGAAGATGTAGCCTCGCGACAGAATGTCAACACAGGAACTTGGTGCACATGCAGCATGCGCGTTTCCACTCCATATTTATTCATAAATGGACGAATATGCCCTGAACCAGCTTTCATACCAATTTGCCGCTTGCTCAACCTGTCTGTCTGTCTGTCTGTCAGCTCCATCTGTCATGAGACAAACATGAAAGAAGATGTGCAGTTTATTGTGTTTAACCGGCGACAAGCTGTCATTACGGGCGACTATTACGCACGTCTGCGCGCTCTTTATAACTCACTGTGTGAACCTATGTTGCATAATAAAGATTTGCCCCCTCGTAATTTTTAACCGCCCCCTCAGTAACTTCATCCTGGCGCCGGGCTTGCCTTAACCTCAATCACAGCGGGAGAAGACACAAAATCAATGCATCTCTATTACTGTGCGGGCATAAATTCTCAGAGTTTTGCGGGAGCGGGCGGGAGTGGACATACACGTTGCGGTTGCGGGCGGTAATGGTCAGAAATTCAGCGGAGCGGGCAGGAGCGGGATGAAGAAAACAGTCCAGCGCAGGGCTCTACTCTGACAAACTATTTTATATGAATAAAAGCCTAAGTTGTAGCCTATCTGGGTTTTTATGAGCCAAGTCACCACACACCTTCACTCACTCTCACCAACTGCTGCTGATAAAAAAACTCCCACTGACTGCTGCATTTTGATTTGATATTAGTGTGCCTATCAAGTGCATTGTTTATCAATACGTCATTAGTGAGCGTCCCGAGCTAACGGCTGGCACCTGCGCTAGCTACATCTGGGAAAATGAAGAGACAGAAGTCGATATCTGTTTTTTTTTTCAAGTAAACAGAAAAAACAAAATGATGAAATTACTCCAGTTTCCACTGTGGCCTCAACAACAGACCCGGAGCGTCCATCTCCATCTGTTCCTAACCGAAGTCCACCACGGACTCCGGCGACCTGCCAAGCCGAGGCTAGTTGCTCTTCAAGCCAAGCTACCGAAAGCCACTGCACAAGTGAGTGCTGCGGGGATCACAAAGCCAAATCAACCACACGACCCTGCTGTGCTGATGAAAACCAAAAAGGTACAGGGGACTGGGTCTTCACAACGAGCAAGATCAGTTCAATATCAGTGGTTCAAAGATTTTAACTGGCTGACATTGTGTGAAACGAGTGGGAAACTTTACTGCACGCAGTGTCGTTGCTGTGCAAGCAAAGGCCTGGGGATTAACAAAAAAATGGAGCCTGCTTTCACCATTCATGGTTTTCAAAACTGGAAAAATGCTATACCGACATTTAAGGAGCACACCAGCAGCAAGCATCACAGAGAGTGTGTGGCTCAATTTCAGGTGTTTGTGTCACAGCAGTCCAGTGTGGCCACACGCTAGATACCCAGTTACAAGCGAACCAGAGTATCAACAGAGAGATACTAATAAAGCAACTAACTTCTCTGAGTTTTTTGGCCGGCCAAGGTTTAGCCATAGACGGTAACGACCCACAGTGCAGTAACCTGTATAAGCTGATGCAGCTGAGATCTGAGGACTGTCCTGATATCAAATGGTGGCTCAAGGAGAAGAATTACATGTGTCATGACATTGTTAATGAGATGATCCACCTGACTTCGCTTGATGTTTTACAAAAGGTTTTGTCACCTATTCGGGATGGATATTATGCCATACTCGCGGATGAAACCAGAGACATTGCTAACAAAGAACAGCTTGTTACTGTACTTCGCTGGGTGGATGACACATACATGGTGCTTGAAGATTTTGTGGGTCTTTTTGATTTGCCGAAAACAGATGCACACACAATTTTCACTGTGCTAAATGACATTTTGAGACGGTGCAATATATTGCCTGAGTTGTGCAAAGGGCAGGCTTACGACGGCGCTGCCAACATGTCAGGTCACTTGAAGGGAGTCGCTGCGAGCTTTAAAGTGCACAATCCTGCAGCTATATTTGTGCATTGTTTGGCACACTGCCTAAACTTATGCCTCCAAGACACTGGGAAAAAATGCACAGTGATTCGAGATGCACTGGATATTGTGAATGATGTAACACACCTAATTAAGCAATCCCCCAAACGAAACCATGCATTTCAGTCACTAAAAAACGAAATGAAACCCGACACACAAAACCTGCGAACCCTTTGTCCAACACGATGGACAGTGAGAACTGGCGCTTTAAAGACAGTTATTACTCTGTGCTTGCCATTGCAATGGAAGAGTTTTCAGAAGAATCCCATGATGAATGCGGTCGGAAATCTGGAGGCATTTTGGCCATGTTTGAAAAATTCAGCACCTATTTCGGTCTGCGCCTCGCTTATCTGGTTTTCTATCCAACTGAACAGCTGTCCAAGACATTACAAGCCACTAACACAATGCTACAAGACGCACAGAGTGCAGTCACCGTAACGCAAGCTTTTATTCAGCGACAGAGGTCAGATGAAGCATTTGACAGCTTCTTCAAGTCAGTGATTGAAGCCTCCAAAGATTTGACAGAAGGCCCACAGTTGCCAAGACAACGCAGACTCCCTAAACGGCTTGGGGGCGGGGATACCGAGCATGCATTTGAGAGCCCATCAGAGCATTACAGAAAACAATACTTTGAGATGTTGGACTTGCTGAATAATGAACTGAGTCGTCGTTTTGATCAGAGTGACTTTGGGGTTGTGACGGACATGGAAAAGCTGCTTGTCGCAGCGGCCTCTGGCAAACAGGTGACGCTCCCGTCTTCTGTAACGTCCCTATACGCAAAGGATTTTGACCTCGACAGTCTGCGTGCACAGTTGAGCATGTTGCCAGACACCATAAAGACATCAGGGATTCAAACTAAGTCTGAAAAAACATCAGTAAGGCTTATAAGTGAAGCAATGAATGCTGTCCCTGTGGCCAAAGAACAACAGTCAGAAGTGCACAAACTGTTGAAACTGTTTTTCACGGTCCCAGTCACTACAGCATCAGCTGAAAGATCTTTCTCAACACTTCGCCGTATCAAAACATACCTGCGTTCAACTATGACACAGAGAAGGCTTAATGACTTGATGTGCAGCCACATACACCGGGATGTTCTGGCACAAGTGGACATGACTGCTGTTGCAAAGGAATTCATCCAGCAAAATGAGCGACGCAGACTGGTCTTCGGGAAGTTCAAGGACCACTAACGTAAGTTTTTTTTACATAACCTACATGTCATTTTCTGTGGTATGGCTGGAGTAGGCATAGGCCTGTGGTGTTGGTTACTTTTCAGTAACTGCGCAGCTGCGCTTGTTTTGTTATTGGGTGTGTGTGTGTGCAGGCGGCTCTGCACATCAGTCTGATATGAGTGCTGACTTGTGATGATAATGAACATAATGTTGATTTAGATTCAAGGCAGCAAGATGAGTTTTGGTTGTGGTTGTGGACTGGATGTACTTTGTTGTTTGCTATAGTTTCATCTGTGCGTTTATGTGTAAATAGGCTTGGCCTGTTATGTGTGAATGTTAGAGTGGGATCAGAGGGGTTAATCTGAGCAAGCATGTGTTCGTGTTCATCCGTGTACTGTAGATGTGACTGTGTGGCGTCGGAATAAAAATAAGTGCTCCGCAACGTTATTTAATACATCAGTAATATTGTCTGTTTCAATGCATATGCCCCCCCACCCCCTCCGCGTGACTTGAAATTATGGCTCCCCCTTGTTCAGATGCGTTCCGCGGTCCATGGCTTGCAAGACTCTGTCTGTGGAAAGCATTAGCAAACTAACATCACCTAGCTTTGGCCAAACCAACTAACCAATAAACTAACTGCAAACCATCACAACAATAACTCAATAAACAGCATTAAATTGCAACTGACAAAGTTAAACAGTCTTGCTTAGCCTGTACAACTGTAGTAATGCTATGCCCAATTGTTAAGTTACCAATCCTTGAATGGATGGAGGGAAGAGTTGCTTTGTGGCATGCTGTTTTTGTTAGCCAGCAGATCAAGGTTGGAAAGAGCTGTGGTTCCAGGTGCCGTCTTTGCTGTGTCCTTGTTGCAGATCTCAGGAGGCAGCTCGGTGTCTTTGCAGAGTTAGACGTTGGGGTGGTAACTCAACTTGGTTCTCCTTGTTGCTGGAAAGTTAGGTGCAAACCTTGTGTTTGGCACACTAACTTCACCAGGTTTTGCTCCTGCTGTGAGCATGAGCAGATCGTGGTCCAGGAGAAAGAGTGCAAGAGAATCTTTGGAGCAAGAGACAGTCAGCGGCTCAAGAGAAAGAGCAGCAAGAGTCCGTAGAGCAAGTGCCCCCTTCGATGGTTCAGGGGCAAGCCAGAGTCTGAGCCAGTCAGCGGTCTCTCACAGTGTGACAGTGAGGCATCCTGTGGAGATGGCTGTACTTTGTCACTTTGATGAACAAAGATCATGCAGTCTCAGTCACCACCTCAGATGACAAGACCCAGAGAAAAGCCTTCACATGTCCAGTTTAGAGTTTAACAAATGACAAATCATCTGTGGTTGAGTGAATCCAACAACGTCATGAGTCAAAGAGACTGGATTGAAAGGATAAGTCTGGTGATATTCTATTTTTTTTTTCATCCATCCATCCATCCATCCATCCATCAATTTTCAGCCCAGGATACTTAAACTCCTTTGCTTGGGGCAACCACCCAGTCAGACCTGGAGGGAGCAATCCCCACTTTTCCAGAAAAAAACCCAAAAAAAAACCATACCCTCTTCAGCACAGTTTCAAGGTGGACACCCAAGATGAGAGTCACCAATTAAGTATTTGACCAAATGTCTCCCCTTCTGTTACTGAAATATGACACTGAAGTTGAAGTTGACCGTCGACCTTTTAGATACAAAATATCATCACTTCATTATGTTATCCTATTGGACATTTGTGTGAAGTTGTATTATAATTAGCACTAAATTCTCGAGTTATGGCCAAAAACATATTTTGTGAGGTAGCCACAGCTATCACCGGCGGAGAGGCATAAAAATGCCTAAATACAGAAATGATGAGGCAACCTCTGTTTTCATTCTTTTGTAAGTAGGCTTTAGAAATTTGAGGGGGTTTGTTTGCCCAGACAAACAAGAGGATAGCTGAATTGAGTTATTTAACCTGTCCCACACCAGTGTATTATTTTATAATTGCCATCCACCACCAGCATTTTTGATCATATTCACTGAACTTTCAAGACCCATAGAATAATTTGTTTTATGAATACGTAAACAGTATTTACATGAAACTAAAGGAGAGACCTTTTATTTTTAAACACAAAAACATGCATTTTTGTCAAAGACAATCATTTTCAAGTACTAAATAAATTTCACATTTACCTTTTTTGTTTTTTCTCATTTCCTTATGTCAGCTTGAACTGTATAAATAATAATAATAATAATAATAATAATAATGATAACAATAAAAATAATAGTCTTTAAGGTATAGCAGAACACGCTGCCACGTTCAGTGATCGTTCAGTGTTCTGCTGTTTCCCTCTCCTCTGTAATCATCTTGTCCGTGTGTTGCTGTCACTGTCATGGAGATCCTGTTTCGTCCCACCAAACTCGTTTGCTTCTTCGTACAAATCGGATTCAGAATATTGGTCAAAACAGGAATTGCAGCGTCTGAGTCCATCAACATCTCCACGGCTTGCATTACTTTTCTGTCAAAGCCGGCATTTTCATGCAGTTTACAGGCTGCTACATTTCTGTAAACAATATCTTCCAGGTTTCAGCTGATCTTCTTTGATTATTTTTGGACACGGGAGTGCTGTTCTAGTTCACAAGATGTGTAACAGCACCCCTCGTAACAGTCTTATAACAGTGAAAACATGGATTGCCAGGATATCTTTTCAGTGGCGGGGAAGCGTTCTGTCATAAATGATGGAAAATTTTGTCAGTGGCTGGGATATTGTTTAAGAAAGACAATGGTAAATAGATAGTAAGGTTTTGATGAGAGTGAAGAAGTGCAACCATTTTTATAGCACTGATACAACCAGTCATTGAGAGGAGAAGCAACTTCCAGTTCCTGATATTAGGTTTTAATTTGTCTACCATGTTCAAGAAATTCAATTTCAGTAAATGTTTGGGATTTCTGGAAATCTTTAATCCAAGCTAGGTAAAGTGGCAAAGATATGGCAAAGATTTCAAGATGCAGGGCTCAAATTATTATATCATAGGCACCATTATATTGGGTGGGCACCCCCGAAAGCTTCTGTTGTTCTATTGCTCTTTTAACTCAGAAAAAAATACTCAGAAAAACAGAAAAATTTACCCTGAAAAACAAAACAAAAAAACACGAAAAACAGAAACAAAATTACCACGAAAAACAGAAATAAAATTACCACGAAAAACAGAAAATATTACACAGAAAAAACAGAAAAATAAAAAAATTACTCCAAAAAAAAAAAGAAAAACAGAAAAAAAATACTCAATAAAACAGATTTTTATTTATTTGTCAAGTGAATGCAATACACTTCCGCACAAATTTGTCTTGCATCAGATCTTGTGAAATATTGCTTCCATGAATCTGTTAGACAGATGAAGATGAGATGAAGCTGTGCTGCGTGCGACAGGCAGAACGTTGTACCGTCTGAACCTCAAAATAATAATTAAACAAAGAAAAGATCTACGTAATCATTTCCAATATATTCACAAGCTGTTTTTATCTAAAAAAAGATTCTGCTTCAGTCCATATTTGTTGGCGTGTAGTCTTTGAAAAACAACATTTTCACTGAGGTAAAAAAATAAATCCTCGTCTTTCACACATTCTGTAAACGGAGTGGGGTGGTGTAACAGCAATCTAACAGCACCATAAATTACATTTATATAGCCATAATAATGGTAATATATACATACATACATACATACACATACATATATATATATATATATATATATATATATATATATATATATATATATATATACATATATATATATACATACATACATACATACATATATATATATATATATACACAGTTGAAACCAGAAGTTTACATACACCATATAAAAAGGCACATAACCTTTTTTTCTCACCGTCTAACATTAAATCAGATTAAACTTTTCCTGTTTTTTGGTCAATTAGGATTACCAAAATTATTTCTATTTGCTAAATACCAGAATAATGAGACAGATCATTTTTTAGACAATTTTTTATTACTTTCTTGAGAGTCAGAAGTTTACATACATTTCATTAGTATTTGGTAGCATTGCCTTTAAACTGTATGACTTGGGTCAAACGTTTTGGATATGCTTCCACAAGCTTCTCACAATAGTTTGCAGGAATTTTGGCCCATTCCTCCTGGCAGAACTGGTGTAACTGAACCAAGTTTGTAGGCCGCCTTGCTCGCACATGCCTTTTCAGCTCTGCCCATAAATTTTCAATAGGATTGAGATCAGGGCTTTGTGATGGCCACTCCAAAACACTGACTTTGCTATCCTTAAGCCACTTTCTAACCAGTTTGGCAGTATGCTTAGGGTCATTGTCCATTTGGAAAACCCATTTGCGCCCAAGCTTTAACTTCCTGGCTGATGTCTTGAGATGTTGCTTCAGTATGTCCACATAATGTTCTTTCCTCATGATGCCATCTATTTTGTGAAGTGCACCAGTCCCTCATAAACCATAAACCTATCAGAGGCTTCCAAAGACATGACATCATCATGTGGGCTTTCCCAAATTGTTTAAAGGCATACTAATCTTAGTGTATGTAAACTTCTGACTCTCAAGAAAATAATAAAAAATTGTCTAAAAAATGATCTGTCTCATTATTCTGGTATTTAGCAAATAGAAATAATTTTGGTAATCCTAATTGACCAAAAACAGGAAAAGTTTAGTCTGATTTAATGTTAGACGGTGAGAAAAAAAAGGTTATGTGCCTTTTTATATAGTGTATGTAAACTTCTGGTTTCAACTGTATATACACACACACACACACACACACACACACACATATATATATATATATATATATATATATATATATATATATAGGCCAAAAGTTTGGACACACCTTCTCATTCAATGTGTTTTCTTTATTTTCATGACTATTTACATTGTAGATTCTCACTGAAGGCATCAAAACTATGAATGAACACGTGGAGTTATGTACTTAACAAAAAAAGGTGAAATAACTGAAAACATGTTTTATATTCTAGTTTCTTCAAAATAGCCACCCTTTGCTCTGATTACTGCTTTGCACACTCTTGGCATTCTCTCGATGACCTTCAAGAGGTAGTCACCTTAAATGGTTTTCCAACAGTCTTGAAGGAGTTCCCAGAGGTGTTTAGCACTTGTTGGCCCCTTTGCCTTCACTCTGCGGTCCAGCTCACCCCAAACCATCTTGATTGGGTTCAGGTCCGGTGACTGTGGAGGCCAGGTCATCTGCCGCAGCACTCCATCACTCTCCTTCTTGGTCAAATAGCCCTTACACAGCCTGGAGGTGTGTTTGGGGTCATTGTCCTGTTGAAAAATAAATGATCGTCCAACTAAACGCAAACCGGATGGGATGGCATGTCGCTGCAGGATGCTGTGGTAGCCATGCTGGTTCAGTGTGCCTTCAATTTTGAATAAATCCCCAACAGTGTCACCAGCAAAACACCCCCACACCATCACACCTCCTCCTCCATGCTTCACAGTGGGAACCAGGCATGTGGAATCCATCCGTTCACCTTTTCTGCGTCTCACAAAGACACGGCGGTTGGAACCAAAGATCTCAAATTTGGACTCATCAGACCAAAGCACAGATTTCCACTGGTCTAATGTCCATTCCTTGTGTTTGAAGCAGAGGTGACTCTTGGTCTTCCTTTCCTGGGTCGGTCCTCGTGTGTGCCAGTTTCGTTGTAGCGCTTGATGGTTTTTGCAACTCCACTTGGGGACACATTTAAAGTTTTTGCAATTTTCCGGACTGACTGACTTTCATTTCTTAAAGTAATGATGGTCACTCGTTTTTCTTTAGTTAGCTGATTGGTTCTTGCCATAATATGAATTTTAACAGTTGTCCAATAGGGCTGTCGGCTGTGTATTAACCTGACTTCTGCACAACACAACTGATGGTCCCAACCCCATTGATAAAGCAAGAAATTCCACTAATTAACCCTGATAAGGCACACCTGTGAAGTGTACTGTACTGTATATATATATATATATATATATATATATATATATATATATGTATAGTAATAATCATTAAATATGCTCTGCGTGGGAGGCTCTCTCAGTAATAAGAGGCGCACACACACACACACACACACACACAGGTGAGCACGTTAGAGCGAACCCAACCCGAGTCCGAGACACTGTCTATGGAGCGGAGCCTGTGTTGCGTTCAGGCACTGTCACGTAAATAACAAATTCCAGCGCTTGAATAGGCCATAGCACAACACAGCAGCATGTCAAGTGGGCCAAACCCAATAATTACTGAATCAAGATGGAAATGAGCACTGTTTAATGGCCAAGAAAAACTTTTCAGCAGTGAGATGCAAAGCAGCAGTCCATGAAGCAACATCATTATTGTTTCATAGGCTGTTGAGAGTCTTACCTGCCTGGCGAACAGGAAACTCCACTTGCTCAGACACAATGATTTGAAGCAGGGTCGGGGCAAAGTTGATGATCTTGAATGACTGCAACAAACAGAGCACTCAGCATGAAACAAGCAGCAGAGGGCAGACAGAAAATTTTCAACATTTTGTTATAACATGTTGAGGACCTTTAAAGTTTCAAAAGCAGTCACACTACCTATGTTTCTTAATTTAAATAAGTGTATAATTTTATTCATGTAACTTTTTCATTAATCTGACAAATTGGTGCACCTGATGTTTAGAGACCAGAATAATCACAAAAGACATGAGAGGCTAAAGACACTATTTTGTCTTTGTGTGAATGCTGACTTAGCATTAACACTAATATGATCCAGAATTAATATTACTTCATCTTCTGTACTGTTTCTGCTTGACGACTACTTCTGCATATTTGCAGCTACAGAAACCATTAAAATAACAAAATGTTCAGCTCTTTAAGGACATTTATGTAGTCCATTGTAAAATATCTGAAAGTACATTTACAGTACATTTCTGGCTTCTAGTTGCATCACTTTCACAGTAATTTTCTGTGTCACTTTACAGTAAATTGTGAAATGACAGCTGTATACTGTGACCTCACAGAATTTATGCATCACTTTTCTGTGTCATTTTTACAGTAAATTGTGAGATGTCAGCTGTATACTGTGATCTCACAGAACTTATGCCTGCATGTTACTGTGAATTAGTAGTATGCTTCTGTAAAATTACTATATTTTAACACACATTCGGTATTCAGTGGATTAAGTTAAAAGCAAGGGCGAATAATAGCGGCGTGTTTTGATAATGCAATCAAACAGCGTGCCTTGACGGACGGAGTAAAATGTCGGCAGTGTGGCAATCTGTCCGTCACCGCACTTGCATTTGCGACTAAAAATAGTTTTGAGCAAGCAAAATAGGCTTAAATCATTCAGCACGCTGTACGAGCAGCCTACAGATTTCAACCAGCAGCAGAAACGAAAGGCGAATCCCACCGATTGTGGGTTGAACGGGGGTCACAGACATAGACAGTAATGTATTCCTGTCAAATACGGCGGCCATCGGCTTACCGGCTCCAATAATATCCTCTTCTTGGCGTGTGGACTGCCCAGAAGTACCTGAACAGCCGAGCCAGCCGAACACAGGTATGTGACGTGTCAGAGGAGAAACGAGCCGTTCACGGCCCACAAACCTCGCTGTACTTTAGGGACTGTTCTTTACTTATGAAGGGGAGGAGGGTGGCTGGTTGATTCTTATTTTATTTATTTATTTTATTTTGATCCCCCCTGTTAATCACTCATTGATGCTGTTTTTGAAGTATGAATAAGTCAATAAGTAATTTATTCCATTGAAATATCATTGATGTAGCCTATAATAGAAAAGTGATTTATCTTTTTATAAATGACAAAAGGCACATCTGCCTCATTTTCGCTGTGGTATCGTGACACTACTCAGAACCATGATATTTTCATTGGTATCGTACAGTGGGATCCAATTTTGGTACCGTGACAACACTAATCTGGAGGGGGTTCATCTGCAAAAACTAATGAAAAACTAAACAACGATATTCAGTATTCGGTACTCGGTATTCGGCCAAGCGTTTAATAATATTCGGCTTCGGCCACAAATTTTCATTTCGGTGCATCCCTACTATATTTAAGTGTATCCTCACAGTAAACGGCCATCACATTACTGTAACATAACAATATGACCCTGTAAATAACTCATAACTTAATTGTAATTTCACAGTTTATGTACATTTGATCACTGTGATTTAGCAATATGCTCCCATGGATTTACAGTGGTATAGAAAGATTTGGGCATCCCTGGTCTAAATTTCTTGTAGTGTGAATAGTTAAGTGATTAGAAGATGAACTGATCTCCAAAAGGTATGACATTAAAGATGAAACATGCTTTTCAACTTTTGAAGAAAGATCACCGTATTAATTTTTGTTTTGTACAATTTTAGAGTGAAAAAAGGAAAGAAATACCATGCAAAATGTGGACGCCCCAAGACATTTGAGCTCCCAGACAACTTTTATCAGGGTCTCAGACTATAATTAGCTTGTTACAACTATGGCTTGTTCACCACCAATCATCGTTAGGAAAGGCCAAGTGATGCAGATTTCAAAGTTTTATAAATCCTCTGACTCCTGAAACATTGTCCCAACAATCAGCAGCCATAGGCTCCTCAAACAGCTGCCTAGCATTCTGAAAACTAAGATAACTGATGCCCACAACGCAGGAGAAGGCTATAAGACGGTGGCAAAGTGTTTTCAGGTAGCTGTTTCCTCAGTTGGTTATGTAATTAAGAAATGGCAGGTAACTGTGCAGGTCAAGTTGAGGTCAGGACAACCAAGTAAACTTTCCAAGAGAGCTGCTTGCAGGATTGTTAGAAAGGCATATCAGAACCCCCGTTTGATTGCAAAAGACCTGCAGAAAGATTTAGCAGACTCTGGAGTGGTGGTGCACTATTCTGCTGTGCAGTGACTCCTGTACAAATATGACCTTCATGGAAGTCATCAGAAGAAAACCTGTCCTGTTTCCTCACCACAAAATTCAGCATCAGAAGTTTGTATAGGAACATCTAAACAAGCCTGATGCTTTTTGGAAACAAGTCTTGTGGACTGATGAAGTTAAAATAGAAGTTTTTAGACAAAATGAGCAATGGCATGTTTGGAGAAAAAAGTGTGCGGAATTTCATGAAAAGAACACCTGTCCAACTGTTAAACACGGGGGTGGATTGATCATGCCTTGCGCTTGTGTTGCAGCCGGTGGTACGGGGAACATTTCATGGGTAAAGGGAAAAATGGATTTAGTTAAATTCCAGCAAATTCTGGAAGCAAACATCACACTTTCTGTAAAAAAGCTGAAGATGAAGAGAGGATGACTTCTACAACAGGACAATGATCCTAAACATACCTAAAAATCCACAATGGACTATCTCAAGAGGAGCAAGCTGAATGTTTTGCCATGGCCCTCACAGTCCCCCAACCTAAACATCATTAAAAATCTGTGGCTAGACCTCAAAAGAACAGTGCATGCAAGATGGCCCAAAACTCTCACAGAACTCGAAGCCTTTTGCAGGAAGACTGGGTGAAAATCCCCCAAACAAGAAATGAAAGACCCTTAGCTGGATAAAGAAAGTGTTTAGAAGCTGTGATACTTGCCAAAGGGGGCGCTACTAACTACTGACCATGTAGGGTGCCCAAAATTTTTGCTTTGGGCCCTTCTTCTTTTTTGTTATTTTGAAACTGTAAAAGATTGAAATTAAAAAGTAATCTTGCATAAAATATTGAATAAATGTATCATCTTTAACTTTTTGCCTTTTGGAAATCAGTTCACCTTCTTCTTACTTAACTACTCACAGTAAACGAAAACAGAAGACTTTTTAGTTTTTTGTTTTTCTGAATTTTCCCTATCCACTGTCCCAGCTGATACTGGGTGAAAGGCAGGGTCTAACTTGGACAGGTCATGAGACTTTCATAGGGCACATAGAGACCGACAACCCTAATGCTCATATTCACATGCACAGGCAATTTAAAGTCACCACTAGTCCTACCCTGCATATCTTTGGACTGTGAGAGTGAAACCCACACTAACATGTCTGTGAGGCAACAGTGAGTGCACCACCGTGCCGCTGTTAATCATAAAATAATAATAATAACAATAATAATAAAAAATATTTCTTTGTCTTTTTTGCACATTCGACATAAATACCAAATATCAGATATACAATACAGTTTAAGGTTATGTGTACAATGAGCAAGCCTATTTATATTGCAGTTACTGAAGGCTATATATTCATGTGATGCATTTATATGATGTACGAATTCATGGTTTTCTTGTGGGCTACACTATAATAATCAATGACATAAATATTAATATATTGGGGAAAAATATTTACAAGGAACATGTTGATTAAAAGTAAAAGCTTTATTGACATGAACAGTCAAAATTAAAGTCAAATAGCAATATACAATAATATAACAAAAGACAGACTACAGCCAGAGCTGGGGCATCAGATTATCTTTAAAATATCTTAGTGGGAGCTCTGAATCAAATCATTTCTGCAGCATTCAGTCCGCATGTGGTCCAGTGTCCAAATGGTGGTGATGTGTAGCCGTGTATTTTGAACTCACTCCCAGCCTCAACTTAAGTGTGGCACACAGGTCACCTAACTCCTGGCTATGAAAGGATGGAGGATGCACAATCCACCCAGACACCTCTTCAAATGACATCACCTCCACTGTGACTCCCCGCCAAAAGTCAATCTCATTGGTTGCCGGCACACCGGCAACTGTGAACACAAAGAGTTCATGACATGTATCGACAACATACCATTAAATGTACATTAACTGAAAAATGTCACAATGACCAACAAGAGGATCTTTTGGGGAAGATACCAACAATAGATGCAGCATAGAAGTGGTATATATCACCTGAAAGCTGGAAAGACTTGAGATGCAATTTTCCTAGTCATAACTCTCATAACTTTGTGCCCAAAACTGTATGGAATTGACATAAAGTTGACTTATCAGTAAAGGGGGGGGGGGGGGGGGCTCATAGGTACCCACAGAACCCATTTTCATTCAGAAATCTTGAGGTGAGAGGTCAAGAGACCTCTGTGAAAATGGCCATGCTGTTTTAACCTCACCAAAATTTAGCCAAAGTTGGAGTTATTTAGCCTCCTTTCTGAGTAGTTAGCACAACATTGTTGGTACCAATGGATTCCTTACATCTTCTAGTTTGACACTAGTTTTAGAATTCAGCCATCTATAGCCTCTTGAAGTCAGGCAGTGGTGAAAATAGCAGCACAAGATTAATGCAATTATTAAAAAAATAAAATAAAAATAAAAAACAGGTTATGGTGGATGCCCACTATACACGACAAGGCGCAACCAGAAATTTGCTCCCATTGATTGCATAGTATAAGCAACTGATTCGCTGCACACAGCATACTGATGTTCCTGTGAGGCGGACCACATTGGCAGCACGCTGACAGTGTCTGATTATTTAAAAAGTTGAAACAGCGCTCCCATCAAGACAGCCAATCCAACTGCCACCACAAGTGACCGGTGATGTAGGGCGGACACCGACTTTATGCAGATTGGTCGCGTATAGTGGGCACGTACTGTTACATTCGGAACTTAGTCACATCATGATGAACGTGTTAACACTGACAACCCTAATATTTATACTTCTTACTACAGTGTGTGCATCTGAGCCACACTGTGTATATCAAATTCTTACACTTTAAACTGTATGTATCTGTATGCATTTATTTGTAGTGAAGGGGTTGGCAATCTTCTTGATATAAGTGCCATTTTTGAATTTTCTTGCTGATCAGTAGGGGTGGGAATGACCAGAGGACCCACGATACGCTATTATCATGATACTTAGGTCACAATGCTAATGCCAGCATACAGAGCACTGGTTAAAGTCATCAAACCAGTTTGCAAGCAGGTACGAGTGTGGCCAGAAAGGTCCTCAGATGCACTCAAGGACTGTTTAAACACCACGGACTGGAATGTGTTTAAACAAGTTGCCACCTACAACAACAACACAGACATCCAGGAGTACACTGACACTGTCACTGCCTACATCACCAAGTGCACTGATGATGTAACAGATCTCAAGACCATCACTGTTCGGGCCAATCAGAAGCCGTGGCTGACAGGGGAGGTCCACAGGCTCCTGAAGGCTCAAAACGCCGCCTTCAAAGCTGGAGACGAGGTGGGCCTGAGGACAGCTAGGGCCAACCTGTCCCGTGGCATCAGAGAGTCTAATAGTCAGTACTCCAAGAAGATAGCCCATCGTTTTAGTGACAGCAAAGACATACAGAGCCTGTGGAGGGGGATACAGACCATCATGGACTACAAACCCCCACCGCAGTCCTGCGACGGTACCACCTCACTGCTGAATGAGCTGAATGACTTCTTTGCTCGCTTCGAGGCACACAACAGAACACCTGCACAGAAGACCCCACCCCCTCCTGGTGACCAGGTGATGACACTGACCCCGGACAGGGTGAGAAGAGCACTTAGTAAGATCAATGCTCGCAAAGCCTCGAGTCCAGACAACATACCTGGCCGCGTGCTGAGGGACTGTGCAAGGGAATTCACAGATGTCTTCACAGACATCTTTAACATCTCCCTGAGCCAGGCTGCTGTCCCACGTGCCTCAAAACCACTACCATCATCCCTGTCCCGAAGAAGTCATCGCCCTCCTGTTTCAATGACTACCGCCCAGTCGCACTTACACCCACCCTCATGAAGTGCTCTAAATGGCTGGTCATGGAACACATCAAGTCTGTCCTCCCCCCCTCCCTGGACCCCTTCCAGTTTGCATATTGGTCCAACTGCTCGACTGATGATGCCATCTCCACGACCCCCCACACAGCCCTCACACATCTGGACTCAAAAAACACATACGTCAAAAAAAAACCAAACAAACAAAAAAAAAAACACATACGTCAGAATGCTGTTCATTGATTTCAGTTCAGCGTTCAACACCATCATCCCCCAACAGCTCATTCCCAAACTGGACCGGCTGGGGCTGAACACCTCGCTGAGCAACTGGCTGCTGGACTTCCTGACCGGCAGACCACAGGCGGTACGGGTCGGCAGCAACACATCCAGCACCATCATACTGAACACGGGGGCCCCCCAAGGATATGTGCTGAGCCCCCTCCTCTTCACTCTGCTGACCCACAACTGCACACCGTTGCACAGCTCAAACCTTGTCATCAAGTTTGCGGATGACACGACCGTGGTGGGTCTCATCAGTAGCAATGAGACAGATTACAGGAGTGAGGTGAACCGTTTGGCCTTGTGGTGTGGACACAACAATCTCTCTCTGAATGTCGAGAAGACGAAGGAGATTGTTGTGGACTTCAGGAGAGTGCACACCGAGCATGCCCCTCTGACCATCAACGGGGCTGCTGTGGAGAGGGTGAGCAGCACAAAGTTCCTGGGTGTGCACGTCACAGAGGACCTCTCCTGGACCAACAACATTACATCACTGGCCAAGAAAGCCCACCAACGCCTCTACTTTCTCCGCAAACTGAGAAGAGCCAGAGCCCTGGCCGCCATATGCAGACCTTCTACAGAGGCGCTGTTGAGAGCATCCTGACCAGCTCCATCATGGTGTGGTACGGCGCCTACCCCGCGTCCTGCCGTAAGACCCTGCACCACTGTTACTCATATTGCACTGTCATTGCACTACATTATTTGTGTCGCTACCACTGTGCCTTTTTACTTTTTAGAGTATAACTCTTTTTAGCTCAGGTTTTATTTATGCCCCTACTTATTATATTTTATATTTGCATGTTGTGCCAAGTGTACTGAGGGTCTGAAGAGAAAAGTAATTTCGATCCTCTGTATGTCCTGTACATATTGTACCCAACAAGCATTTTTTGGTTTAAAAAACGTCTAATAGCCGTCTACATGAAGACCTGACGTCTAGTCTAAATCACAGCTGAATTTGGGCTGTCAGTGAAAATTTAGTAGACGTCTAACCATAGCCAAAGTGTAGACATCATCAATTATACGGCTATGTAGAGACCATGTCCAAAAAAATGGAGATAAACATATGTAAATTACTGTTGACTCTCCATACGTGATTGAATATCATACCGCACGCCATCTGCAATGGCGAAAATTACATTTAATCAATTTCAAAATTAAATCAGCTAGATTTGGGTTACATGTAGCTAGACTAAATCGGAGCTAAATATAGCCAATACGTTTAAATCACGACTATTGCTTGCTGGGTAGAATTGACAATAAAGCTGACTTTAACTTTGACAATACAATATAATTGGGATATTTAATGTAGTGCAACATGCTGGGAATTAATGTTAATGCCACCCTTCCTGCTGTACTCAAAGATTCCTCAGCTTTATGCTTCACTTCTCTGTAGAGCTTGAATACAGCTGTGTCTGTGAAAAAATGTTTTCAGCAATGCTGTATGGATGCAGATCTTTGCACATGAAGTGGGTAATGGACTGTGTTATTTTCTTAGCTCTCTCAGCGTTGGATGGTAGTTTGTGTCCAGTGCTGGTTGATTTTTGGGCAGAGTGGGTTTAAGCTTTAGCTTGGCCATCAGCAGGTAACACTATCTCTGGATGGTGGAGCCCTCATGTTCATAGTATTCCCAGAGTATTTCATTCTCATGTGACACTGCTTGCAAATCACACGTCATATCCAAGTCCTCCTTTCCTTCTCTGTTAAAGACTCCAAAGTAAGTTCTGACTTTTGATTTAAACATCTACAGAACATTTGTGATTTTCTTCTCTAGTGCCTCCATCTTTGTTTTGATTAACTTCCTGCCAAATGCTGCTGACTGAGACCTCTGCTGACATCACCAGGAAGCAAAAAAAACATCAGCACCATCTAGTGGACCAAAAAAGCAATTGATTTCATTATTCTTGTACCAAAAGTTGTATTAAAATGTGTACTTGCAAAAATTAATAATGTATATAATGAAAGATCTATACTTGGTGTCTGTGTATCAATACAGTATTGCCATGCAAAATATTGCGATACTGTGCTGTATTGATTTTTCACCCTCAACCACTTTTTATCAATATGCCACAGCAATATGATGTCAATCCCTCACTCTGCTATAAAAACTTTGGCTATGTCCTCCCAGAGGAAAACTTTGCTGCTCACAAGCCTTTTCTTTGTCTCATCAGAAATAAATCAGCTTCTTGTTTGAAAATGACTAAACTAAATTCTAAATCTCCCCCACACTCTCATCAAGTATAATGTTGACATTGCAGACTCTCCATATGTGTGTGGGTCTGTCTCTTTGTATCATTTTGCATCCCCTCTCTAAATTCAGAACCTTTTGCAGGTCTGTAAACGCAGCACAAAACTCTTCATGAGTTCCTTTTTTTCTCGCCTGCAGTTTGTGGAGTTTGAGTTGAGAGTGGATAGTAAAATCCGTCGATACGATCAGCGCTGATCAGATCAGGTCAATGGATGAGAGAAGCCGCTGTCTGTGACTGAAAGCAAACTTTTAGACCGAGCACAACAATCTGTTAAGTTTTACTTTCACAGCACGTTGCTCCGTCTGTGCTCAGAGTACACGTCAGTGAATAACCTAATGGTAGGCTTTATATATTCCATCAGGGCCTATAATGAACAACTGAACTAAAAAAAATAGAAAATCAATACATGGAGACAGATGTTGTTATCGTGTGGGGAATCCCTGCACTTTAACATTTCAAAAACTTTCTTGCATACTCACTGCTAGTGTGCCATTAGTTAATCTACGCCAACCCTTGGTGTAGTGTCTATTAGGGGTGGGGGGAAAAATTGATACAGCATAGTATCGCAATATTTTTGTATGGCAATATTGTATCATCACACAGTGCCAAATATAGATTTTTTTTCATATAAATTATTAATATGACAAATACAAATTAAACTTTGGTTAGCCTACTAGAATAATAGAATCAATTGCTTTTTCAGTCAACTAGATACACATATTGCTGCTGCTGCTGCTGACAAAAAAAAAAAGACGAACAGATGAACAGACTGAAAACTTTGTATTATTAGATAAAACAGATGCTGACTAAGTTTTCCTTTGGGGACATAATTTACAGGTGAAAACAGGTAACAAATCACAATATCTCAAAGTATATTTTAGAGCAATACTCAGCATATCCCAACATGTTTGAAATTGCAATAATATTGTATTGTGATTTAAGTATCGTGATAATATCTTATCGTATCCTCTGGTGATTCCCACCCCTAGTATATACAGGTATTTACCTCTACAGGTGAATGCATGTAGCTATTTTTCTTATCGTACCCTTGCTTTGGTAGTACCTGCTGTTTTGCAGCAGGCACACTGTTTCCTACGATACAGAAGACAAGACCGCTGCGAGGGTCATAAGGACAGAGGGATGTCGTATACTGTAAAGCCCTGTGAGGCAAATTGTGGTTTGTGATATTGGGCTTTATAAATAAAATTGATTGATTGAATTGATTGACAAAGATAATCACTTGTGAAAAAAAAATCTATATATGTATGTTTACTCCAGCTTTAAAACTGAGCTTGACAGTTGACAGTTGTTCGCACGCTAACTTTAAAATCTGTCAAATCAGCTTAGCAGTTAGCAATGGCTTCTTTCTTTAGCTTAGTAATTATTTTCTTACCACAATTTTGGGATTGTGCTTCCGTCTTTTTCACTTCATCTCCTCCAGACTGGGGCCACAGTTTCCTTTCTCTTCTGAAGCAGCTATCCTTTTTCCATAGAAAACCATTTGATGTTCACTGCTGTCAAATCTTGATTAACATCAACAGCAAACTGGGTGCAGCCCGCCGATTATGTCATTTGCGCGAATGGCTGAAACCAGTCAATTGCAATGCAGTCCATTGAGCCAATGCGTTTCTGGGTAGGTGTAGTTGAGAAGAATTCACATTAAAAATGGTGCCTTTTACTATAGGCTATATGCCCTAAAAAATGTAAACCCATCTCCACCATGATTTTCTTTTCTTTTTTGGTTAAATAGTCAGTAGCAACCTGTAACGAAATGATATGCTTATTCTACATTAACTAGAAAAATGATGACTAAACTATATATTCATAATGAACAATTTGATTAAATGAATAATTTCTAATTTTCTTTGATTTTTTTCATGTACAGGTATGCAATGATGCTTGTTGGGTTGTTGTTGCTTAATGTCAGGTCTCTATTTGATCATGTGACAAGACGATATGATACAGTAGCTAGTTTAGGTGCAAAATCTGTCAAGACTGTCCAGCGAGCAGTCTTGCCTTTTACACAGAAAAGCAGAGGTAAGGGGCCATACACATGCCGCGTTTTAGCACCGTAGCCCGCACTGAGGGCGTGCTCAAGAGTGACACTTTCGCGGCACGCACGCATTTCCGAGCGCCTGTTTTTCAGGGCACGATGGCTGCAGCTGAGCTCAATGCAGCAGCGGGTAGCATGCCATTTGACAAGGAACAACCAATCACAGTTAACAGATATCTTTGCCTTCTTCCATAAATATCAGTCTGTGGCAAATATAGAGAAGTTGATCATTTTAGTGCAGGGCTGCTATGAGGGCTGGCTATGATACTGTGCTTGTTAAGGTTGCTTAGCAACCTCAGACGCAACCTGCTGCTGCACTCTTGAAAGCGCTCACAGAAAAGGCACAAGAGTGGCACCAGCGTCTGACCTCGTGTTTTCCGAGTGGTTAAAGATGCGGTATGTGTACGGCCCTAAGAAAGGACCAGTGAGAAACGAACAGGGGGAAAAAGTAGCTAGGTTCCCTAAATTAGGTTCCTTTGGCATTCTTATAAAAAGTTGCCAGTGGTGTGTGTGGAGGGGCCTTATAACTGGTAACTAGCGTGCACTAGGACCTGTCACAATAGAGTGAAATTACACCTACATAGTTAGCAATGGCGTAACTACTTTTTTAGTACTATGTAGGTGTAATTTATGTACCGTAATGTGATAGCTGCTGCATCTGGTAAGTTTTAATATTATCATTATGTTTTATAGATTATCTGATCACATTCTTGGTTTGAAATTAACGTAGAAACAGTTGCCTGACTGAAATATAGTTTATTAGTTAACGCTCTGATAAATGTCGTTTTCTATCCGTGTTACAACCCAAACTCACACTGTTACAATTAAGACTCACATGACCTTCATTTGCAACACTGGACAGCACCCACTTTTGGTTTAATTACTCACAACTTGTTTTCTCCACCAAAAAACTTCAAGTGGATTTGATAGCAGACACATGTGGGTTGTGTAAAAAGTGTAAAATGTTACAACTGTGGCAGTTCTCCTCTACTTTGTCATTCAGTCAGTTGTCCATTTATGAAATACAAAATCACAGGGAGCAAATGGCAATAACTGATTTTTTTTTTTACAAGTTGTATAGTCTGCCTGTTACAAGCACACTGAGGAATATTTTGCTTATGTGTTTTAAGGAACCTACATAGCTGACCGAAGTACTTAAATAAAAATCAGGTTAGCGTGGCATGTAAAGACCAGAGAAAGATCACTGTCAGCCACGTGCACAGGTGGGAGGCAGTTAGACAGTAAAACAAATGTATGATGATAAACAACCTACATGATGAAATTTAAGTGATACTTTACTGATTTTCAACCGCCTTTGTATCAAAACAGTGTGTGTAGTATGTGTACATGAACTGTGGTAAACTTCCCTTCATCAAACCGGTGCCTACATACAGTATCGCTCTTCGCCTCCCGATGAAACTCCCTGGATGACGTAATTTCGGTCATCGCTGACTTTCAGGCTGTTGCTTGAACTACAAGCTGTACTTATGCATTTTCGTACTGCCCACCACCCATGCCACCAGCGTGGACACAAAAAGTATAAATGCAGATCTAGAGACAGACCCACCCCTCTCTTGTTCTCTGTCTCAAACTCAGACTGAACCCCGATCAAATGGTGAAACTAGGCAGTGCTGATCAAACATACATAAAGATTATCTTCCTGCATTGCATATTTCTCACCTAGAGTGTGTTTAGAAACATATTTTAATACCTTATTAAAAAACTGAGATCAAAAGGTAAAACTAAGCAGCGCTGATCGAATATAAATCAAGATTCTGTTAAGCCCTGTTTTAAGCCCTGTTCGGTCCAGTACACTTTTGTACACATTTTTAATGTTTACATCGTGAAAAGTTGTGGATGGTAACAACAGAACCGTTCCCTACCCAGCACACAGATCTGGTACAAAACAGACATTAACAGACCTAGGGCCTAGGTACCACATCTCAAGGGTTACATTTGCTTCCAAAGGTACTATACTAAGGGCAGTGGTGTGGTGTTTAGCACTGTCACCTCACAGCGAGAGGGTTCCTGGTTCGATCCCGGGTGTGGGAGCCCTTCTGTGTGGAGTTTGCATGCTCTCCCCGTGTCAGCGTGGGTTTTCTCCGGGCGCTCCGGCTTCCTCCCACAGTCCAAAGATATGCAGATTGGGGATTAGGTTAATTGATAACTCTAAATTGTCCGTAGGTGTGAATGTGAGCATGAATGGTTGTCTGTCTCTATGTGTCAGCCCTGCGATACTCTGGCGACCTGTCCAGGGTGTACCCTGCTTCTTGCCCAATGTCAGCTGGGATAGGCTCCAGCCCCCCCGCGACCCTCAAGAGGATGAAGCGGTTAGAAGATGGATGGATGGATGGATGGTACTTTAAGTTGTCTATTTCTCACTTCAAATGTTTTCAGAAACATGTTTTAGCTTACTGTTTAACTGTAAAAAGAGATTTCTTGCCAGCCAGGTGCCATTGTTTCAAACAGACGTGTTTGCATTACGTCACCCACCAGCGAGAGTGTTAATTGCAGTGCCGTGCATTCTGGTAGTTGTAGGTCTTCTCCCTCTTGAGCACCGACCCGATGACAAGAGTGTCCAAACTTTTTTGAATGGGGGCCAGATTAGATAATGTAAAAATACCTGGGGGCAAGCTGCTTCTCACATTACGATTCTTTGCTGTGGCCATGTATGTCTGCTGCCTTGCAGGAAGTGTCTGCCTCTAGGTCCGTTAGATTGCTTGTTTATTGTCTTTTATTGAAAACACTAGGGATGTCCCGATCCGATATTCGGATCGGTATTGGCCGCCAATATTAGCAAAAAACGTGTATCGGCATCGGCTCGGACTGCATGGAAAAATGCGGATCCAAGAACTCCGATCCAATTTTTCATGGCATCCGATCCAGGTTTTCCATCCAGCCCAGCGCGCCGCGATTCAAGCAGTCCATTCCAGTAATCCGCTCCAGCTTTTACTATCAATCCACCAGGCCAGCATGCAGATGGCAGACACACACAGAGGGTAGGAAGAGTAGCGGTCAATTTAGTTAACTGACTATTTGTTTTCTGCTCTGGTTTTTTGAGAGTGATATTTTTATTTGGTTTACACTCTTACTGTTTAAGTAAAGAGCACTGATGGCATTGTTTTGGGCACAATTAGTGAAATTGGAGCCATGGATGTACTATTGCTTGTTTAAACAGTTGTACAATATTGTGTGTGGTTTTTTGTCCCCTCTGTTGGTCCCAGGAAACAGCAGCATCAGGCTGGCACTGACACTACTAAAATAACTGAAAAGGAAAGGCTGCATTGTTTGTTAAATGTCAACAATGTCTTGTGGTGTTAATCTATTTTTTATTTATTAGGGGGGCAAAGCACAAGTGTGTGGAGTCTTGCTGCTATTTTAATTTCAATGTTAGACATTTTAAAGATTTCTTGTGTTGATTTATTTTCTATTTATTAAGGGGCCAAAGCAGCCAAAGCAAACCAGCTATATTTTTTATTTAATGTTAATGTTCAAGTTTAAAGTTTGTTTATTTAATCCTGTTAACAATAAATGGGTCAGTTTCTCATACCAACTGTTGTGGATCATTCTAACTAACCTGATTAAGTAGTTGTTCTTGTTAGAGTAATATCGCTTGATCAAACCTTTTCTAACATGACTGACAACAAAATAAGTGAATATGTATAATATGCGCTTGGATCGGATTGGTATCGGTATCGGCCAAAACTCAAGGCTGTAATATCGGTATCAGATCGGAAGTGAAAAAGCTGGATCAGGACATCCCTAGAAAACACATTAGTTCAGCCTGTGCAGTTCCTACTTGGTGCATGTCTGCAAACTGTAGGATAGCCCTGCCATTGTAAGATGAATGGAAAAAAATGCAAAGTGATCTTGCTTGATTAACCAATATTGTGTAGCCAGTCACATATAGACCCTTTTTGTGTTTGTAAACAGCGATGACGTATTTTGTGGGCAGAGTCAGACTGATGGCAGAGAGGGACAGTACTGGTGTCAGTGCAAGCACCAAATAAAACGTAAAAAGCACTCTAATGTTTATATTCCTAAACCGATTCCAATGAGTCAATTTTATTTCCACAAGTTTATGATCTACCTGTAGTAGAATTTTTTTTTTGTCTGCAGTTAATTAGAATCTCAATATTTAGGCTAATCACTACTGCTCAGTGCTTGGTAAAGGAGCGTGTTACCTCATATCGCAGCATTGCCTGGATAGTGTGTCATGGTTACGCTGCTGCCGTGGTCCTGCCTGATGCCTCCTACTGCTGCTGTTACTATTAGTCATATTTCTACTGTTATTATACACATATAATTACTACTGTCACATACATATACTATCATATATTAATATATACTTACAACGTATGCTGTAAAGCCCTCTGGGGCAAATTGTGATTTGTGATATTGGGCTTTAGGGCTGACCCAAAAAATTCGAAGCTTCGAAGCTTCGTTCGATGGCATGGGATTCGATTGTGGAAAAAAAAAGTCGAAGCTTCAGCGCTTTTTTTTCCTGTTTTTTGGGGGTAGGCCTTAAACGCAACACTAACCCCCACCAGTCCGATACTGACAACGAGCACACTCAGAGCTGGCAGACATGTCCAGGAGGTCATTAGATGTGTGGATGCACTTTAAAATATGTCCCGACAACCCCCAGAAAGCAGAGTGCCAGATTTGCCAAAAGCAATTGGCATATCACAACTCAACAACAAATTTGGGAAATCACAACTTGAAAAACGTAAGTAGTAACTAGTATTAATATTTGACATGGATAAAGGTATTTTTTTACTGGTGAGGTAAGGGAGAATAGCCTATTTATCATGTAATTAAAAAAGAAAAAATCACAGACAAGGAAATAGAAAGCCCGATGCACAATGGAGACCTGCTATTATCCTGCTTGAACACAGACGACTAAATTCTTTCAACAATGTGACTCAAAATAATGATAAAATAGATTTTATTGATGTAAAATATGCATTTTCCAGTTCCACCGGTCCACTCTGAGTGTGGTGTCAGAGACACTTCTGATGCTCTGAGTTGCGCATCTGTTTGATTGTGCTGCAGTGTGCGCCGAGGGTTTTAATTTAATGTTCAATCAAACGTTAAACACTACTTATCGCCGACCATTAGTGTTTTTTCGTTTGTGAATATTTTTATCTTAATTCTAGTGTTGGAAGAACACCATTTATTTTTTTAACACCCCCCAATCAAAATTGATTGATTGATTGATTGTTAGGCTTATATGTAGCCTACTGAATTACTGGCATGGTGAAAGATAAATCGTCATCATAAAGAATTGAAAAAACTTTGGTTGGATTTGGTTAGCTAGCACTGTCTGCTTATTAACAACTTTCCATGCTGCTGAACCAGCAACATGAACATAAAGCCTAGCTTTTTAACACATAAACAAGTCAAACAACTACACACTGATGGCAAACTGTACTGGCTTGGCCAGTATGAACTTCTTTTAATTGTTTAATGCATTGTAGAAAAATGCAAATACTGCTGCCACTAGGTGTGTGTAAATATAGGCCTAAATATTATTTCATGCTGTAACTATAGGGCTATATGAAATTCCTACGTGAAGATTAAGTAGATTTTCTGTTTACTTCAATTCTAGCAACCATAAACGTCTTCGTTGAGCTTCAAAAAGCATCCTCAGTAACAGTTTCTATAAAAATGAAGGATGACTTTTTTTGTATTTCTGTTCTGACATCCAACAGCACACCAAGACATTTTCATTCATGGTACCTCAACTGCTTCTCTCCGGTGTTCGCTGTTTTTCTGCCACCATGATGCACACGCAACTGCTATGACAGAACTATGACGTCTACTCCAAATTGGTCTATAGCAGATTTTTAAAGACAAGCTGGGGACTGTGACTAATTGGTCAGAGGGCCACAACTGCCCCCAAGGGGCTGGACTTTGGACATGCCTGCCCTATCAATCAATCAATCAATCAATCAATCAAATTTTATTAATATAGCACCTTTCAAAACAAATCAATGTCATTTAAGTGCTTTACATTTTGACTGAAAAATACGGAGAATAAAAAAGCAAAATCAGAAAAAGGACTGGGAAACTAATGCACACACATACAATAATAATTTAAAACAATAATAGAAGATAAAAACAAGATCAAAACTACTGTGCTGCTACTAATATATATATACATATATATATATATATTAAAATATTTAAAATAAAATGCAGGATAAAATATAAAATCAAAGTCAGGAGAACAGCAATAAAAATAAAAACAGATAAGACATGCAGAAATGCAGGATGAAATATAGAATAAAATAAGATATGAAAACAATCAGGGAAATAGCAATAAGACAAATACAGATTAAAAAGTAATAAATAAAATTATAACTGCTGCGCAGCGATGGGTCGGGTCCGGGCATTTTTAGGCAATTCTGAGCAACAAGCAGAAGAATTGGAAGACATTTAGGAATTTAGCAACACAATCTGCCTTTTGCATCAGCTGAGGCTTGAACTCAGAACCTCTGAGACTAAGAATCAATTTCTATCTCACTGAGCTAATTAGCCAGTGACAATTCATGTGCAGCTTCACAAATTGACTAAGCCAGACGTGCAGGTTGAGCAGCCGTCCATGCATGGAAAAGCAGATTTCAAACCACTGTAATAAATTCAGTTATCGAAACAAAAATCTGAAAATACACATATTGCATCTAGACAGCATGGAGATGTTGGTAATTTATTTTAACAATGATTGATTTGCTCCATAAGTGAAAAACTGATGTTTAACTAGTTGAGCTATGTGCAAAATGAGAAGCCTCAGATGGTTTCACACTGAAGTATTGACACTGGATCTTTGTGCAAAGTTTGGTTTATTTTCAAGCATGAGAAGGCAGATTTTCTAGCAGGAAGAAGACTTGCTGAACATCAATGAGTCAGGCTCAGGCAATTCTAAGCAATTAACTGGAGCACAGGATGATTAAGATGTTTACATTACAATGTGGATTCTGCACCAGTTGAGGCTCGAACACGCAACCTCTGGAACCTAAGACGGTCATCTACCGTTCTGAGCTAATTGGCAAGTAGCAACTCAACAGTGGCTTCACAAAACTGAGTAAGCCATTCACTGTTGTGTAGGAAAGCAGCCATCTGTGCATGGAAAGGCAGATTTGAAACCACTGTAAAAAAATTCAGTTATTAAGACAAAAATCTGAAAATACACATATTGCATCTAGGCAGCATGGAGATGTTGGTAATTTGTTTGTAACAATGATTGATTTGCTCCATAAGTGAAAAACTGATGTTCAAAATTGCCATTTTTACATTGACTCCAATTGTTCACATTAGAGCAAAATTCAAAATGCTGTCAAAAATTCAGTTTTTGAGATACAATTCTGAAATTTGCCACACATCATCTACCATGACTGTCATTTTTTTCATTAACATTGAAGATTTATTTAGCAAGAATTTACATGTATATGTTTACAGTACCGTTTACAGTCAAACATTTTGATGCGCTGTAGGCTCAATTTTTGATAAATCAAAAATCTGAGAAACATAGTTTTTGTAGGAGAGTCTGAAGATGCTCTGTAGCAAGTTTGGTGTCAATTGAGCAAAAATTGTGGGAGGAGATAGGTTTAAGAAGTTTTACAGTTTTTGAAAATAGGTTTAAATGTAAAAGTTTCTTCAGTATTGGGGCTACAGTTTGATGAAAGTTGTGAAGTTGTAGCACGTATGGTTGATTTGTTATGAATTTTCAAAGTTTTAAACTTTAGATGCTTGCTGTAGCGCCATCATCAGGACTATTGGCTTGAGTTTACAGCTGTGGATAATCTGGCATGAGACTGGACCTTTGTGCAAAGTTTGGTGAGTTTTCACCCATGGGAAGTATGATTTCCTCGGAAGAAGAAAGAAGAAGAAGAAGAAAAAGAAGAAGAATACCTAGGATTACAATAGTGTCCTGGCAGCTTAGCTGCCCGGACCCTAATAATTATAAAACAATAGAACTAACTGCAAGGGTCCTAAGGACAGAGGGATGTCGTATGCTGTAAAGCACTGTGAGGCAAATTGTGATTTGTGATATTGGGCTTTATAAATAAAATTGAATTGAATTAACGTAGGACACTACATAAAAGCCGACTAAAGAGATGGGTTTTTAGCCTACGTTTAAACGTGTCAATGTTTCTGACTCCTCTCAGATCCTCCGGCAGATTGTTCCACAGTTTTGGAGCATAGTGGCTGAAAGCAGCATCACCAAATGTTTTTGTTCTACTCTGTGGGACAGTAAAAAGAGAGGAGCCAGAGGATCTGAGGGGCCTTCCTGGTTCATAAAATAAAAGCATCTCTGAGATATAGTCTGGTGCAAGCCAATGCAGTGCCTTAAAAACTAATAAAAGAACTTTAAAATCAATACGAAAACTAACAGGCAGCCAGTGCAGGGATTTTAAAATAGGTGTAATGTGTGCCCTCCTTCTGGTCTGAGTGAGAACTCGTGCTGCAGAGTTTTGAATCAGTTGCAGCTGATTAATTGTATTCTTGGGTAGACCAGAAAGGAAAGCATTACAGTAGTCTAGCCTGCTAGTTATAAAAACGTGTATTTGTTTCTCTGTGTTGGTCAGAGAAAGAAATGGCCTCACTTTGGAAATGTTTTTTAAATGATAAAATGCTGTTTTTGTGACATAGTGTATATGTGGCTTAAAATTAATTAGCGTCAAATGTCACTCCTAGATTTCTTGCCCCTTGACCTGGTTTTAGACCAAATGTATTTAGTTTAGAGGCCAGTTTCTCTCTCTGAACCTTTGAACCAGTGATCAGTACTTCTGTCTTGTCCTGGTTAAGCTGTAAAAAATTCTGTGACATCCAGGCCTTAATATCTAAAATGCAGTTAAAAAGTGAGTCAATTGGTCCAGTGTCATCAGGAGACACGGCCACATAAATCAGCATAACTGTGGTGAAAGATGCCAAAGAGATGCCATGTCTCCTGATGACACTGCCTAGGAGTAGCATGTACAAATTAAAAAGTAACAGTCCTAAAATGCTGTGTTTGAATTTAAAAAGGCACTTAGCTGTATAAAAACTAGTTTCTCTAAAATTTTACTTATAAAAGGAAGGTTTGAAATTGGTCTACAGGCCTAACTGCTGGGTGATAAAATGTCCAGATTCCCTTTCTTTAAAAGAGGTTTAACTAAAGCAGTTTTAGTATGTCTGAATTAAATACTGAATTTAAAATTGTTTAGGGAGGTTGGAATGGGATCAAGGGAACATGTGGAGGATTTCAGTTTTGTTACTACTTTCCTCAGAGTGTCACCATCAGCCAGGTCAAAACATTCATACCTCACATCGCATTGTATACAGGATATTGGTAAAAAAAAAAAAAAAAAAAAAAAAAAAAAAAACCCAGTGTGCTTGTCTTGCTTACAGATACTAGACCTAATATTAATTATTTTCTCCCTGAAGTAGCCGGAAAACTCTTCACATCTAGAGGCTGGAAGCTCATTGCTATAATTTGTTGTAGGATTTAGCAGGGAATCTACTGTACTAAAAAGCAGTCTGGGATTATGAATATTTGTGTTAATCAAGTTAGAAAAGTATGCTTGTCAAGACTTTCAAATTTCTTTGTTGTAGATTTTAAGGTTTTCAGTGAGTATATCGTAGTGGACTTCTAGTTTTTTTTTCTGCCATCTGCACTCTGAAGCTCTGCATTCTCTTTTTAGTTTCATGGTGTGATTATTTTTCCATGGAACTACGTTTTTTGTAGTTATTTTCTTGGCTTTAATAGGAGCAATTGCATCAAGCGCTGTTTTCATTTTGTGGTTAAAATCATTCACTAAATCTTCACAGGATGATGGCAGAACTGTACTATTGTGAGCTGCAATATGTGATGTGACAGTTGTGGCTACCTCTGGGGTTATATATCGCTTTTTAATAATGCGTTCTGTGGTGTTTTGTAGAGAGTGGACAAGACTATCAAAAAATAAACAATGGTGGTCAGAGAGAGCCAAATCAGTAACAGACAATATGTTGCTGTTCAGACCATATAACTAAATCTATTGTGTGTCCATGTTTGTGAGTGGGTAAATTAATATGCTGTTTAAAATCCATACATCCCAATAATTCTAGGAAATCCTTGGCTCTGGTGTCTGCCAGATTATCAATACGGATATGACATCACAGAGTTGAGTTTTAGCTCTCCAGGTTCTGGATTTGGGAGAGAGTCGTTCATGTTTAGTTATGTTTTAGGGCTGTCTTAGACCATATAAATAACGCGTATTCATTTTGAAAATGGCTATAGTTCCCCTTTAAAAACGTTAAGATTATTTAATTTTCATTCATTAGTTATTTTGGCGCTGTGGTAACTTTATTTAGGTCATTCAGAGAATTTGTGTGGGTACATAACTTCACTGCAACGCCAGCACTGTGAAGTATAAGAGTTGGTGTGAACTCTGTTGACAAGAGAAAGTTTGGACAGCCGCCATAATCCCGATGGTTCGTGATGGCTGTCAGACCTGACTCCTTTTGTTCTTCCACGCAGCTGCCTGGGTCAGTGCGAGGAACAGTTTAGCCAAGCTGCTGATCAGAGGCCTGATATAAACTCCCTTACCACTATCCCACACAACAACCAAAAGGCCGACGCCGAGCTCGGTCACCAAAACACGGCCTCTCATCCACCACAAACATCAGCATCGTCTCTGGGCCAGAAACGGCTCCGAGATGGCTCTCTAACGCAAAGCCCCTGTGAACAAACACAAACAAAAAGCAACTACTTGTGTTCGCCCACCTGATTGAGTTCATTCTCCGCCGCTATCCTCAGGTTAGGGTCGATTGTCCCTTTCAGAGCCTGGATTATCCGGTTGGGATCCATATATTTAACTGCACGGTTCCTCCTGTGTTTTAAGTATCCCGAACATGTAGCGTTAGCTTACGTTTCTGTCTAATATTCAGCCAAGCGTTATGGATCTATTCACTGTGGCTCAAACAGGGTCAAACTTTCCAGTTACACATACAAGCCCCGGTCGCTACATTCAAAGTAAATGGCTCATTGGCGGAAAACTCGTTGAAAATGTCCTCCGAGCAGCGGCGGTGCGTTTATTCTGAAGGCACTGTCGCTTTTCTGTTTGTCAAACTCTCACTAGCTTGACCGAGAATGGTTGCCCCTGCCCCCCCCCTTACCGACAACCAGCTGTCGGTGGACGTAAAGCTAAGTAAACAGACAGTTTACGGTTTTCCTCCTCTTCTTTGTCGACACACGGGTACAGTGGGAAATTACTGCCACCTTGAGTGCCGGCGCTGCTGTTGTCAGAAACGAGACAGCAATGATCTACCAAGTGTCTATCCGTACAACAATAATCTGAGAGTCAAATAAGAAGCAGGTATATCATGAACGGTGTCCTGAAGTTGAAATGGTCAAAATCTTTTATTAAGAATAGTCAGTCTATCTTCTATCAGCAGATCCTTCTCTATTGGAAATTAATGTATAGATTCAAGATTCAAGATTCAAGATTCATTTATTTAGTCCCGAAGGAAATTTGTGTTGGACATGCACAGGCTGCTACCTAGGACATAACACATAACATAAACAAGAAACACAAGTGCTAACAGTGCAGACATAAAGACATAAAGTGCGGTCGTAAAGTGCATACCTAAAGTCCATACCCACATACTCCATACAGACATACAATCATAAAGTGCATACCTAAGTGCATACATACATACATACATACATACATACATACATACATACATACATTACCGGCCTGTGTTCAACAGGGTAATGGAATAGGGTATAGGGTGAATTAAGGGTGACTGCTACATAAGGTCGAATGGGATAGTATAACTGTACAGGGTTTATTTTCTCACCTGATGAGTGATTTTTTTTTTTTTTGAGCCGTTGCTCTGAAACTACATAATCAAAACTGTATGCCCTCATACGTGTGACATCACATAGGTGATTGGGGCAAGACAATATTCAAACAGGCTACACAAAAGCTTTGGCAAGTTTTCTTCATATGGTCATAAAACTGTCATTCACCCAAACACATGGTTTTGGGGTGATTGGGACGGGACAGAAACTGATCAGCCTTGCAATAGAGAGCCATTGTGTATGCCCTGTATGCTAGATTAATGGTTCCCAACCTCTTCATGTGTGCGGACCCCTTATCAACCATAAAATATGGACTAACTGGATTTTGCTAGGTGTTTTTTGCAGCATCAAGTTTACACTAGTACACTATCCAAGCCAAACCCAACACTTAACCCAACCCAAACTAATCCTAATTAGCATTTTTTTAGCCTCAGATAAATGTGTTCATGTTTTTAACTAATTTTTGTTCAACCGAATTAAATGTAGGCTATTCAATTTATTTAGGATTTTTTTTTTAAATCAATTCAATGTGTTCAATGAAATTTGGTGGGAGAGAATTAAGGGAGGATGTGGGAGGGAGAGGGTTGTTGCGACAGTGAGGAAAGACAGTTTTATATTGTATGAACTGTGGACAGACTTCAGCAATAAAGTTTAACAAAAATGTACATGGAGTTTTAATTCATAACCATGAACGTAAAAGAAATCTGTGCATGTGAAATTATATCAAAGTATGTCATTAACTGTGCAATACATATGCTTACACTGGCCTTCATCAGTGAAAAGATGTGCTGCCCCAATCACCCAAAGGTCCAAAAAGAAATTTGGGGTCAGCTTACTAAAAAAGCAAATGTCATTCCTTTTTGTAATATGACAAAACTGTCTTTTCTCCTCAACTGGATATGTACCATCTTCAGAATTAAAGAATTGTATCATTAGTCAGGGTATTTCTTTTTTTCTTTTTTTATCTATGGCAAGAATGCTTACAGAAGGAGGAAATTCATAAACAATTAAACCATAAATTCAGCCTAAACATAATTTCACACCACATAACATTCCAGTTTGGAACAACAAATACATATTTCTCAGTAGAAAATCTGTGTATTTAGAGGAGTGGAGTTCCAAAGGGATTTGGGCTGTTGCTCATTTTATGGATGAAAATGGAAATGTGTTACAGCATGAGGAGTTTTGTGAGAAATTCCAACTCCAGTGTTCTGTTAAAAACTATTATAGACTGATAAAAGCCATACTACTCTCTCTGAGATCACTGGTTAAAGAAGACATTCTGTACTCAGGTCTTTCCTGGGCTGAGACAGCGTTGCATCAAAGTACTTGATGTCTGTGACAATAAATGTAATAACAGAATTATTAGAGAATTTTTATTAACGGCATGTTTCCCTACCCTGTAAGAAGAAAGTATGTTTGTAAAGAATTCGATGTTGAAGAGGTTAAAAAATTAAGAAAAAGATATATTTAGTTTCTACTTAGGTAAAAGAGGTGAACTTCAAAATTTTAAATGAGATTTATCCAACTATCCGTTCCGGCTCAAATTAAGCACTGCTTTTGGGGCTTTTTTTAATATGGTTTGCCTTGTAATGATCTAAATATTATGACTCTATATTATGAAAATGACTTGATGACATGAGGTCTGTTCACAGCCTTTAGCAAGTATTTTATTGTAAGCACAGCTTACAACTTCACACACCGCAACAAGACAGCCCCCCAAACATTCTTAAACTCCTCTTTAGACATCATACCGAACTTTCTGTGTGTGTGTGTGTGTGTGTGTGTGTGTGTGTGTGTGAATTGTTTTGGAACATTCTGCTCTAAATATCTAGCCCCATTGAAGGTTGTTCAGTCTAAATACATATTCTGCTTCTAATCTGACCTTAACTGTCTCACATTCCTAGGCCTTTTCTCCACCACACAGGCAGTGCAATTGCACTGGGGCCCTTGGGGTGTAGGGGCCATTAGAGAAAGTGGGCCCTTGCAAGTGATTCGGATTGCCACCTTGATAATATACCCGTGTTTAAAGATGAATGATGACAAAAAGAATATTAATGATTTAAAAACTGTGCCATTTGCTGTATATGTCATCAAAAAGGCAAACCAATCTGCGTCAAGGTTCTATTTTTTTCTTTAATTTTTAAGAATATGCTTTTTCTATATAATGTTGTGTTCACACCAAACGTGATGCGAATTTTCATGTCCTGTTACTTGTGAGAGTTTGAACACTAGAATGTTTTGTGTTGACGTGTCACCTGCATGTGAAATTGCTAAATCGACTAATAAACTTCTGCCAGTGCCTCCTCGGCATTATATATCCCCAGAGGAGCTCAGTGCTCATTGGCTATCGCAGTGTGAATTAGTCGCTGAAGTTCAGATTTTTCAACTCGTGAATATGCATATGACGAGAATTCGTGCTACTTGCTTCATTCACACCACTTAATTCACATATCTCATGTCATTTGCATCGTGTCCATTGCGTCCATCGCGGCACTCGGGAATTCTCATCTAATCACGTCTTTACGTTGACTTTACATGTAATTCACCCACGCGAATTGTGTGTGGACACAACATAAGTATAAAATCAGAGCCGGCCCAAGGCATAAGCGAACTAAGCACCTGCTTAGGGCCCCGTGACCACTAGGGGGGCCCCAAGAGCAATTAACTTAAAAAAAGTAAAAATAATAATTTTTCCATGTGTGAGTACGGAGACCGGGAGGTGACATGCAAATGTAATTTTTTTAAAAATGCACGCACGCTTTCTAATTCGCACGCGTTTTATAAAAGCAATAGTTTAAAAGGCTGTGCATGCAATATTGGTCCATTTGGAAGAGGGGAAAGCTACGGAGCAGAGGGAAGTGTTTGTTTTAAATGCTCAGGTGGACCTGATTAATGTGAATGATGAGGGAAGAGTGAAGAAATAAAGAAACATAAATATGTCATATTAAAGTTTTTTTTCAACATATTTACTGAAAAGCTACACTCAAATCCAGGTTACAAAACCTGTACAGATGCTTCTGTCAGAACCACAGTATAATAACATACATGTCAAACATGTAAAACTACACAATGAACTAGAGCACTCAGAGAGCGCAGACCTCCGCCAAGCAGCTCGGATTTCCCGCCATTTTATTATTTTATCCATTTCACTTCAACCAATCACCACCAAAATTTCATCATCTGTTCCTTGTCCCATTATCAACCTTTCCTGAAAAATTCATCAAAATCCGTTCAAAAGTTTTCGAGTTATTTTGCAGACAAACAGACCAACACCAGCAAAAACATAACCATCTTGGCGGAGGTAATTAATGCATCTGTCTATGCGCAGGCATAGACAGCCAGTAGTACATGAAACCAGCCATCACCCTCCTTTTCCCTGCTTCGCTGTTAATGCTACTTCTAGTTTCAGGGTCTCAGGCATGTTATGTCCACTCACGTTCTCATCTCTCGCCTCTCACGGATTCCCATTTCTCCTCATCATCTTCCCTTTCTCCCAGTATATAGGACTACTGTATACATTTGTTCAATTTCAATCATTTAGGCTATTTAGAATTAGGGGGGACAATTTGTGTTTTTCAGAATTTGGGGGGGACATGCCCCCTCCATCCCCCCCGGGATCTGCACCCATGAGTGTGGAGAATTGAAAACAGTCCAACACGTTGTGTTCTGCTGTAACAAATACAGGAATGAAAGGCGACAGTTGTTTAGGGATCTGTCAGATCTGGGTTTACTTGCTTTCTCCTTCAAATCTATGTTTGTGGCTGAAGTGGAGTTTCTACTTATTTGTAGAGCAGTCCTGAAATTTCTCCATGCTTCTGGATTTTATATGGTGAATAGTAAACTCTTGCCTGTGGAGGGCAGCAATTCACTTTAATACGTAGTGTAGGCTACAGCCTGCCAGAGCCTCATTAGAGGAAGAAGAGGAGGAGGAGGATGACGACGATGACGACGACAACAACAACAAGAGGAAGAAGAAGAAGCAGCTAATTAAAAATGCCTTAATGTATGCAAATGTCAAGGCAGTATTACCAAATTCAGTTATTGAGTGTAACGTGCATGATAACAAATGTAGTAAGTTTATTAATGCAGTCTTGAAATCTGAGCTGTTTCATGATTATTACAGAGGCTTACATACTCAGGTGACAGAGTCAATGACCTTATCTGTTATGGATAAAGCATAATCTAAATTTATTTAGTGGCCTGTTTCCCTAGAAGTTAAAGAAACTCATTTTAAGGTCATTCAATATTTTCAGTCCCTGTGACTCAAAGATTTTGGTCTGACATAAAAAGTAGTAGTTATTGCTGACGATTAATGCCATCCCATATTTGATCTCACTCACATTCTTTTTTATGTGGATAATTTGATCAGTCTCTGACATAATAAATATAACTTTACATATGGGTAAATGCCATATTCATTGTAGCAGGTGGAGGAAATAATAAGCCCTCCTTTAAGTGGTTTATAAATGACTTTAATTTGTTTTTCATGTCACTGAAAAAATGAATTCTGGCAAGACTGCAAGAAAGATAAGTGTCAACTTTTCTCAATTCTTGTTGCTTTGAATTATGGTCCTTGTTTTAGACCTTGATGTTTTTGCTCCAGTTTGTGAAATTTTGTATGCTTGGTGTTTTGATGTATTAACTTATTTTTTATCATTGTTATTTATTTATTTATATGTAAATCTCTAGTCTATTTTATTTAGTTCATCAGATGTATTTCAAATAGTTATGACTTCTCTTCAGTCAGGCCTTTTTCCAAGGGCCTCGAAGACCACAGTGATGAAACTCCTTTTTTAAAAAAAAAAATCTAGTCTGGATGCCTCAGTAATAAATGACTACAAGCCGATATCATACCTGCCTTTTCTAGGATAAGTTTTTTCCAGCAACTTCCTGCTGTCTTGGTGCAAAACAGTTTCTTTATTGCTTTTCACACTGGATTTCAGCTGCACCAGAGTACTGAGACTGCACTTGTTAAGTCCTAAACGACATTCATCTGAACAGTGATGCATCCAACATTTAAATTTTGGTATTGCTGGATCTCAGTTCAGCATTTGATATGGATGACTATAACATACTAGTCAGACTAGGCTAGAAAAACTAGAAAAGTGGGTTGGATTTTCTGGCACTGTGCTAAATTGGTCTGAGTCATATTTACAAGACAAAGACTATTTTGCCTCAATTATGAATCAGAGAGAACAAAAATTACAGAGTTCCTCAAGGACCCATTCTCAGCTGTCTCCTATTAGAAAAACATGCTCCCCCTTGCTCAGATTATGGAATATTACACTTTAACAAATTGCTGTAAAAATACAGGCAGATTCAGTAATGTACCATTCCAGAATACAGTAAAACACTGTAAAGCTTGATACTCTTTGGAGCCAAAAACAACACTTAATATAAACAGCTGTATGAATGTACAGCATTATGCAGTAATTATCTCTGCCATATGTAATTATTTTATGTCCTCTGCAACTACAACCTCTCATCCACATCACTTTCAAACATGTTGTAAAGATGTGTTTGATACTCCCCTTCTTTGGCTGAATTTTTTTCAGTTAAATTATCTTGTCTGTGGCTCAGAGGCAGAGTCAGTTGTCCACTAAATGGAAGATCAGCAGTTATCCCTGGCTCCCCCAGTCTGCATGTCAAAGTATCCTTGGGCAAGTTACTGAACCCCTAATAGCTCCTGATGCCTGCTAAATAGCAGGTGGCACCTTGTAAGGTAGCCTGGCCACCAGTGTTTGAATGTGTGTGAATGGGTGAACGTAACATGTAGTGTAAAAGCACTTTTGAGTGTTGGGAAGACAAGAAAGGCGCTATATAAGTGCAGTCCATTTACCATTTACTCATTTATGAGCTTTTCACTGGATTTTTTTTTTTTTTTTACACAATACTACCAACAAGAAAAATACTTAAATTTTAAAAATAACTGATGTAGATAGTTGTAGATTTTGTGCTGATGAGGACGACATTTTGCATTTATTTTGGTATTGTCCTGATGTTGCATTGTTCTGGCAGCAGGTGGCAGATTGACAAGCTGAAGAGGCAATCATTCTATATCCCCTTTAAATATTATTTGAGGTTTAAGATGATTGAAATATGTTATCATTGTAGTACTTCGCAAAATGTATGTAATGCATTGACTGAATGGATTGGCCACAAAAAAAAAGGATATAGACAGTCATGAATCACAGAAAACAAATCCTATGCCTTTCGTGATCCTGACCCTTCTCTAGTGCTACCAGCATGTTCCCATTTTCAGTTTCCAATGAATTGTCAAAAACTACTGGACAATGAAATTTGGCACAGACAACCATGCCCCCTAAGGTTTAATGGCTATCACTCTGATGATTTCATAATCTTCTAGCACCATCTATTTTATGCTGAGAAGCTGAACAAAAATGTAATTTTGGTACTCCACTAATTTTCCAAGTCTGTTGAGCGGCACTGGGGACTTCTGCATATGTCAAAGAAGTTGTGTCTCCGGAGGGGGCAGACAATTTTTTTTTATTATTTCAGCCAAGTGAACATACTGTGCTGTAGGCAACAGAAAGTAGAAGATGCATGTCTAATATAAACAAGACACCCATCTGTAATTGTAAATACATGACAAAAATCATGATGAAGCATCCAAACTTCACTGCTTATCTTTTTATTTAGGCACATATGGGGACCACTTCCATCTCTTCACAGAAGTCTGTTAGTGCAACAATTCAGCCTTAAGTGTTCAACACCATACCCACCACCAAGAACGCAATCTTTACAGCTTCACATTCACACAAACAGTTAGGTGAGACTGAATGCATAGGAGCCCAGCAACAAGCGAAGTGCTGACGGCAGAGTGAGTTTAAATTCACTGGATGAATCAACCAACGATTGTGTTCATTAACTGTTTAACGGCCGGTCAGTCATCCAAAGCCATTCAGAAAACAAAGGCACAAATTCATAACATTGCATTAGAGGTCTCACTGAAATCAGTGACCTTTGGGCTGAAGTACAGGTTGATTTACAGCAACATCATGAGCAACACGTTCATGGGAAATCAGTTTGTCGTTTATGTCAAATGTAATCACAATCCCCATTTCAAATGTAGATAATAGCTGTGAGCGCAGATCATACCATTTGGCAACTGATGCACCTTATGTTATGAATGGGCTTTATGGTGAAGAAAGGGCATCTGCATGCAGACTGACCACACTACTGAAATGTCAGTTAAATCACCACTGAATACAGTGTAAACAATCCACCAACTGGGAGAAGGGAGCCGTTTGTTCAACAAAAGTTCAATCCTGGTACAGCAGGAAGCCAGAAAAGGTGCTGTACTTCCATGTGCTGCCGTAGATGGCACCACGGTGCAACCGAAGCCACACCTGGTCTCCTTGGAAGAGAGGCAGGATGGCGTGGTTGCTTGCCGTCTCATGATCCGGGGCTCCATCGTTGGCATACGCAGAGACCATAACCTCTTCGTTTCGCATGAGATTAATATAGAGGGGCACGTTGATGGCAAGCTTCAGGATGTGGAAGATGAAGACGTAAGTTCCATTGACGGGGCAGGTAAAGCGGCCGATGTGGGTGTCGTACATCTCCCCTAGGTTGCTGTGCAGCTGGTCAAACACAATGGGCTGATCCAGGTTGCCTGGGGCAAAGTTGGCAGTGCGAGAGGCGTTAAAGGCCACTCGCAGTGGCTGGGAGAGTGGATAGAGTTGCATGGGAAGCAGGGCATGATGTTGGCTGTGGGGAGTGAGAGGGACCTCAATGGTGGAGACCGACAGGGAATCTCCATGACCTGAGTCCACAATTGTAAACGCTTCCTCCCTGTCCGGGGTGCTCACTTGGGAAGAGTCACTCCAGGCTGCTGCAGAGTCAAGACAAAAAGCACAGTAAGGGATAACACAATGGACTCTGGTGCACTACGTGTTCAGTCCGGTTGAATTAGATGGTTTGTTTTTCCCCTTGGTACATTTAAGTGTTGAGCAGACCAAACAAGCTCACCCAAGACCCTTTAGATGAAGTGATCTAGGTCAAGTCACTAACAAATTCAGGAGGGGTTTGTCTGAGGTGGGAACGTGATTCAACCTCAATCTGAAAAAAAAAACCAACAACTGTAAGGCGTACTCAATAAGTTTGAGGAAAACGGCTGTTGATGGTAATTTCACAACCCATGAAGCAAGCCGCTAGCTGGAGAATTAATCGATGTCTGATCTGGACTAGCAATAAATAATGTTGCCATCTTGATATATGGGCAGCTAGGACCTTCTTCCTGTGGTTGCTTTCTCACTCCCACACAGATATAACCAGATAGTTTTAGTTCTGACCAGCAGGGGTGTGCCATTATATTGTTCCTAATAATACCAGAATCATTTTTAATATGATATGACAAATTCATACGTTGAATCTCGCAATATTTCGATCTGTTGACCTATTGACATCATACTTTTACTCATGGCAAAAATAAGCATGAAAGGCTGAAAGTGAAATTAGTATACCATGGTGGTCCCAAAAAGAGGAGCAGCATCAGTAGTGAGGAATAAACTGTGGTGCCTTGGGGTCGTATTCACAAAGATTCTGAGAGTACTCTAAGAGTGCTCCTAACTTAGCCTAAAACTTTTAGTAAGGAGTCTTAGTTTAGGAGTGATTTAGGAAAGTTCTCAGAGGAACTCTGAGCAAGGAAGGGACAGAAACCTTTACCTTAGTGAGGAGTGTGGTTTACCCTGTTGCTAGATGTGATGCAGTCTTTTAACAGATACGATTGCTTGTCACCCCCTTGTGAGCCTGCAAGGTGTGGCCACCCAGTGGAAATGAAATGAACTGCATCACAATATGAGACTGTAAAAGTGTTGTCATTGTTAGTGTGATCACTTTGCTGATCTAAGGTTGAGACAGACAAAAGTCATCACTGCTGCACTCTTGCATTTTTCCAGTTTTTCAAATATCTTAGTATTGTGATAATTTTATTTCTGGCGTTATTTTGTAAGGTGGGAAATGTGTGCATATCCCAAATGTGATCGACCACAAATATTGTCCCTGCACAATTTCATCTGTAGCATTCTATTTACTCACCAGCATTTTGTGTTTAGAAACCATTGTGTGAGATGTGTGAGATGTTTCATCTTTACAAGGACCTAGTCTTAACTTCAAGGGGAAATTCTAAGAAAACGTCACAATTCTAAGAATTCTCTTAGGATTTTGTCACTAGGAGCAACTCTCTGCACTAGGAAGCTTTGTGAATACGGCACCTGAATGTTATATGAAGAGCCCCGGACTTCTTAAGACTCTTTTAGTGACCTACCGCTCAGATGGAACTCATTCAGTGGCTCCTCTGGCAGCAGCACAGCGTCTCTCCCTCTCCTCTCTCACCGTGTACACACAATAGTCTGTATCATAAAGTGATTTTGTCATAAACCTTTGGTACTGTAAACCTACACTCGTGGCTCAACAAAAAACTACATATATGTGAATGTGCAATAGTTATGGTAGCATAACGGCCATAGGTTACAGCGTGATGATTAGATGAGAAATGGCAGAGCATAAAGGTCCAGGTGGAAAGAAAAACCAACTCAATTATTTAGGATTTTGCTAACAGAAAAGGAAATTGACAATGAATATCGTGATATTATTTTAGGGCCATATCGCCCACCTCTACCAGCAAGGCTTTTTAGCATTGCATTTTGATTAGTTTCAAATTTTTTTTTCTATGTGCAAAGAAACTGAGCCAAGGGAAAATTAATCAAATTCACAAGCTCATAGACTGATTCGAGGAAGTAAACTGTAAGTTTGAAAATGTTTCTGGCTCTACACTTGTATACATCAATTGCATCCACTTTGGTTCTAACAAAGTTTATTTTAAGATGACAGCCTCCTAAATTCTGCTCTATAAAGACACAATTATCACTAATATTTTTTTTTTAACCTCATTCCAAACTGAATTTCAGGAAGACTACAGTACTCTTAAGTCTAATGGACATTTCCATGGAGGGACTTGAGATTTTTTCCTGGTCTCACTCTGAAGTCTTCCAAATCTAGTGCTTGGTCATTGACTTCCTGAGTCAGACACAGACAAAACAGCTGTCCTTTCACGTCGGCATGATATGCAGCCTGGTGGCGTCAGGGGGAAATGCGGAAGGACAACAATAAAAGTTAAGGTGGTGGAAGCCCGAGTAGGGCGGGCAGATGGGGTGGTGAATGGGTCCAACAACCACCGACTTTCACCCAAGAAGCCAGTGTTCACTTCTTGTACGAGTGTTAAGCCAAACCCTGTTCTTCTTTCCTAAACCCAAACACATGCTTTTGTTGCCTAATCCCAAAAGTGTGTTGTACCGATGTAGTGTGTTTATTTTTAAGGATTGCAAACTGTATGTTTCCTGTGAAAACAGAAGTGTATTTTGAAAAAAGACAATGCAGGTAACAGGCTGAAGTTGACATGGTGTCTCAGAACATGAATAACCAATGCACTAAAGGTACCTTGCACATTGTGTCATGTAAAGTCCATGACCAAATGTCGATATGTAACGAGGTCAGAGTAAGAATGTGTTGGAAATTTATATGACGCAAAACATAGATTTGTACATTTGTCTTTATCCCAATAAACTGTATTTACACCTCCCCAAATGTAGTCACTCCATTCCCCAGGGGCCTTTCTTGCACACACAAGTGTTGCATTTGAGACATGAATGATATTTTCATCACAGGATCCCTGGCTGATGATATGGCAGTCATATTTTGTACCCCAGCTACCAGGGACAGTCAATTTTGTAATACTTGATAGCAAAGTATATCCAATTTGTTATCCTCCATGAGAAACTGTACATAGTAATACACTACCAGACAAATAACAAAACTGTATACTAACCAGGATTTTCCTGAAAAACAATGTATCGACTGATACAAAAGCAATCCCTCTCAATCATTGCCTATAACGCACTCGGTGTATGGCAGTGTATATATCTGCAGAAACTCTGCCTTGCCTGTTTTTATCTTATTTTCTTTTTATTTTCTGTGCTTGGGACGTTTATAGGTGTTTACCCACACAATGCTCAGATGAGGTTGGGGCTTTATAAAAAGGTACAGACCAGGTGCCAGACCATAAGCGGTTTCTAAAAGACACTCAAAAAACACAAATAAAGTGAGGCAAAACACCAAACGAGAATGAATCTAGGATTGGATTTTACCTTCGCTGGCAAGCGTTATCACAAACAGAAACCAGCAATCCTGCATAGTCTGCCTTTAAGTAGTGCTGATAATAGTAGCAGAATCAATAAAAATTCTAATACCTATCCCTTCCAGCTGCCATTTGTCCAAAAGAACTAAAGTGGTTTGCCACAAAAGCTCTTCCCTGGGGGACAGATTAGAGTTGGAGCTTGTGTTCTTACCACTTGAGTTATGCCTCCCTCCTCCACGTCTATAGCTGTGTTGGTATCCAGAGTCCTGAGAAAATACAACAGATGAACTATACTGTAAAACAGGCTTCTTGGCTTGTGCTTATGTTTGTTTAATTACTTGTTTGCTTGACAGCTTTTTGTTGTCTATAGCATACTGATTTACATAATGTACTGGTATTTTACTAGTAGTGGTTTCTCTAGTTTAAAGACATACGGTGACATGCAAGAGTGTGGGCACCGTTTCCTCAGTTCGTAATGTAATTAAGAAATGGCAGTTTACTGGAACTGTGGAGGTCAAGTTAAGGTCTGGAAGACCAAGAAAACTTTCAGAGAGAGCTGCTTGTAGGATTGTTAGAAAGGCAAATCAAAACTCCCATTTGACTGCAAAAGACCAGCAGGAAGATTTATCAGACTCTGAAGTGGTGGTGCACTGTCCTACTGTGCAGTGACACCTGTACAAATATGACCCTCATGGAAGAGTCATCAGAAGAAAACCTTTCCTGTGTCCTCGAAACAAAATTTAGCATCAGAAGATTGCAAAGGAACATCTAAACAAGCCTGATACTTTTCGGAAACAAGTCCTGTGGACTGATGCAGTTAAAATAGAATTTTGGACGCAATGAGCCAAGGTATGTTGGGAGAAAAAAGGCTGCAGAATTTCATGAAAAGAACACCTGTCCAACTGTTAAACACGGGGGAGGATCGACCATGCTTTGGGCTTGTGTTGCAGCCAGTGGCATGGGGAACATTTAACAGGTAGCAGGAAGAATGGATCCAGTTAAATTTTAGCAAATTCTGGAAGCAAACATCACACCATCTGTGAAAAAAGCTAAAGATGGCTTCTACAACAGGACAATGATCCTTAATACACCTTGAAATCCACAGTGGGCTACCTCAAGGAGGCACAAGGTGAAGGTTTTGCCTCTGCCTCTCATTTATAAAATATGAAATTAATATCAGCATAAAAACAGGAGTTGGACATCAGCTTGTATGGGAAAAATGAGGCAACAACAAATATCTCAAAGGTTCAAAGATTTGGACAAACTGCTTAACATACTGTAGGTGTTGGAATTGTTAGCATTTGTAGCTTGAGAAATGTAATGAACATGTAAAAAAACATGTCATGCAACAACTTTGTTTTGCTGCTTGATGTAAGGAAAACTTGCACAGTTGTCATTTTCCCAAACTAATGTTACTGCCCAGGCCCCTCTTTAAGACATGTTACTTGTGCACGTGACATAGCCCAGCAGGGTTTGGTAAGAAAATTGAAACTCTCTTATGTGTGTGTGCATTGAAAACTACTGTGACCTGGCCTGCAAGTTCTGCAGCCAAAACATTAAAACCTCTGGCGGGTGATGTGCCTAACATTGGTCATCTTGTTAAAATGCAATGTTCTGCTGGGAAACCTTGGATCCTGGCATTTATCTGGATGTTACTTGACGTGCTCCACCCACCCAAACACCATCAACCCCCTCGTGGCAACGGCACTGGTCATTGGCAGTGGACCCCCAGCAGGACAATACGCCCTGCCACATCACAAAAACTGCTCAGGAATGACCCCAGGAATAGGACAAAGAGCTCAAGGAATTAACTTCAGATACCCCAGATCCCAATCTGATCAAACGTCTGAGGAATGTGCTGTTACCCGAGAGGTACCCCCGATCCCTGGTGGGTTCTCCTTGGACTGGACTTGGCTCTGACTTGTCAAGGCATGGACACAGGACTTCTGGACGGTGTCCTCTGGTGGCTGGCATCAGGGAGTTACTTTCAGATCTTGTGAGTCCCGTGGGTTGTGAGGTGGGGTACCAGCACATCTTACAGATGTTTGATCAGATTGGGATCCAAGGAATTTGGAGGCCAGGTCGATGCCTTGAGCTCTTCGTCTCGTTCCTTGGATCATTCCTTGGCCATTTCTGTGGTGTGGCATGGCGCATTGTCCTGTTGGGGGGAGTGTTACTGAGGAGTGCCGTTTCCATGAGGGGGGGTATCTGGTCTGCACTGGTGTTTAGGTGGGTGGAGCGTGTCAGGTGGCATCCACGTGAAAGCCACTACATAGATATTATAGTGATTCACTTACTCTAGCAGCATAGAGGAGAGAGCCAGAGTCCCTCAGATGAGTCTGGGGAATGTAGGATCCTCCTAAGGAGTAGAAATCAGTGATAAGCTTCAGTACTACAGTCAAATTCATTTCAGCCCAAGTTTTAGCCAGAAAGTGACAGGACTACTCAACAACACCTGATTCTGAGCAGATATCTAGCAAAAGGAGGGAAATACAGGAGTGGTGAAAAATGAAAAGGAAAGCCGAGGATAGATACCTCGATGCCAACCAGAAGAGCGAAAGGTTTGTGCCAGTCCCTTGCCGCCTCGTGCCATACCTCTCACAGATCCTCTGTGGCCTTGACGACCCATGGTTCCCCCAGACTGGCTAGGGGACAAGAAGATCTGTCCAGTATTACCCACTGTCTGATCTGACTGGTACGCTAGAGAGATGATTCAGCACAAATGGGTCTCAGATAATTAGCTGTTGACAATTCAGCCAATGACGGTTGAGAGTTTAGGAACAAACATTTGATCAACATACCCTGTTGTGATTCATCTTCTGAGGGAGCAAACTCAGGTGGCGTTTGGGTACTGGCAGTGCTGTACCTGGACTCAGCAAAAACTGCAGAATCTAGTTTGTAGTTCAATTCTCCGTTGTGAGGTACTGAGGTATTCACCTTGAAAACCTACAGACAGAAAAAAAAAGGTTCTTCAATGAAGCTTGCAGACAGTGTGCAAAGCCCTGTTCAGATTACATTTACATCTAGTTAATACAGACTGTAGTTCACATTACAATTGAGTGGCCACAATCGATTTTTCTGATGGAGTAAGGGCATCTGCATTTAAGATTCAAGTCGTAACTAAATAAATAAAAACGCATACATGAATAAAATGTGAACTAATGATGATGCTACCTGTACTGTACAGAGTTAAGCAGTGAGATGGCAGAGGGTATGAAGGAGAATTTGTATCTGTTAGTTTTGGCTAATGGTTGTCTGAGGCGGGAACCAGAGGGCAGGAACTTAAATTCTGAATGTAGGGGGTGAGTGCTGTCGGACATGATGGATTTTGCCTTCTTTGACAGCTGGTTATTGTACAGTTCTGAAAGGGTTTTTTGCTGAGTGCCAATGATTTTACTGCTGACTTTTGTTATCTTGGTTAATGACTTTTTCTGTTTCAGATTGAGTGATGCAAACCAGCAAATAAAAGAAAAGGTGACAATAGACTCAATAAAAGATCTATAAAACATTGTCAACAGATCTGTCGACCTGGAACTTTGCCAACTTCCTTAGACAAAGCAGACGCTGCTGGCTTTTCTTGATCAGCATGTCGGTGTTTTTCTCAAGAGTCAGTTTATCGTCAATTATGATGCCCAGGTACTTGTACGAATCGACAATGTCCACAATTTCTCCATTTACAGTGGCGTTTACAGGGGCAGGGTGGTTACGTCTAAAATCAATGCACATGCCCTTTGTTTTTGGACATTCATTTCCAAAAAGGCTTCATTGCACCACTTTCATATAAATAAGTAAATATTCTATTTACTACAGGGACTTTAGCATTTCCTGTCAGATACAGACTTAAAAAACTTGCTTTACTTGACCAGAACAGGCAAATTCACTGTGTTTGAGGTTTGTCATGCTTTAACTGTGGTAAAAAGCTAGGCAGCCCTTCCATGATTGAAAGCATTTGCATTTACACTGACATGACACACATTTGGTGGCCACCACCGATTGATTGATTGATTGATTGTTCAAGTATTAGCAAATGTTATTATTCAGGCTATTCTTAGCGATTACCAAACAGCCTCAGGTGCATTAGCACCATACTCTGGAATGGAGCAACTGATTTGCACACAGCCTGGTATGCAATCAGAGTTGTTGAACAAAAATGCATAAATGTGTCTGAGCAGCGCAAGACAATATTCGGCAGGGTTGTGTTTTGGGTCTGTTATGTTTGCACGTTACTCTCTCGGTACTGCCCTCCCTTACTCCTCACCAGTGGTTGAGCGCACCTGCTCTTAAAAAGGTAAGGGTACTTTGCCAATTTTCAACCAGATTTGTATCAAAACAATGTTGGTATTAAGTGTAAATGAACTTTGTTAATCTTCCTTGCATCTAACCAGTGCCTAGATATCCCTTCTTGCCCCCCGGCGAAAACTGCTGGATAACATAATTTACGTAAACTAGCGAAGATTGGTTGGCTCTCAGGCTGTTGCTCAAACTACAGGTGGTACTTCTGCATTTTTTGTATTGCCCACCACCCATGCCGCCATTGTGGACAAAAAGAGGATAGAAACAGATCAAGAGACAGACCCATCCCTCTCTGGCAGCTCTCTCTCTCTCAAACCTGGACCGAAATCTTATCAAACGTTAAAACTAGGCAGCGCTGATTGAATACATCAAGATTATGTTACTGCATTGCCTAGTTCTTGCCTACAATGTTTTTAGAAACATATTTTAGCACTGTGTTTAGCTGCAATAGCAAGAGTTTGTAAACAGGAAGTGGGTGCCATACTGTTTTCTGCACATTAAAAATAGAGGCTGAAAAAACTAAGATTAAAGTAAAACTAGGTAGGGCTGATCAAATATAAACCAAGATTCTGTTACGGAGTTGCCCATTTTTCGCCTCAAATCTTTGCCACAAACATGTTTTAGCACACTGTTCAACTGTAAGAGTTTGAGATCATATCTTGCCAGCCAGCCATCATTGTTTCAAACAAATGTTTACATTATGTCACCAACTAGCAGGAGCGTTTATTGTTTGGGGCAGTGCATTCTGGTAGCTGTAGATTTTCTCCCTCTTGAGCAAAAGAGTCCTTTTTCTCTGTTTTCTGGCTCTAATTAGTGGTTCTGTAGCACCAGTTTTACAAGCATTTGCATCTATTTACCTGTATTTTTAAGTGGTGACTTAATAGCATATGCTGAAGTTTGCTTGATTTAGAAGTTGAACTGAAGTTGTGCTTTGCCTGTGTAAGTCAGTCTCCTCTTCTGTTTTGTAAAGTAGTTTTCAGTTTGTCTTTCAGCCTTGGTTTTAACATTTTATTTACTGTTCACAAATTCCTTTATTTTTGCTTATACTATACTATTCTATGATTCTTGTTTCCCAGTTTAATTTTGTTGTTATTCCCCAGATCCCCTGGGCTTAATCGGGGAATGAAACATTCACAATAATTTTTCCATTTTCATCAATATCACTATTTATCATATGTTGATACAGTGATATATTGATAATGCTGCCAGTTTGAGGACTATACTAATAATGACTGAATTAGTTATTATCATAAGTTAACCTTTAGAATATTGTCAATTTAACATATAAAACAGAATAACAGTAAGTGTGCATACAGGTCCAAAAGTGGGTCGCAGGTCCATTCTGAATGAACCACAAGTGGCTTGCGAATATGTCAAGTTTGTAAAAAACACTTGCATGCAATGAATTTCTGGTGCATAGCTTTTATTTCAAAGTGCCATTTCCTACTGTAGATCAATTGACTAATGGACAGCTACTTCACAGAAATGGCAAACTAGCTTGACAACATAACCAAACCAAGTATGATGAAGAATATATTAAACTGTGTGAGCCTTGAACAACGACTAAGGAGAAATCTGGACCGGCTGGGAACCACTGGTTTAGAATATATTTTGAAATAAAAGATGAGTTTATTCCTTCAGTCCAAGTGGATGTTTGTGTCAAATTTGAAGAAACTCCCTCACAGTTTTGAGCTATCACATTCACAAAAATGAGAGACAAGGTCATATTGACCTTGACCTTTGACCACCAAAAACTAATCACTTCATTGTTGAGTCCATACGGACATTTGTGCAAAATTTGAAGAAATTTCTTTGAGGCGTTCTTGAGATATCATGTTCACAAGGATAGGATGTATGTATGTACGGACTGATAGACAACACAAAAACATAATGCATCTGGCCACGGCTATCAGCATAAAAGCATGTTGCTCCTCCTCCTCTTTTATAATGGCATTTGCTAGAATCTACTGCAGCTGTTGGAAACAACCTTTCGAGCTGAGTAGTCTCCAACACAACTGTCAAATCAGCACTACCTAGTTTGAAAGTTTGATTGCAGTTCATGAGCAGCGACTGACCGCTGTGATTGACTGTTTTCGTTCACGAACGATAAAACCATTAGAAGCACAATGAGGAGGCTGAAGAACATGATGCTTTTTACAGACTGTCTCGTGTACTGCTGTGTGGATATAGCGACAATTTCAGCAAATATGACAAAATGTTACTTTATATGAGTTATCAACTACAGCCTTAATGGAAAGTAGAGCCCTTACAGCAGCAATGTTTCAGAGACTCTCTAGGGACAGCTATGGTGTGCAAGAAAAGGATCATGTGACCATGTGGGGTTGCCAAAATAGCACAAGTGCTAGCAAGCTTTTCCACTGGCTCAGACCATCTTTGGCCCAAAAACTGAGCACAGAATTAGTTCAGGCAAGACACGATGTCAAACTTAGCTTATGTCCATAGCTACTTTAGCTGATCTCAAGCAGCTCAATCAACTGACAGGTCAGCTGACTGATGGAAGGGAGTCAGCTGATAGATCACATGATTCCCTTCTATGCAACTAATTGACAAATCTCATTCAGGGCACCGTATTTACACTACTTTGGCCTGCTTATTGTTGCTGCTTCCTCTGCAGGCTGTTTCACAACCCACTTCCACCCTAGCGTCTCCTTTTCATGTTGTGTCTGAATCAATGTCATTGATGCTTGCACTATTCGGTTCTCAGGGGTTCTTTGTTGCTGCTCTCCCTGCCTAGGTTTTCCATGTAGGCACAAAGAAGGGCAGGAGGTTTGTTCTCTCTGCTTTAAGGCTTTCCACGTAGGCGCATGGAAGGGCAGGAGGGAGGTTTGCTCTCTCTGCCTTAAAGGGGAACTAATGTTTTTTTCAACCTGGGCCCTATTTTCCGATCTACTTTTGTTTAAATGAGTGATAGGATGTTCAATATTTGACATTTCTCCAGTACGAAGCTCGGGCTGACCTGTCTGCAGCCCGTGAGCGCTATATTAAATGATAGGGCACTAAGACAACGTCAAAATACATCTACTAAAAGTGCATTTTTTTCCACACAGATGGGCTCGGATTGTTAGTATAATTATCTGACAACATAACGGAAAGGAGAAATGAACGCCTGTGTTTACCTTTAGCTGGATTCGGACATGTTCCTCTGCCTGTTGCTGCTCCCTCTCTCTCCTCGTCCGCTCTTCAATTTCAATGAGCTCTGCATCCATGTACGTCCATGTATTCCGTGTTCAAATAAATGCAGGCGGTCATCAAATTCAAATGGCTCATCCAGATCCAGCTGGTCAAAATCGGGTAAGCATTCAGACATGTTTGTTGTGGCAAGTCAAAACGCTCACTCAGAGAGTGAAAGTCTGGTTCTGAAATCTCACGTCTCGTGAGATTTGAGTTGTTGCAGGAAGTTACCGCTGGAGTGACCTTACAAATGCGAGGAGTTACTCTGTTTGGAGTAGTCATGGCTGAATTTTTACCCGATTTTGACCAACTGGATCTGGATGAGCCATTTGAATTTGATGACCGCCCGTATTTATTTGAACACAGAGTACACGGACGCAGAGCTCATTGGAATTGAAGAGCAGACGAGGAGAGAGAGGGAGCAACAACAGGCAGAGGAACATGTCCGTTATCCAGCTAAAGGTAAACAGATACTGAACATCCTATCACTCATTTAGACAAAAGTAGATCGGAAAATAGGGCCCAGGTTGAAAAAAACATTAGTTCCCCTTTCAGGCTTTTCATGTAGGCGCAAGGAGGGAAAAGGTGAGCCATCTCTGCCTTAGGGTTTCCATGTAGGTACATGAAACAGGGTCATACCGCCAAATATATCAAAAATGGAAATAAAGTTCTTTGATTAGAGTGGTCCTCATTGAATTACTTTTAATGTACAGTCAGCAAGGCTACTTTAAGGAGGCCTTTGGCTGATCCATGACCCTCGCCTTCTGCATTGCTTCCCTTGACCTGGAATGCATCACGTCTATGACCCGTCTGCCAGCTCCTCATACCCTTCAGCATAATAAGATCCAACACAGCGCTAGAATCAAGATGAGGAGAAGGCTTTGCAGTGCAAAGTGTAAAAGCTAAGGCCCCATGACTGGATGACAAAACATATTCAGAGACTACAGATATTTGGGCTTTGACTGCATAAATCCCAAAAGAAAATGATGTATACTGTACTTCTGTTAAGACTTACTGACTGAATGTTCTGAAACTGTGCACATGTCAGAGTTTGCCTGGTGGGGGGTGTAGAGAAGGTCTGTCCCGAGGGGGGAGTTGAAGTGCAAGATGCCACCCCATTACAAGGGGCCTGCTTCCCTGACTCAGTTACTGGCATCTGTGGAACACCAAGAAAGGTTGAAAGTTACACTTAAAGCACTGGCAACACTTCACATTGGTACTTGGTCTGATGACATGGCCAAGAATGCTCATTTACATGAGGATGGCTCTTCTCCTCTAGACTGACTGAGATGGTCGACTCCATGTGATACAGCGGTGGTGAAGGAAACTTCTGTCTTTCAGCCAATGGCAGTGGCTTCTGCAGAGACAAGACAGCTTCAACCACTTAGAAATGCAGGGTTAAAATTATGCTGCATCTTACAGCCAATGTGCCACTTCTCACATGAGGTAGGTCCTTTGAGGAAAGCTTCAGGTCACAGGTCTCCAGGCACTGATCCCCATTTGCCAGACTGCCTTTGCGCTCCGTAAGCCTGGTAGGAAGTGGGGTGGACTGAGCAAGGGAATGAGGGTAAGACGATGGCAAGCCTATGTTATTACAATTTTGATCACAACTGACTTATCACAGGAAGAAAAATATGACAGCTTACATGCATTGCTTTGGGCAGGACATCAACTGGGCTTCTCAAGTCTGTGTGACCTGGTTAGATGTGGAAAAAATATAAATGAGTAGCTTGTGGAGGTGTCTTGTCAACAAAAAATGTAAATTTTGGTGAGAGGACTGAACAAGAGGTTATACTTAGGAGCAGTGGTGCTTTAAGCTAAATTCTAACATAGGTGTGCTATTATACTCATTATACTGGCCAAACATTTTCATACTGGCATTGCTGATATGTTAACCATGTTCACCACCTTAGTTTAGCATGTACATTTGACCTTGGATATACTGGTTTGACAAAACAATCCCAACTCAAGGACTCGTACCAGCTTGTCCCTCTGCATGCTTAGCTTTATATTAGGGCTGTCAAACCATTAATTTTATAATCACGATTAATCACTGAATTTCAGGGGATCTTCTCGGTAGATGCCACATAGAAGTGGTATATACATCATCTGAAAGCTGGAATCCTGAAGATTAATTTAAAAATGCAGTTTTCCTAGTCATAAATCTGTAATAAACACTGCATGCAAAAAAGTGCATAGTCTGTGCCCACAGCTGTACAGTATTAACATGAGAAGCCATTTTCATCAAGATATCTTGAGGTGAGAGGTCAAGGGACCTCTGTGGAAAATGGCCATGCTGTTTTTCTCACACCAAAATTTTGGGTGTGTTCAGAATTGCACACTTTTTTTTTGGTATGTACTGCAGCTGCTCTTAAAAAGTACATACTGATGCATACAGTATTTTCTCATACCATTATGCCCAGACCCTCTAGCTTTTATATCCGTTACCTTAGAGATAAACAAACACCACTCACGGAATATTTTATTTATTTTATGCTTTGTGATTGACAGCGCTTCGCAATTTGAGCTCAGTCCCATGTGGATATTTGCGAGTGGGGTCTTCTGACAGAGTGCCGTCCGGAGTTCCTCATTTCCATAAGCGATATAGCTCATTTTAACCGTTTGTATAGTACAGCTCAGGTGTTTAACCCCATCTGAAAATCTTTGAGATTTGTTTTGCTGTGGTTCTATGGCATGAGTGTGGTTGAAAAACGGCTTCAATTAAATGTTCCTTTTATAAGTTACTGCCTCGCTACAATATGACAAATTTTATGATGTGAACTTAAACTGAGTTTCCCCTGTTTAAAAGACCAGCAGCTGCCACTGATCAGCTGTCGATGAGCTGTCAAGCTGTCATCTGTGGCTCAGTTGATGTGACGTGTCATCCACTGTGCAGAGGATTGTGGTCAGAATAGCCAGAAAACATGCTGGCTTGCATACTGCAAAATCTGACCAGCTGTAGTATTTTTGGTATACTGTATTTGACACACTAAATCTTTCTTTTGGCATACTATATAGTATAGTAGTATGGGTACTGGAACCCAAAGTTAGCCCAAATTAGGAGCTTTATTTAGCCTCCTTGCTGAGAAGCTAGCATAACCACTGGATTCCTTAGGTCTCATATGATATATGATACCAGTCATATGATACCAGTATCATCACTCTGGCTTTAAAACTCAGCCATCTATAGCCCCTGGAAGACAAGCAGCTGCAAAAATACCAGCATGCAATTAACGCGATAAAAAAAACACGTTCCATTCATTGCTTATTGGAAGTAACTGATTCACTGCACAAAACACGCTGGAATACCTATGATGCAGGCCAGGCTGGCAGCGTGACAAGAGGGCGGGACAATTTGAAAAATTCAAACGGTGCTCACATCAAGACTGCTACCGTAACCAACTTGCGATGCAGGGCAGACGTGATTTTAGGCAAATTGGTCATGCATGGTGGGCATGTACCCTTACATTTGGACCTTGATTTCATCACGAGAAATGGGTTAACAGCCCTAATAGTTATACTACTGACTATAGTGTTGAAAGACAGACGGCAGCGAAAACAGCAGCATGTGATTAACGCGAATAACCCCCCCCCCAAAAAAAAAAACAGATTATGTTCAGATCTTATTCGGATCATGATTAATGCAAAAGCGCTGACAGCCCTAGTTTCAACCAAATGATGTTGGGCCTGTACCATGAAGCAAGATTGGGGGTCATACCAGGCTTTCCAGCCCCCTTTTACCCAGGGTGGATCACTATGGTAACTTGCTCCAGAGCAGATTAACTTCTGAAATTCAGGTCAGTACCTTTCAACAGCCCAACCACTGACCAATAAGATCATTGGAAAACCTCAGTCATCTATCCTACAAAATCCTGACACAGAAAAGAGAAAAAGAGCAACAGATGTATCTAGGTCACTAGGAATGATTTTGCTGTTCTAGGCTTTTCATGTATCCATTTTGATTTTGAAGCACGGTGTCTAACAAATGGGACAGTTTACTGCATAAAATGATGACATGAAGCAATAACTTCAATTTTTTCTTTAAAAGGGGAACACCTAAATTAAGAATTCCAAGTGGTTATCTCCATGGCCTAACAAAGTTCATCATCATTTGCTAACGTGAGCTTCTCTCTCCAAAAGCCAGAAACCAGAGAAGTAAGTCTCAACCTTGTGACGTCATCAAGTATTCATCATCAAGAAATTTCGGTTTATTTCAACCTGTCTCCTATCGTCCTAAATTTGTTTCAAGTGACTAGTGACATAAAAATAATAGTTAGCATGTTAGCCATTAGCCTAGATGCAGCCGGGGCACATAGTAGCGTCAGACCTGTTAAAACGTAAGTCAAAGGGCAACCTTCAAGTGCAAAGTTAGTCCACTAAACAAGCTTTTTTTCCACAAAGACCGCCTCATATCGTTAGGATAAATGTCAGAGAACATATAGAAAACAACATGTAAACAAGTTGTCTTATCTTACTGGTGTGGTGCCATGTTTGTTTACCATTTAGCTCTGCTTTCCAAAGCGTGGCCGAAATATCGCAAGAACAAGCAGCGATCTCATACCTAGAGTCTAGAGCTGCTCCATAGATAATGAATGGGACCCTGATTTTGTTGACCCAAATAACATTTTGTCTTCTTCTTTATACCCAAATTAGCTTTATTTTATTGTAGTGTTCTCAGTTCTGAAACAGAAAATGTACTCATATCCTCACAACATCTATCTGGGTGCTCTTAGCAACCTCAAAAAGTTTCAAGCAAGTCCCAAGTCACTGTCCCAAATCAAGCAAGTCAACTTGAGTCCCTGCTATAAGTCAAGCAAGTCAAGTCATTGCTCAGGTCAAGCAAGCCACAAGTCATGTAGTCATTTTTAATGCAAAAGCATTTCATGGTTTCAGCTTAATAAATGTGAGGATTTTTTTTGCTGCTTTTGCTTTTTATTGTTTAATAATTTTTATGTTGAGGTTTGAACCACTTTGGGCTCTGGGTAAGTGTGACAGACATTTCTCATATTTTCAGCACTTTTTCTTGCTGCCAATGGGGTACTGAAGCTCTGCAATTGTAATCAATTGCCACTTTTCTGCCCAGAAGTGACTGCTGTTAATGCAACATTACGGTGATTCCTTACTAACCTTGTAACCTTACTTAAATGGTTCGAATATAATAAGAAGCTGCAGTAACACTAGAAATAAGTTTCAATACATAGTGATCAGAATGGGTTCGTACAGAGTCATCAGGGATTTCATAACATTAGAAGGGTCCTCAACATAACCCACTCTCAAAATAATACCAGGGATACAGCGCTGTTATCTCTAGATGTTAGACAAGCGTTTGATAGAATCGAGTGGCCTTATTTGTTCAATTTGCTACCAAGATATGGACTTGGAAAATTTCTGAAATGGATAGAATTATTGAACACTAACCCTACAGCACGTGTAATGACGAATAACAATTTATCAAGCCCGATAACGTTAGAGAGGTCAACCCGTCAGGGCTGTCCTCTCTCGCCATTACTGTTCATTTTGGCCATTGAGCCTTTAGCCATGTCCATTAGAGCTGAAGCCAATTTGTCAGGTATAACAATCGCAGACCATGAACATAGGATATCGTTGTATGCAGACAATGTGATTCTTTTTTGTCAAACTTATCAAACAGTGTCCAGACATTATTACATTTAATTGATAAATTTGGTCAGTTTTCTGGGTACAGTATTAATACCACAAAATCTTCTATACTTTTCTTGAACAAAGATGAAAGAATTAATCCAGTTATAAGTACACCTTTTTTTAATCCGAGGAAGGGCTTTACATATCTTGGAATTAAGATTACCCCCCAAATTAATACAGTTGTTACAGGAAATTATGACCCGTTGATGAGAGAGGTACGAGACTCGCTTGAAAAATGGATAACAATGCCAATATCAATGATTGGCCAGATCAACTTAATTAAGATGACTATCTTGCCGAAATTTTTATATCTGTTTCAATCACTCCCAACACCACTGCCAAAAGCCTTTTTTAAAGAAATTAATAGTGTATTTTGTAGGTTTATCTGGAACAACAGAAAATCTAGACTCAGACTCAGATTATTGTATCTGCCATATGATAGGGGTGGATTACAGATGCCCAGTTTACGGTGGTATTACTGGGCTGCTCAGCTGTGCAGCGCTATGTTTTTTTTTTGTCACACAATCTCTTCCAGCATGGGTTTATATTGAACAGGCATCAATATCTAAGCTGCCATTAAGCCTATATTTATATTCAGCAGATTTTAAAACCTTAAAGAAAAAAACAATAAATCCCTTCCTTAAAAACTCTATTGATATATATGGTTTAAAGCTCACAGACATATTGGTGATACACCCCCCATCTCTCAATTTTCACCTATTTGGGATAATGCGCAGTTCACTCCTAGCAGGGCAGATGGTGGTTTTCAGGCTTGGGCCGACAGGAGAGTGCAAAAAATTGGAGACTTATATGTTCAGGGCACTTCACTAACATTTAACAACCTTTGTTTGAAATACTCAATTAAAAAAAAACACTTTTTTAAATACTTACAATTGAAGCACTTCATCTCATCAAAGTGCCGCCAGGCTACACAGCAGCCGCCGCTGTCCTGCCTTGAGGGTATTGTGTTAAATAAAACACATGCATGGGAAACGGCAAATTTCTATACTATATACAGCACTTGTCTCGCACGACAAGGAATCTAGTCATGATAGAAGGAGGGCATGGAGTTTAGATATTAAGGAAGATATTGAAGAAGCTGAGTGGGCAACAGCTTGTTTAAAAGCTCAATCACAAACCATTATACTCGAATGAAACTACTGCAACACAAGTGGCTAATGAGGACATACATAACCCCTGAGAAACTTAATAAATGGTCCCCTGTCATTCCAGATACATGTGTGAAATGTTTGACTGAGAAAGGTACTTTAATTCATTGTGTATGGGAATGTCCTAAGTTTGTAGCTTTTTGGAAAATGGTTGTCTGCACTCTAGGTAAAATCACAGGTATCTAGGTACCCTGCTTAGCAAAACTTTGTATTTTAGGGATATATCCAGATAACTTTTCTTTTAACTATAAGTGTAAGACCCTGATCAACTTTGGCCTCCTGCAGGCCAGGAGGATGGTTGCTCTATCTTGGAGAGAGACTGAAGTATCTTCTACACAGTCCTGGATTAGAGAGATGGCAATGTGTGTTACATTAGAAAAGCTAACCTACTGTATGTAATTAGGGGTAAAGCGCAAGAATTTGAAGAGGTGTGGGCACCTTTAATGGACTTTCTCAAGGAACAATAGATTATACTTATTTGTAAGGTTATTGAGTGTGACAACTTTTTTTTTTTTAAATTTTGTTTTATTTTTATTTATTTTATTTATTTATTTGTTTTTTGTGTGTGTGTGTGTATGCAGCAAGGTCAGTTTGCATCTAATTGTGCAATTAGTGTGGTATGTGTTGATGTGTTTTGTATGTTCCTATTGAAAATCAATAAAAAAAACATTGTTTAAAAAAAAAGAAATAAGTTTCAATTATGTTACATTTAGATGTGTCCCGATAAAGTATTTTTGTCCCCGATCCCAATCAGAGTAATATTGAAAATCTGCCGATACCGAGTCCTGAGCCGATACTTCTGTTTTCCTAGATAATAAAGCTGCACAGTGCCCACTTTAAGTACTCTAAAGTTATTAAACTCAATCCAGTGTAGGCCTGTATGCTTGACAGTTAAATAGCTCTGCAATGCATTAAAAAAATCCCTGCACCCAAGCTGTTCTGTAATGTTTTTTTATTTATTTATTTTATTTATTTATTTTTTTTTTTTTACAAAGTAAGGTATAAAATTAAAAGCCCTCCCTTTAATCTTTTTGGCCTTGTCACTGTCTCGAGGGAATGTCCCTTTAACAGAGTATCCACCAGTGTTTGTTGCTGTGGTGCAGCCTGTGTCTGAGACACTTGAATCAGCTGTGTTCCACTGAGTGTTTACTTTCATTGTCTGGAATTCTTTTGTGTGGATTTATTAAGATTTACTCTTATTTGCTTTTTGCTCATGGGGCTTTTACAAAGTTTGCAGTGGCGCAGTGTGTGGTTGTCATCAGCTCTATGCTGTCTGTCTCTGCCGTCTCCTCCCTGAGCAGGGCGATGAAACACTATGCACCAATAATGGCAAACAAGAGGTTTCTTACACTGAGCTGAAATGAAGTGCTCATAACTCCAGTAAAAAACAACAACTTATTCTGCTTTTTGCATTCATTTATGGCGTGTGTTTCGCTGTGGGCAGCGAAAAACATACAAACAAACAAACAAAACAAAAAACGACACAGCATAGTATAGCAAGATTTTGCATGGCAATATTTTATCGATACACGGCAGCCAAGTATCGATCTTTTATTATATACATTACTAAATTTTATGAATACACATTTTAATGCAACTTTTGGTACTCTAATAATAATATAATTGCTTTTTTCGGTCCACTAGATGGTGCTAATGTTTTTTTTTCCTGGTGAGGTCAGCAGAGGTCTCAGTCAGCAGCATTTGGCAGGAAGTTCATCAAAACAAAGATGGAGGCACCGCGGAAAGAAATCAGAGATGCGCCTTATGCATTAAATTTAAACATCTAGACTTATTTGGGATTTTTTGACACAGAAGGAAAGAAGGACTTGGATATGACACATGCGATCTGCAAGCAGCATCATATGAGAATAAAATACTCTGGCAATACTACAAACATGAGGATATCCAGGGATAACATTAGCTGCTGATAGCCAAGTGAATGATAAACCCCATTCGCATAAAAAAAAAAAAAAAAAAAAAAAAAAAAAAAAAAAATCAACCAACACTGGACACACTTAGCTTGAAGCTGTCTGAGTTGGATGGTAGTTAAGAAAATAACTCAGTCCATCACCTACTTCATATGCAAAGATCTGCATCCATACAAACAAAGGTTTTATTACATGCTGAAAACACTGGAACTCAGGTATATGACTCTGTCGAACATCTGACCTAAGTATTGTGATAATATTGTATCATGTGTCCTCTGGTGATTCCCATCCCTACTACGGCCTAATAATGCCATTTCATCTCATCTCATTTGAGACATCCATGCCTTGGAGACATGATTTTGAGCATTTATGGCTGGAGTGAACTGAGTGCTGGCCCCTCCCGGTCTTGATGCAATTAAGAGTTAATAGTCGTTTAGATTATCAGAAATTAATGCCACACACATTGCTAGTGCTAGGCTTGCTACTTAAATCTAGTGAAATTATAATGACCATGCCTGCTAACAAAACAGACAAAGCACGCTTTCGGCCATGCAGCAGCTAACCCCAGTCTAACTAATGGTTTAATAATCCTATTCTATAATCAGCAACCTTATGCCCCTAATAGAGAAGTAAAGCTGTCCGTCATTAGTTAACTTTCATTTCAATCCTACATATTATCTAAAGCACACATTACCTTAACTTTGCATGTGAGGTACTGGTGCAAAAGGCCCAATGTGACCAGTGGAGGTTACAGCCATCATCAGCTATCGGTTCTGCCAACCTCACCGAGAAGTTGCTGGTGACCTTCTATTGCTCCACCACTGAGAGCATTCTAACATACTGCATCTCAGTATGGTTCACCCACTGCACCGAGGCAGACCGGAAGAGGCTCCAGAGAGTGGTCAAGACAGCGCCGAAGATAATCGGCTGCCCCCTCCCCTCTCTGAAGGACATTTACACATCCCGCTGCCTCACCAGAGCTGAGGGAATCATCAGAGACAGCACCCATCCTGCTTCACACCTGTCTGTCCTGCTGCCTACTGGCAGACGTTACAGGTCCATCAGACCATCAGTCATCAGTAACTTAACATGACTCCTACACAGCTGAAGGCAACCATTAAATTGTAAAATAAAGCAGATATGTCAAGTACAAACAGGGTCGCAGTAGAGAAATTAAACTTCAAGATTCAGTTAGATGCTTCACAAAGCTGAGAGCTGAGCACACAAATTTAAAACCTCTTTCTCTCTTCTCTCCCTCACAGAGTTGAGTCTTGCTTGGGGGGATGTCAGGGATTGGCTGCGATCAGCGAGATATCACTGCTAACCCAGTGGAAGTGGTCAGGTGTGCTTTTTTTGCCCAACTCCAGAGATGGTCCATCATTGGGCATGGCACATGATACGCTTAAACTGACAATGAAACAAAAATCTGTGCAGCATAATTTGGCCAAAAGTGCCAATGAAAAAAGCTCTACATGTGATACGGTTTAAAGCTCCAGAAAAAGCTAGTGAGTGGATCTAAGTTGCAATTGCCTTGTCAAATTACATAGCTTGTTGACTTGTTCCAAGTTACCCAAAGGAGATGGCGATCCAGACGGCCGTCTCTTCATACTGGGGTGGCCATTAGTAGGGGAGATCTCGCCGTCAAGAAGAGAGTCCTGAACACAACAGGATCATTTTTTTAACCTTCAACCATCTTAAACACTTGCAAATATTCAAATCATTGTTTCATCTTTTACAGGGTGGTTGATAAGATTTTAATGGATTTGCAAACAGCCAAACTCCACCTGCATAAAACTGAAGGAGCCGTGGATCTTTGTCATGAGGTCCTCTAGCTGCTGCTTCCTAAGGACAGGGTCTTTGGGTAAGGCAGATGGAGAGTTGAATACCTCCACAGGCATATCCGTTTGAACTGCCTGTTAGGGGTAGGATGGCTTAAGTCATTGTTTGATGAATGGAATAAGAGCAAAACGTGCATTTTTTTTCTACAGTGTCCCTGACTACCAAGGTTAGATCTGTAGGGACACTGCTGTATGCTGTAGTCAGAAGGGCGAGAATAGTTTGCAAATTGTTTACAGTAGAGATGTCTGTAGATTTAAAACTACTCGTTTGGTACTCACCGACTTGGCATGTTGCTCTCCTTTGGCTCTCCTCTCTCTTCTCTGGGGAAAACATCATGTATGAATTATTGTGTGGGCACCAATAACATCCTGTTCGTTGCAAAAATCAGTCCGGCTCCCCAGTTTGCAGTTAAAAAAAAAAAAAGGGCACAGACTCCCATTTCTTTCCCCTTTTAAGGTTATCTTGAAGAATAACTGTACAGTACGACCTGTACAGTGGCAAGTTTGGGCACTCCTAGACAAAATGTTGTTTACTGTGAGTAGTTAAGTAGAAGATGACATGATTTCCAAAAGGCATGAAATTAAAGATGACACATTTCTTCAATATTTTAAGCAAGATTATTTTTTTAATTTCAATCTTTTACAGTTCCAAAAAAACAAAAAGGGCCTAAAGCAAAAGTTTGGTCAGTACTTAGCGCCCCCTTTGTCAAGTATCACAGCTTCTAAGAACTTTTTGTAACCAGCTACAGTAATGATCTTTCAGTTCTTGTTTTGGGGTTTTTCCACCCATTCTTCCTGCAAAAGGTTTCTAGCTCTGAGATTCTTGGGCTATCTTGCCTGCACTGCTCTTTTGAGGTCTATCCACAGATTTTTAATGATGTTTAGGTCTAGGGACTGTGAGGGCCATGGGAAAATAGCTTGCTTCTCTTGAGTTAGTCCATTGTGGATTTTGAGGTGTGTTTAGGATCATTGTCCTGTTGCAGAGGCCATCCTCACTTTATCTTCAACTTTTTTACAGATGGTATGATGTTTGCTTCCAGAATTTGCTAGCCTGGTTCCAGACCATAGACCCTGCCCACTCAACTGAGCAGGCTTGCATCTCTGGTCTGGCATACTTCAATGAATTTGCGATTTATCTCGTCCAAACGATGGACGGACCAATGAACGCCAGGGGTCTAGCGATTAGCCAATCAGCGCTACGCTGATGTCAAGCTGTACGCCGGTGGGTAACTGGTGAGGATAGCAACAATGGCGACCGCTACAGATCCTACAGACCACATTAGCGATGCTATCGAGGTATTTCGCCACTACTCGCATTAATGGAGGACCAAATTAAGGAAGCTGCTGAACTGGATTTAACGGTGATGCAGCTGGGCGTGCACGACGAGGCATGGATACTAATGACGTCAGATTCCGGGTGAGTTGTTGGTCTCTACTGATTGGTTAGGGAAAAATCAAATTCCCTCCCCCTTGTAAATCGCCTTCAATGGAAGCCATGTCAGACTGAAGGTTCTGGGAGCTTCAGTCTGACACTCAGGCTAAGAATTTGCTGTAATTTAACTGAATCCATTCTTCTCTCTACCCGTGAAATGTCCCCTACTCCACCGGCTGCAACACAAGCCCAAAGCATGATCAATCCACCCCCATGTTTAACTGTTAAACATGGAGGTGGTTAGATCATGGTTTGGGCTTGTGACAGGTTTTCTTTTCTTGAAATTTTGCACCTTTTTTTTTCTCCAAACATAACTTTTCTAATTGCATTCAAAAAGTTTTTGGAAACAGAAGTTTGCAAAAGAACATCCAAACAAGGCTGATGCTTTTTGGAAACGGGATCTGACACTGAATTTTGTGGTGAGGACACAGTAAAGGTTTTCTTCTGATGACTCTTCCATGACGGTCACATTTGTGCAGATGTCACTGCACAGTTTAACAGTGCACCATCACTCGAGCGTCTGATAAATCTTTCTGGAGGTCTTTTGCAGTCAAATGGGGGTTCTGATTTACCTTTCTAACAATCCTACAAGCAGTTCTCTTGGAAGGTTTTCTTGGTCTCCCAAACCTCAATCACTAATCACCTACATTAATCTTGCTTAAAATATTAAAAGCGTGTTTCATCTCTAACTTCATGCCTTTTGGAGATCAGTTAATCTCCTACTTACTTAACAATTACAGTATGAGGTGGTCACATGACCCTAACAAAGATGGCAGCTTAAGAGAGAGGCTCTAGTTCGCTGTGCACAAAAATTGTTTTATTCCCTAGACTGTGGCTTGAATCCCAAGAATGGATTATGGATTATGGATTTGAAGTATGGAAGTGTCAATTATGTCAGCATCTCATACGACGAAGGAAACTGACATTTTCACTCGAGCTTGCAAATCGGCTAAGTACAAGCACCTGTGCAAGTGAACACAAACAAGATGGCCAATATGGCAGATGTACTAGCAGAGGTAAAGTCCCTCCATTCAGTTAAACGTGAAGGGGGGAGAGAGAGGGGTAATGACATGCAGCAAAGGGCCACAGGCTGGAGTCGAACCTGGACCGCTGTGACAACAACCTTGTACATGGGGTGCCTGCTCTATCCACTAAGCCACCGACACCCCCTACTACTTGATTTTGTTTGGGAAATGTTGCCAAAGTGGCTGGGACTCAGCCCAGACCAGTCTCCAGTACTGGAAAGGGTACATCGCACCCTGGCACCACTAAAGCCCAACCAATACAATATTATGTGCTAATGCTTTGCATAGACAGAGTCTTGCATGCAACTAAACATCCTCTGTACTAAAGCAGACCCTTTGCAACACATCACATACTCACAAATTGGCTTTCAACACACTCAAAGTTCCCGCTTCTTTTCCTTTGTCCTGACCACACTGTCAGGCAAACCTCCCCAGATCTGGAGCCATCTCTGATTCAGCCATCTTGTAGTTTTCTGTTGTCAGCCATTTTGTTTTGTAGGCCAGATGGCCCTTGACACACAAACATAGAATTCTTGTGTTTTGTTGCTTTGCTTTCTTTACGATTAAATATATTTGGAATCATACCTGCTGTCTGTTTAATATTGCACAAGAGTGAATGAATAGTCAACCTCTGCTATGTCAAGAACTCTGAAATCCCTCAGCCTTTATTATTAATTTGGTAACTTTGGTTATAGCTATCAATTTAATTCCTAATCAAAATTCCAAATTGATAGTTTGGTGAATTTTATGAGACTGATATCATTAAAGAGGCAACAGATAGGATTTTTTTTTTTTTTTTAGCTTGGCGCCACCTAGCGTCAGTGCTGTTGCGTCGCACTGTCGCAACGACCAAATTGACCATGGGGATCAGAGATAATCAATAAAATGTAGGCTGTAAAGCCACCGGTATACCTCTATGTATATGTAGAATGAGAAGGTGTGTTGACACTCTACTAAATAAATGAGTAAAGAGACAGAGCAACAATTAAATGGGAAACAAAGTTCAGTGTTCACTTAGCTGGGCGTAACTTAGCTGGGCGATGTCCGTCAATAGCTGCCTCCATGAGAAGAGAACAGAAGGAAGGGAGGGGGGTATCACTGTCCGAGGGCTGCCGTAGAATGGCAACGAGGATGTCAGTCGACCAACACTCGCTACCTGGTCCCTGGTTGTGGCGATTTGCGATGCTGGCCAGCTAGAAATTAACTAGCAGCCAGTACAGTACAGTCCTCTCTCGTCTAGCTAACATTTAGCCATGTTACTTACTGATCCATTAGAAAGAAAGCTAGCTGGAATTCGGTTTTGAAGCCTCTTTGCTCACGGAGCTCCCTCCAACACCTGACTGAGGTTTACTCTTGTTTTTCCTCTTTTTTTAAAATCACTCTTTTTGCTCTTCTTTGCCTCCTTAGACAGAGGAGCTCGTTTCTTTTGCCAGGCTGTTTTTTCACTTGTCTCCAAACTTTGTCCATCTGCCATTGTGCTCATGACTCAACTATCTCATGCCCAACTCCTCATAAGGACTTGCTCCAGTCCCTGATTGGCTGACCGACCATTTTTGCAATACATGACGCGTTTCCTGCCATAAAGAAGATTTTTTTCGGCGAAATTTCGGCACCGGTGGCAGAAGCTTATTGCACAGCCACAGTAACCTATGTAAACGCTAAAAGTCTGGTTTTACTGTGGCCACTACCCTGTGCAACCCACATTATTTTCATAATGATATATTTAGGAAAAGATGCTATCTGTGGCCTCTTTAACTGGCTATTATTTTCCCTTTTCAGGAATCGTGCCAGACAAGGTGAATTAATGAAAATGAAGTCACATTATTTACAATTACAATTAATAATAATAATCAAATTATTTTCGATAGCCATTTTGATACAACAAATGCTACCCCGCGTTAAGGCTTAGATCCCAACACTAATGTGTAAGAAGGGGCATTCAAGGTGTAACATTGGAAAATCGTTGCTGGAACAAGACTTGGATAATGATTATAACCAATTACAAATCAAGAGACAAAAGATATTGATGGATAAAGTTGTATAAAGTTTGATGTGGCTTAAACAATTCTCATATGATCAAGGAGAAAAATGTAGTAAGTTATTGGCTTGGCAACTTAAGAAAAAACAATCAGACAGGGCAATTAATGCCATCATGACACCTAAGGGGAACCTAACCTTGGACCCACTGGAGATCGATAATTGTTTTAGCGATTTTAAGGAGTTTTTCTATACATCAGAGTGTTAAGATTATTTAGAATCAAAATTCATTTTTTATTTAATCAGTTGCAATTTCAGACTTTGTAAGATAGAAAACAGCAAAAATGAGACTGCAGTCTAACAAAGGAATTAGCAGAGGCTGTCCAAAGTATGCAGACTGGGAAAGCACCAGGTTTTCCTATCAAATGTTTTAATTTGTTTGAGGAAAAACTTCTGGTCTCACTTCAGGCTTTGTATGAGGAATCTTATACAAAAGGAATACTTTCACCATCATCAGGTGCTGACAATCAGGTGCCTGACTGGCAACTCATTGTCAGCACCTGTGAGGATGGGCCCTGCTACAGTGGTCAGCTGGCAAGAATCGGCATGCCACGCTTGACTGATCTGGATAGGGCCCGTGCAATAGGGCAACTTCAAGCTGGTGTTCCGCAAAACCAAGTTGCGGCATTATTTGGAGTGAGCCCTAGTACCATCTGCAAACTGAAGGCCAAGTTCCATATAATGGGGGATGTCAGAGACAGGCCGCGAAGTGGGTGTCCCAAGAAGACAGCACCTCAAGAAGACTGTTTCCTCATCCTGTCAGCACTTAGGAACCGTAGGCAGTTTTCTACAGATTTTCAGTCAAGGTTTGCAGGATGATATGGTCGACGGCTCTCTGCCCAGACAATCCAGAACAGACTGCACGCAGCCAATCTCCGCTCTCATAGGGCTGCCAGGAGGCCTGCCATGAATGCCATTCACCGTCAGGCCCGTTTGCGCTGGTGTCAGCAACATGTGTACTGGAACCTGAACATGTGGAGTAACATTACTTTCAGCGATGAGTCCAGATTCTGCCTACGGCAGTTAGATCTTAAGGTCAAAGTGTGGAGAAGAACGCTTTGCTGATTGCTGCACCGATAGAGTAACACCTTTGGTGGAGACAATGTGATGGTGTGAGGTGGCATCTCCCTTACTGGAAAACAGAGGCTTGTCATCATTGGAGGCAATCTCAATGCAGAGAAATAGAGATGAAATTCTGCAGCCAGTGGCAATCCCATATCTCCACAGCCTGGACTGAACTCTACCCTCCAAGATGAAAATGCTTGCCCCCACAGAAGATAAGATAAGATAAGATACACCTTTATTGATCCCATAATTGAGAAATTCCAGTGTTACAGCAGTCAAGGAAAAAGAGTCAGATTAAAGATTTCAAAATTAGACTTAAAAAAACTTAAATAACTAGGCATGCAAATAAGTACAAAAATCCAGGAGTCAGCTATAAATAACAATAACAATAATAATAATAATAATGAAAATAATAGGAAGTGGATAATAATGAGCAGCAGTGAATGAAAATGAGCAGTGGATAAAGGGAGCACATCTAGTGCAAGAAATTGTATGTGCAAAACAGCAAACAGCTGTGGTGTCCATAAAGTGTCCATAGTGTCCATAGTGTCAATAAAGTGTCCATGGTGCAGTTTACTGTGAGCAGTGCTGGTAGCCTGACAGCAGCAGGCAGGAAGGTCCTGCGATAGCGTTCCTTCACACACTTTGGGTGAATCAGTCTATTGCTGAAGGAGCTCTCCAGAGCTTTTATCTCCTCCTGCAGAGGATGGGAGTCATTAGACCTCAGAGATGACAGCTTGGCTGTCATCCTCCTGTCTCCCACCACCTGCACAGAGTCCAGAGAGCATCCCATGACAGAGCTGGCCTTCTTGATCAGCTTGTCCAGGTTTATCAGAGACTACCTCCAGAATTTGGGAGTGGAGAGGACGGAATGGCCTGCCAGCAGTCCTGACCTCAACCCCATTGAACACTTGTGGGATCAGCTTGGGGGTGCTGTTTGTGCCAGAGTGACCAACACAACCACGTTGGCTGACTTGGAGGAGGTGCCAGGCTGTTGTGGCTGTGTATGGTTCTTCCACACGCTACTAAGGCTCCCGTTTGTTAAATGAATATATTGTTAAATTGCCAATATGTCTCGTTTCTTCAGACTTCAATCATCCAATCCACCAAACAAGAGTCAACAGCAAAAAAATAAAAAAAGCTGTTTGGTATTGGCAGAGAAGATTTGGCAAATTTTTCATGGGCGCAACCCACATACTCAGCTCTGCTGCTCATCTCACAAATGCACGTTCCTTACAAATGTGGCACCATTTAAAAAAAGGGAAATAAACAGTCTTTCCAGTGGTATAAGATTTATTGTGAAGAAGCATTGTTACAACACAGAAATAATCTACAAACACAAATTTCCTTACTTTCTGTGCTTAGTTTATGTAGGGATTAAAATTAGTCCTGAGATGAAACAATTGGTTTCTTTAAACTATGACTCACTGCTAAACAGGGTGAGGGAGATGCTAAACCATTGGGCCCATATGCCTTTTTATGAGATTGGTTGCATAAACATAATTACAATGCTAGTCTCACATAAAATTGTACAGCTCTTTCAGTCACTCCCACTGCTTCAGCTTTTTCACAACATTAATGATTTGTTGAGCAAATTCATCTGGAATAATAAAAAGACCAGACTCCAACTAAGGTTATTATGCTTACCATAAGAAAGAGGGGGGTTCAGCTACTTAACTTAAAATGGTATTACTGAGCTGCCCAGTTAAGATCAGGAATGTATTATTTCTCGGTGGCTCCCTTTCTAGCTTTGGTATCTATAGAGCAGGTATCAACTTCAGGACTTCCTCTTAAGTGTTATTTATATTGAGCAAGTGTCAAAAAGCTATTTAAGAAGGAAAGAAATCACATTCTTAAAAACACCATCTCAGTGTGGTACTCTGCACACCAACATGTTAGTCATACACCTGCATTGTCACAGTTGTTTTATACCTGGAGAGCAGATTGTGGATTCAAGATATGGTTTAATAAAAAGGTGTAGAGAAAATTTCAGATTTATATGTGGAAGGCAACTTGCTGTCAGATATCCAACTCTGTGAAAAATATAACTTTAAAATACTGAGAGCGTAATGGTTTCATCTTATCTACACAGACAATTGTTTTCTCTATCTCCATTGTCTAAAGTTGAGGAATTAACTTTATGCCATATAAATGGTTGAGGTTAATTTTCTTTGTTCTACGAGCTATTCTTAACATATCCAAGAGATTCATCCTTCAAAAAGCCAGAGGCATGGAAAATTCATATAAAAGGAGGACATTCATGAAGCAGACTAAGATGGCTTGTTTTAAGTCCCAAAACCAGTCTATTAACACAAATTAGACTTGCAACGATTTCTTGGGCCAATCCCGATTTGCAGAGTGTTTGGACGGCCAATGACGATTTTGGCCGATTCTGATATCATTTTTTCAAACCACTTTACAGCACACAAGATATTGCAATATTTTCTATCTTTACTTTATTAGAATGCCCTATTTTAGCCTGGCAGGTGTTGCGTACTGCAAACTTGTTATCCTCCTCAGACACAAAATTCCATACGGCCGACATGGTGTACTGTAGGTTACCTGTATGAAAGCCCTTAGCGCTGTGGACGCGCCCGCCAGTAAGTGGGCGGACATGCGTATCTTCGGCACGCGGACATGCACCTCGTCAGTTTCAAGCGGCACAGTGCAGCAAGTTTAACATAGACAATAAACAACTTTCTCCTTCTCTCTTTTGATGTGTGTGCATGACTGATGAAGGTGAGAAGCTGCCCATGTTTAAAGATTGTATATACATGCAAGAATTGAGTGTAAAGCTATTTTTCCTTTTGTTTATTTCAGAACCACACACATACACACTTGTAAGTATCCTCTTGAACTGGATTCTCTGGCCGGAATCATTTACTCCATATTTGCCCTACCCAAACCAGACACACGCACATGTGCATGTGTGTGCGCGGTGCTGATGTTACATGATGTCAATCATGTGGTGTGCTGGGAATTTGACCGGCGTTTTTAAATCGGCATATTTTAGACTGACCGGCCGGTCACAGGTCATGGCCGATCACGAAAATTGGCCCAATTCCGAACACTGCCGATTAATCGGTACAAGTTTAATACAAATTGAAGCTATTACAATACGAATGGCTAATGCAAACCTATTTTACACCTAGCAGATTAAGTCGGTTGTTCCCTAATATTCCAGATATCTGTGTGAAGTGTAGAGAAAAAAAAAGGCCCATCAATTTATCATTTGTGGGAGTGTACAAAGCTACAGCAATTCTGGAAGAGTGTGATAGAATGTTTAAGCCTCATAATTGGATAAGAAGTTCCTTTTTGTGCGCAATTCTGTATATTGGGAATACACCCTGAGGACTTTGTTGTAACTTTGCAGCAGTTGCTGCTTATTGATTTTGGACTTTTATAAGCCAGAGGGATAATTATACTTTTATGAAAGAATGTGGATACACCTTCCATTAGAATGTGGACAATGGAATTGATAGCCCATCAAGCTTTGGAGAGACTGACATATTTTCTAAAAAAGAAGGACAAGAACTTTGTTCGTTTTAGCAGCCCTTATATGGACTTCTTGGAAACTCATGATTTTGAAAAATTTGAAGCTTTTTGCAAATTATGCACTGCTGTGATTATGATTTTATGTTATGTCCTGTATTTATTTATGTACCAATATTTATTCTTATTTAGTGTTCTTCTCCTTAGTAGTATTATTATTATTATTATTATTATTATTATTATTATTATTATTATTATTATTATTATTATTATTATTAATAATAATAATAATAATAATAATAACAACAATAACAATTATAATTCTAATTATCATTAATTTATTCTTGCCAGGGTTGGGGATATTATACTCCTTTTCTTTGCTGAAATGTAACTGTTCACATTCACAAACTAAATTAAAAAAAAGATAGTTTAAAAAATATTGACAGTAAAAAAATTCTAACTACTGTAACTATACAGTATGACCTATAGTCCTTTCATTTAGGGCAACTCCTACATCAGCAGTCTAATCTTTAATGTCAGACAACATTAGAATCATCTTCGCTTCTTTGCTGAGGTTGTGGTCAGATGATTGGTTCTGAAAATGTTTATAAGTTCCTGAAACAGAGGTTATGTCCAGTTTGCACAGCAATCCATATTTGAAAAGTTAAAAGAAATCTGCAATTGTATGTAGTCATGTCATTTTTTCAAATATATTTTTGGTATGGTCTCAAATTTGGATAGCACAATTTTAAAGACATGAAATTATATGTATGACAACTGTGACGAGGATTAGAAATACTGAGCAGGGCAGAAGCTTAAAATAAAAGTTGTAAGTGCTTCCTGTTAACAAGCTAATGGAGACATGTTTTGAAAATGACCACAGACAAGAAATTTCTTGTTAGGTATGGGCTGACACATACACTTTTACATCTGCAATAAGGTAATATCTCAGCCTGACCAAATTATTTGTCTAGCTCAATTAAGCAGTGATTGACCAGGGGTCCATTTCAGAGAGGAGGTTCAACAAACTCTGAGCCTAACCCTGAACTCTGAGTTGAGTAACTCAGATGGGAAACTCTGGGTTAACGGGTTTCAGAACAGGTGATTTCAATCGGTTCAGTCAACACAGAGTTTGTTCACTCTGAGTTAAGCGCATGCACCATGACTTTAAAAAGCCGTCATCAATGGAGCCCCGATACCACGATCCACCATGGCAACAAGCAACAAGAAAAGGTCTGCATTTTTTACTCCTCTGGAGTTGGATATTTTAATGCACTCATACAGCGAATTTGAAGCTGTTTTCAGGAAGAAGAATAAATGTGCATTCACACCATAAGCGTCATGACCGCAAGCGGTCGCTCAGGTCGCTGGAATCGCGCTGCCTAGCAGCTCTGGCAGGGCTTGCAGAAGCTTGCCAAGGGGCAGGGCTTTCAAGCTGCGCTGCAGAAGATCTTTCTTTCTTTCACTGTCCTGCCTTGAGAATATTCACGGTCTGCAATTGGCTGCTGCTCGCTGCTTCGGCGGCATCGCTGCTCATTTGCATAAAGTTGAGCTTCTCTCAACTTCACAGTGACACTCCGGTCACTGGCATCGCGCTGCTCGCTGCTGCTGACGCTCCAGACGCCCTTCGTAGCAAGCCTACATTGAAAATGAATGGCTGCCGGCCGCTTATGACGGTCATGATGCTTTTGGTGTGAATGCACAGTAACACGGCTGCAGCAGCGAAGGAACGGGAGTCGGCGTGGGAGAAAATTACTGCTCGAGTCAGTGCGTAAGTTTAAATTTATCTTATACATTTATGCAATCACAATAATATTAGACTACAGATGCAAACAGGTGGAATTGTGTTAAAGCTAAAATTTGGTTCACTTAGATGCAATCCCACCGGCGAAAAAAGAACGTGGAAGCAGCTCAAGATGAAATATAAAAACATCGTTCAAACAAGTGACAAGTGATTGTGCAAAACTTTAGGCTGCTTACCATGTTTCAGTATGTTGCTGATATTAGACTCACGATACATCCGTGAGTCATGTACCAACCCAGGCCACTTGGCCTCCACATTAGTGATAATGTGGGCTGCATCACATATGATCTTGACAGTGCAGAGAATGACAGATGTTAGTTGCTAGTCTACATTTCTCATTTCTAATCAAATCAAATGTCTTTACACTTAAGACACATCACCTAAAAAGTAACTTGTTTTTAGACAATTTTCACTTGTTTCAAGCACATTTTCAATTGAAATAAGTAGAAATAACAAACTTGCTCCACTGACAGATTTTTGTAATTATTTTTCAAGTGAAAATGTCCTTGAAACAAGTGAAAATTGTCTATAAACAAGTTACTTTTAGGTGTGATTTGTTTTGACTAGAAATGAGACATTTTGTCTAGAAATAAGACAAATATTCTTGGAATGATTTTGAGTTTTTGCAGTGTGATGCAGTCTGACATTTTGAGACAGTCAATCTACCTGCACATTAATGCTGTGAATGTACTTCCTATTCACACAGTCTCCTTCATTTTGTGAAGGAGCAATGATGGGAATGTGGGTTCCATCAATGCACCCTATCACACCGGGAAATCCTAAAAGAAATTAAAATTACTAATCCCAGTCTGAGGTTGCAGCAACATGTCATTAACTGAATATGATTTATAATTATAAATTTTAACTGATTTCTACATCATTCACCTGCAATCCTATGGAATTCCTCCTTGATGACACTCACAGGTTTATGTCCAGGGAACACAACAAAAAAGAGTTTAATAGACGTTTCAGAGCTAGGGACACTTTTCTCATGGCTCTGCAGTGGCCTTACTGATATTTTCTGCATCTCCCGATATTATCCAGAAAACTCCCATTTGCAAAAAAAAACAAAACAAAAAAAAAAAAAACGAAGAGCAACACAAAGAATCTGGGTAGATGAAAGTACACGTCCACGGTTGGTGACGTTGATTATGTCACGACGGATGAGGTTATGGATATAAATGATGGACTGTGATGTGACACGGTACCGTTCAAAAAGAAAATGTGGAAATGATAATATGTCAATTCTGGGCCTGTGAATAATCTCCCAACGAATGCGTAACTCCCTCCTCAGTAACGCTGCCTCTTGGTCTACAGGGTCCTCCAAGAACGGACATGCCATGGTTGAAAAAAGTAGATTTAGAACTAGAACACACTTTGGGATCCAACTTTACCTTGAGGACAGATGATCAAACTCGCTGAAACCCGCGCGACACTAAACGAATGAATGAATCACACTGCGTGTGTGGCGTAAGAGGGAGGAGACAGCTAGAAACTCGAGGTTCATTGAAGAAAACCTGCTCCCGACCAGGTTAGGTTCACAGAGTCAGTTGCCATGGTAACTGACACCAAGCTTCAGTTACCTCTCTTTCTGAAACAGGCTGGAGATACTCCACTTTCTCTGGTTTAAGTTACCTCCCTTTCTGAAACAGAAAACCCAGAGTTTCCCTCATTTCAGGGTTAACAGACTCAGAGTTTTCACTAAACCTGCTTTGTGAAACAGACCCCAGATGTGTGGAGGTGTAAAAACAAGCAGGGTTTGACACTCTAAATGCTCTCTTTTCATTCTTCACACAAATGCCTTGTCATATCTCATGTTAATATGCCAGTGCAACATCAAAGACAAAGCAGAGACACTGATACCTTTAGCTGTGGTCAGACGATGTTGTATGACCTTGTTTACAGTGTACCTAGACATCAACTCAAACAGCTGTGGTAGCTTAAAATACAATTCTTACTTTCAAATTCTATTGTTACGGTTGCAATGTTTTTGTTTAATTGCGGGAGTTTCTTTCAATTACTTCAGACTAAAATGGCAATTTAACATTCAGCTGTAGGGCAAAATTATTTAGAATAATTGTACATTAACTGGAGTGCAAATGTGAAAATGAAAGTTGGGCAGATGTGTCAAATCAGAGTGCAGAGCAGCATTCAAAAAATACAATAATGAGGGCAGAATAACTAAATGTCCCAAAACACCACTTAAGATTACTTTGCCTATCTGCAGTTCCCAAGATCAAGAATGAAGTTTTGAAGAGATATTTTGAAATTTCCTCTAGTTTCAAACATGGTTAGTCGCTGTAATAAATGCTTGTTACTCTTGTGCAAATTAAACCTCCAGGATGTGAACACATGCATTTGACTATGATAAATGCATACTTTGTAATCTTACTGACCAAGCAGCAACCTCAAATGCGGAAAAATACAGCCAATGCAGAAGCGCCATAAACTGCAGTTCATCAAATGGTCATGGAAACTGGTTCGAAAACACACGAGTAAATCCTTGAAAACCCCTATGTTAAAATGAGCAACTTTACAGCAGAAATGAACGTGTTTACAGCCTGGTACAAAAAACAGTTTTGGACTATCTGGTTAAATGGGTGATTTATCTAATAACCACCGATTTAAATTTTATTAAAGGCTTAAAGTTACACATATTTAAGGGAGGGGCTGCTCGAGTGACAGGCTATTTGCGAGGCGTCGCTACAGTATATGTGCAACATCTCGCTCACACACAGCTACATCCCCTGGTCCAAATATGGTCACTTTTGGCTTAAAAAAAAAGAAAGAAAAAAGATGGCGACAGCCAAAATGCCGAACTCCACATTTCCTTTAAGTTCAGCCCACTTGAAATGACATATGTGGCCTCATTTTGTTCATCAGACAAAAGGACTTTGATATTTCACGCTTTAGTGCGAAAACCTGCTCATTCAATGATAGTCACTGTGACATGACCATGAAATGTCATCAAGCTGACAAAAAGAGGAATCTTTCCATTCTGTCTTCTCACTTTTTAGCCTGGGATCTTTTCAGAGAAGAGTCATTGGTGCTGGAGAACCTGCTATGCTCTTCCCCACCTTTTCTTACCTCAGTTCCCAACAGGAGCTGCAGCCTTGCTCTCACATGTGTGAACTGCTCAAAACCAGCAGGCACAGCAAAATCTTCTAAATGGTAAGAAAGACTACACAAGTTAGTGCAAGGCAGAGACAAAGTTTGCAAGCTAACTTTCCAAGCAAAGGAGAACAAAGCCGAGTTAGTGCCAAGCGGCTAACTCTGAAGGAGACAGACACCAGATTCCTCTGACCTGCAACAATGGAAGACAGCACAGCAAGGACTGCATCAGGAACCACAAATCTTTCCAGCCTTGCTGATCCACAATAGAAGACTGCCGGCTTACAAGCCTCACAACAAAGCAACCCTTCCCTCCATTCATGAAATGCTAATGTAACAACTGGGCATAATGTTAGTGCAGTATAGGCAGTGTTGGAAATGTTACTTCAAAAAAGTAATTAGTTATAGTTACTAGTTATTTTCCCCAAAAAGTAACTGAGTTAGTAACTGAGTTACTGCACTATAAAAGTAACTAATTACCTGGAAAAGCAACTATAGCGTTACTTTTTTTATAAGATGCTCAAATATGTGAAGGAGATATGTGAATGAGTACATATTTCACACAGAATCTGAATCTGCACACTGCCTTTGAATTGTCCACCTCTTGAAGTCGAATCAATCTCCTCTCTTTCTACAAGTCTTTATTGTATTCTTTCCATATTTCGCCCACTTGTTAGCGAACATCCATTAATCGCACAATTTAAATGTGAAAAGTCTCATTGACTGACCGTCACTTGTGTGTATGCGGAGAAGGAGAGGGGCGGAGGGAGCGGAGCTGTGGAAACATCCTGCAGTCCGACATACTATCATGAGTTTAAATAACTTATTAGATTGAGAAAGGCGACGATAAGCAACTCTACTTTAGAAACAAGCCCAAAAAACTGTAACCCGCGACTACCAACATTTGTAAGCGACTTTACAAAAAAACGAGTCCAAAGTCGCAGCTAATAAGCGGACCTGACAACCCTGCTTGTGTGCTTGTGAATACCCGCCCTACTCTGCCTCTGATTGGTTTATGACGAAATTTTACTCTCCCTAAGCCAATCATCATCACTTATGCAGTTGTCTCTCCCTCCCTTCCCCCCTCACCAAAGAAAAAGAACAAAACTTTAGAGCTCTGCTGAGAAGGAGCTTGCTTGAAAGCCACTTCAATGAACTCAAGTAAAGCTGAGTAATGGCGCATTTTATTGTGAGTAATGGTAACGGCGTTATAACGGGGGAGACAGTAACTTTTTTGATTACTCGTTACTGAAAAAAGTAGCGCTGTTAGTATTTGCCATTTATAATGCTGTTATTCTCATCACTGAGTACAGGGTAAGCAAGACTATTAACTTTTGTCACTGTTTGTGTAACATATTGATTTGATGTTTTTAGTGAGTTTTATTGTTGTGATCTTTGTAATAAGGTTTTTGGGTAGCTGGCTTTGCCAACGTTAAACTGATGTAGTTAGCGAATGCTTTACACAGAGTCTTGCATGCAACTTAACATCCCTTTAACTGACCTGGCACCTTTATACAACATGGATCACATACATATACTTGTATAATTCGGCTTTAAATATAACTACACTCAGAAAGGGAAATCAATGAACACTTTGCATTTTGCCATTGTTCCCCTACTATATACACATGTGCTCAGAAGACTGCCTCCTGTGGCCATCTTTGATTTGGTCATCTTCTTCGTAGTTACAGTGGCATGCTAAAGTTTGGGCACACCTGGTCAAAATTCCATGTTTCTCTGAATAGCGAAGTGAGTATAAGATTAACTGATCTGCCAAAGGCATGAAGTTAATGAAACATGCTTTTCAATATTTTAAGCAAGATTAGTGTATTATTTTGTTTTGTACAATTTTAGATTGAAAAAAAGGAGCGGAACACCATGCAAAAGTTTGGGCACAACTAATTAGAGATGACATGATAGCCAAGTCCTTAATTTTACACAGTCTGACGAAAATTAAAATATATTCATTTTTATTTGCTTTCATACAGACAACATTTATTGTTAACTTTAGTAAACATCCTAAATGGCAAATACTACAAATAACAAAAGGAGATGCAATAAAAGTTTTAAGAACCAACAACTAAATTCAAAGCTGTGATAAGTTTTCCCCCTCCCAAAAAAGGTGTGCTGTAGCATCTTTTTTTTTCCTCCTACCTGCCTAATGTCAGTAGGAGTATTCTATTTGATAGGGGCTTTTGGTTTAATTTATTTTTGAAGCTGAGGTCATTAATATGACAGCAATACAATTGGTCACACCTGTATATATTTAAATTACTTTGTACATAGACATAATTGCAATGTTAAGTCCATTGCCCAGAGGGTTTAACGATACCTACTTGTTTGCAGTCAGCCTTCTTGGTCTTGGTGGTGCCTGGGACTTTGGGGATAAAAGTGGCAGCTCCTCTCCATTGTTTGCGGACTGCAGCTTGGGGTGAGGCAGATCCATCTGAGAATTCCATATCCCAGCAGTCAGGAGGCTCCCGCTCCCTTGTGGTCTGGAAGTCCGCCTTCCAGTTCTTGGTGGAAGGAGGCTCCGTGTCAGTCAGGTACAGTCTGTTGAAAAACTGCCATATCACCAACACAGCATCAGTGGATCCTGGAGCATGCTTACAGTCAAATGCACAGCACCAAAATTCAGCTGTAATTTTGGTCTTACCTCCTCGGAATCTTGATTTGGTTTTGACTTTGATGTGGCTAACAGGAGGGGAAAAAAAATATATAAATCTGCAATTAAACACATTCAGACTAGGGCAAAACAGTATAGAGTAGTATAGAGTAGTTTTAGTTGTACATTTAACTTAATACTGGCACAGTTTTAAATGCCCAACTCCAATTTCTGTTCACCCACAGGTGTTAAGTCACACAGTAAATATAAGTATGATCAACTTACAGCTATGACTGGTTGACCTCAGCAACACCTCTGGAGACTTGTTGGGTGGAGGTGGAAGACAGCTGAAGTACTTGGTGTTCAACAGCCTGGTGAGCTCCTCTTTGAACAGCTTAACTGAAAAGATGATCAGTTAAACAAAAATCCACTTCAGATGACCCTACAGGCAGTGATGAAAGCAGATTGAAGTTCTTGTCTGTACTATAACCCCTTTAATCCCTACACATTGTTCTCACATGGAATATAAGCGGAAATGGCAAATGTCTAGTAGCGAGTGGTGGTAGTGCAGGTAGTGGCCACAGACAGTTGCTCTCTCCTTATCCTTACTGTCCAGCCCCTCCAGAATGGCACATCTATATTCGCAGTCGCAAGAAGGTTTGCTGTGTCTCCCAACACAGTCTAAAGAGCATAGATGGGCTAACTGGAGACCGGCAGTTACACCGAGAGAGCTCGACAGGGCCATGGATGTGCATCAACCCAGCAGCAGGACCAATATCTGCTCCTTTGTGCGAGGAGGAACAGGCGGAGCACTGCCAGAGTCCTACAGAATGATCTCCAGCAGGCTACTGGTGTGCATGCTTCTGATTAAACTGTCAAAAACAGACTCCATGAGGGTGGCTTGAGGGCCCAACGTCCTCTAGTGGGACCTGTGCTCACAGCCCAGCACAGTGCAGCTCGACTGGCATTCGCCAGAGAACACCAGAATTGGCAGGTCTGCCACTGGTGCCCCGTTTTCTTCACAGATGAGGGCAGGTTCACACTGAGCACATGTGACAGGCATGAAAGAGTCTGGAGACACTGCGGTGAACGTTATGCTGCCTGTAACATCATCCAGCATGACCTGTTTGGCAGTGGGTCAGTGATGGTCTGGGGAGGCATATCCTTGGAGGGTCACACAGACTTCCATGTCATAGCCATAGTGACAGTCAGACCTTACACTGGTGCAGTGGGCCCTGGGTTCCTCCTGGTGCAGGACAATGTCCGGCCTCATGTGGCCAGAGTGTGTAGGCAGCTCCTGGTTGACAAAGGCAGTGATGCCATTGACTGGCCCTCTTGTTCCCTTGACCTAAATCCAATTAAGCACTTAAGGTACATTATGTATCAGTGCATCAGACACCACCAAGTACCGCCACAGACTGTCCAGGAGGTCACCGATGCCCTGATCCAGTTCTGGGAGGAGATCCCTTGGGACACAATCCAACAACTCATCAGGAGCATGTCCAAACATTGTTCGGAGTGCATAAGGCACGTGAGGGCCATACACACTACTGAGTCAAATTATGAGTTGCCATGATAAAATTCA